>NC_072731.1:267288543-267639550 GCF_026930045.1 Uloborus diversus
AAATTATGAAAACACATTACGTCTTAAAATGCTAGTCGAGAGCCAAACTATAGATAATGTTGCCATCTAGCAACCATGCGAACAAAGTTTTCGCCAAGCCTTCCACCAGTCACATAATGTATCCATGAACCAATTTTTTCATCAGCAAGTCTGGGAAAGCTCGGTCTACTCTTATTATTAGTCTATGGAAATAAGGCAGTAAAGGACGGCTCCCATTTTAAGGAGCGCTATTTGGTGCAAGTTCATACTAGATCAGAAAGCACTGCGATAGATAAATGCACCGGCCATCAACATTTCGAAATTTAGAACCAAACCAGAAGCCAAACTACTCGATTAACTTTTGTTCGGGCAGACTTAGACAAGAGTTCTTCGCTGAAGAATTATTCTAGCAAAAGATTATTATTTCCATAATTGTAAACCTCATTGATGATAAACGCTTTTGAGGTGAATAAATGATGCTCTGCTGCAGCCAATGACTTCTATTTGCTTTATGTATATTTTATACTAGTGTTACCCGCACGGCTTTGCCTGGAGTTGAAAAATTAAAAGGTCATTTGATTTGCCTGTATATTTACAAGTTATGGCTGACGAATTTCTGGCCAATTTGCTATGTTCATTGCCTCGACAATGTTACAGTTCCACGTTATGATAATTTCGTAATTTACTCGTCCATCTTATGGTAATTTTGTTCGTGAAAATGTTCTTAAAATTGGAATAGAAAAAGAACAAAATCGAATTTTCAAAAATCGTTCGAGGTGCACACCCCCCATGCTGCAAACTAACTCTGTGCCAAATTTCATGAAAATCGGCCAAACGGTCTAGGCGCTGTGCGCATCGTAGACATCTTTTTTTATGCTGCGCCCGATAAAACTTGGTATTTTCTCCCATACTCTGCTGATGCACCTTTTTGGATAATCTAAAATTATGCATAACTGGATCTCCTAAAAACACTGCGCAATTAACTGTTCTGTAAAGCACAGAAATTCGAAATGGGAAAAAACAACGCTTATTTTTTAAAAATACTAAATAATAAATTAAACAAGCTGATGTGTGCATCACATGACTTCCTTTTACTCCAACTTAATGTCATTTCCCCATTATTGGCAATTTTAATGTCATTCAATAGTTTACTCTCTAAATATCACCTACAGTGGCCAAATTGAAACCAAATTTTAAAATAAAAAAAAAATCCGCCAAAGTTGTCGCCAAGTTGGCGACAAAACTTGGCGACCAAAATACCGGCGATATATCGCCAAGCGTCCGACAAATTATAACACCACTTGTTTACATCAAAATTAACAATGATTTCCCCCAAAAAGGGACAAAAGACCCCCTTAGGAACATCCGAATGCAACCAAAAGAGAAGGTGCACAACTAGGCCCCACTAGGAGTCTACGTACCAAATCTCAACTTTCTAGGACATACCGTTTTTGAGTTATACGAGATACATACACAGATACGCACATACGCACATACATACGTACATACGGACGTCACGAGAAAATTCGTTGTAATTAACTCGGGGGTCGTCAAAATTTATATTTCGGGTGTATGTAGTTTCCTAGGCATATATGTACGTGTGGTCGGGTCGAAAAAAAAACTCAACATTCATTGGGGGGTGAGAAAAATGGAAATTAAGGACGATTTTTGAGTGAAATTTTTTTTCGCGAATACAATACTTCCTTTTTTGTAAAAGGAAGTCAAAACATATATAATCATTTTAAAAAATGGTTCAAAACATCAATCAGTTATTGTAAAAACTCAAGTTTATCAGAAACTTTTCTTTTTTTTTTCGTTTAATTCTTTTCTCGAGACATACACGCCAGAGGAATGCCTGTTGAGGGTCATTTTTAAAACATCGGGGATATAAATCATCTGAAATTAATTTAACTTTGAATTCGTATATTTTATTAAGGCTGAACTCCGGCCGAAATATCCCTCGTAATAAGGGCTTGATTAATGAATATTTCCCTTTTTCATCGTCCGATGATTGATTATTGATTAAAAGAGAAAATATTTTTCATTACTTGTTTTCACTTGCGTCCATGAAGCCGGTGTGATTAATGAAATTTCTTGCACAATTTTGCAACCAACTTAAGTTTATAAGATGTTCAGATATTTACCACATATTTCAAAATATTTCGAGTGTAGTATATGTTTTTTAATTAATATTCGTTATTTTATTTAAAAAACAAGTGTAGACAGAAAAAAACCAATGGAGTCGTTTCCTATATTTTAAAAGTATTTTCTTCTGAAAGAACATGCTTAAAAACGTAGGATTTAACCATTTTTTAAATAATTTCTTTAAGTTTAATATTTTTAAAAATTTACTTAAATCGGTGATCTTTGATTGTTTACATTTCTGCCGATGACATCACAAATGATGAAATGCCATTCTGTGATGCCATTCTCAGAGCAAAATATTTAACTCGCATCTTTACTCACGTGTATTGGCAACGATAGGGTTGATAGCAAGCGTAGAGCGCAATTTTAATTCGCATCTTGATTATCATAACGTGGAAACGTGGTAGAAAGATGCGGCAAAGTGCATCATTTGTGACGTCACCTAGACCACGACTTGTTTGAAAAATCTTACATTTAAAAAAGTTAATTCAAAAAATAACTGTTGGGAAAATGAAAGAATTTTCTGGGTCCATGTTTTTTTCTTTGCTTATTTCAGTGACTAAAAGTACTATTTTTGACTGAAGGAAACAACCCCATTGCAATGGCAAGACAATTCAATTATAAAAAGGGAAATATAAGTAAGTAAGTACATACTAGCTGCTTTGCTCGGCATTGCACGATCTGCCTCAAAAATATACATGTATTCGGCGTTCCAAGCATTTTATATAATGATACTAGCATTCCCGTACCCGGCATTGCTCGGGTAATGGAATTAGCAGGGGTTAACAGTGCTTGGTGCATCTAGTTTCGAAAACCCCCTATAATAATTACTTATTCCCTATAACTTTTTCTAATTTGGGGAGGATCCCGGGGACCCTGGACTCCTTATATATATATATATATATATATATATATATATATATATATATATATATATATATATATATATATATATATATATATATATATATATATATATGACCTTGTCCTTAACCGATCTTTAGCTGTTATTAACGATCCTTTTAAAATATTAATTATCTTTGCAAACACAGGTCATCCACATTTTATTGTTACACCTATGTTTAAGCTAGAACTTCTTTGTATACAACATTTTTAGTTTTTTTTTCTGGTGCTAAAATTATTAAACTGCCTGATGAACTGGCTTTGAAGCAAGCTACATAACATTGGTCGTGTGAAAAAAAGTCTTCTCTTAAATCGATCCCTGCTACTTTTAATGTCTGTCCTTGTTACCTATTAATGGTTATTGCAAAGCAAACTTTAACAGGAAACTGCACTCTTCTAAATTCAAAAGGATAGTCCGCCTGTGATGATGTTCTTAAAAACTTCGTTTCTAATTTTGAAAAAATAAAAGCAAAAGACAGAAACATTATGATTTGACTTGAGAAAAGCCTCGAAGAATCACGTGAGAAACAAAAACAATATCAAATTTATAGTTCGCTATCGACCAAAAGTTGAGATGAAGTGCTGAATAATGATTTGAATGGAGGAAAGCCTTCGAAAATAAGGGATTTGAATTTCAATGACAGGTTTTTAATTTAGCAGAAATTAAGGGGTTTTAATTAATTTCTCCCGTACTAATTGAGATTCTGAAAAATCCTTTCTTAGTGGTTACTTTTGTAATCATGCGGACATGCCTGCCAAATTTCAAGTCTGAAGCTTCAGCGGTTTCGGCTGTGCGTTGATATATATATGTATATATATATATATATATATATATATATATATATGTTATCTCAGGACATTGATTTTTATATATTAAGATAAATTTCCCCGTTTTTATTACTTTTCTTATTGCTGCTCCACTCCTATTAGTCAATGCGCGATGTATTATATCCTATAGCATTCCTCAACAAATGGACTATTCAACACAAAAGAATTTTTAAATTCGAACCAGTAGTTCCTCTGATTAGCGCGTTCAAACAAAAAAAAAAAACTCTGCAGCTTTATATTATTAGTATCGATTGAAAAACTAAAACACCTTGCTTTAAGTTTAAATAAATATATTTAAAAAAAAGCGTTTTTTTTTGTTTAAAAACTTACAAAATTTAAGCAAACAAAATTTTTATCACTGACATAAGTTTAAAACGTGCCCGGTATGATTCAAATTTAAAACATTGCGATAATGGAATTTTTTTTTTCTATTAATAGAAGTTTTATAAATATCATTTTCTCCGCATCACACGCTTTTTTTTTTTTTTTTTTTGTTACTTTTCTTAATGACTTCAACCTCTTTTTTAAAATAAATAATGTCTAGCTTTTTGTAATGAAATTAATACATTTAGGTTAGTTTTCTTTATTTTTACTAACACTTGTAGTGCACGCCTGGTTTCATATAAGCTAACTTTACTTGTTCGACGACTTCGGAAAACTTTCTCTTTGGCTGATTGAATGTTTGCGCCACCTGGCGATGTCATTGTCATTGCAAGATTATTCACGGTTTTCAACAGTTGATATCGAGGTTATTTTCTAATTAATACGAATTATCATCTAAAAATCAAAGACTTTAATAAAAGTAACTGCCGAAACTATCTGATAAAATTCATCATCATGCATTTAATATACATATTTCATCGTTTACAAAAAAAAAAAAAAAAGGAAAGAAAGAAGAAAAAAAAATCTTAATGCTTGAGTTTTTATAGTGTGTACAAAATATTTTATCAATATGTGCAATTTTGAGCATTTTTATTGGAGATGGCCACGACATTGATTTTGCTTTTAATACAATGTTTAAAATCTAGCTTTTGGTTTTTTCTTTACTAATAATAAAGCTGAAAGTCTACCTGGATCTCTGTCTGTCTGACTGGATGTCTGGATCTCTGTGACGCGCATAGCACCAAACCGTTCAGTCGATTTTCATGAAATTTGGCACAAAGTTAGTTTGTATCATGGGGGTGTGCACCTCGAAGCGGTTTTTCGAAAATTCGAGTTTCTTCTTTTTCTATTCCAATTTTAAGAAAATGTTTCCCGAGCAAATTATCACAACGTGGAATAGTAAATTTCAGAATTATCATATCGTAACATGTGTGAGCCATTTAACGTAGCAAATTGGCGAGATATTCATCATCCATTATTTGTAAATATACAAGCGAACCAAATGACCTTTTAGTTTTCTACTACGGGCAAAGCCGTGCGAATACCACTTATAAAGAATAAATTTGTAAACAACAAAGAAAACTTCGTCGGTTTGGTTCAAATTGAAATTCCGTTTTTTTAGATACAAATTTATGTTTATTAAAACATACACATTGAAGACGTACTAACAATCGTTGCAATGATCCTATACGATTACGTTGTGTGTAAACATCCAATCAGCGCTTTTTGCTCTATGTTCTAAATTCAAGTAAAAGAAGCGTTTATGCCGCTCGGTTGTTGTGAGCTAGTGTCTGGTAACAAATAATAAGTACTTCTTTATTACTAAAAATAACGCTCAATGTCTGGATGTCTAGATGTCCGGATGTCTGTGACGCGCATAGCGCCTAGACGGTTCGGCCGATTTTCATAATATTTGGCACAAAGTTAGTTTGTAGCATGGGGGTGTGCACCTCGAAGCGATATTTCGAAAATTCGATGTGGTCCTTTTTCTATTCCAATTTTAAGAACAAAAATATCATAAGATGGAAGAGTAAATTACGAAATTATCATGAGGTGGAACCGTAACATGGGCACAAGCCAATTGGCGAGAAAATTCACCATACATTATTTGTAAATACAGGCGAACCAAAAGACCTTTCAATTTTTCTATTACGGGCGAAGCCGTGCGGGTATCACTAGTTTTATAAAAGACTGTCAAGTCGTCTATGTAGAATTAGTTGGGGTAAAAGGGAGCGCAGGGTAAGTGGAAACAAACTCTGTTGCCACACTTTTGGTAATTTTCGAAACTAAACTGGTGGTGAGTGACGGCTAAGGAACATACGGAAGACATAAATAGATAACTACCTTTGTGCAGAAAAATTTCAATCAAAAATGTGCAATGTTGTTCTTAATTTCAGTGAAGAGGACATTCTGAAAGTATCTCGTTCTTGCAAAAAATTTAGTAGGCACCATCATTGCTTGAAGATGACATTGAAAACGAGCTGATGTGTGCATCACATGACTTCCTTTTTCTCCAATTTAAAGGTAATAGTGCCTCGGAGTGCGCAGAGAAACACTTTAAATATTTTCACTCCAAGTTTGTTGCGAACGAAGCAAAGAAAACGTTTTATACAGACAAACTTTCCCAATATTGGCAGTTTTGATGTGATTCAATGGTTAACTCTCTAAATATGGCCAAGTTGAAACCAGATTTAAAAAAAAACGCCAAATTCGTCGCGAAGTTGGGAACAAAACTTGGCGACCAAAAGCTTGGCGATATATTGCCAAGTGTTTGCCACATTATAGCACCGCTTGAGTTTACATTGAGATTAACAATGATTTTACCCCAAAAAGGGGTAAAAGACCCCCTTTGGAACATTCGAATGCAACCAAATGAGAAAGTGCACAACTAGATCCCACTTGGAGCCTATGTACCAAATTTCAACTTTCTAGGACATACCGTTCTTGAGTTATGCGAGATACATACGCACATACGCACATACATACGTACATACGGACGTCACGAGAAAACTCGTTGTAATTAACTCGGGGATCGTCAAAATGGATTCTTTTGGTGTCTATACGTTCTTAGACACTTATCCACGTGTGGTCGAATCGAAAAAAAAAAAAAAATCAACATTCATTCAGGGGAGAGTAAAATGGAAATGAAGGTCGATTTTGAGAGAAATTTTTTTCGTGAACACAATACTTCCTTTTTTGTAAAAGGAAGTAAAAATAGGTTTTAGAAGTTTTGAGATCCGCGGCTCTACAAATGCGAAGTAACTGATTTGCTTTTAGCGCACTATCGGCAAAAAGAATATCCCGCTTAATGTAGCAAATTTTCAGTGCTTCAAACCGCTGTAAGTTGTCATTTTGATCCCGGAGTATTGACTAGCCTGCTTATTAGAATAACTTTTCGTGAAAAATTGGCTATTCCATTAAGCAGAACTCCCTGTAATATTACTTGATGCAAAGTTTTAAGAATTTCTCTATCCCTGCTATTCTTGATGCGCAATGAAAGTGTTTTTGTTTACCTCTTAAATCATGTACACTTGATTAAATGGAAACAGCAAAGTCTGTCACTCTTCGGAGATTTTGAGAGATTACTTTTTGATATTGTAACGGATCCGGCGAGACTTTCTTGAAAGGACGACACAGTTCTTGATAAAAACACCGGAGCTTTATTTACACTATGTACAGGAGAAATCGTTAACAACTGCTAAATTAATCATCAGCAATTAAACATGTATCACTCAACACCGTAAACTCAACTGTTACACACGTATTTCCTTCCAAATACGAAAACAACACAGCGAAATGCTTCGCTATAAACAGAGCTAATACACACTCTCAGTACAAATTCTCAATCGAAACTTTCTTTTTATCCATCGCTAACGGCTTATATAGACACGGAAAAGAAATCTCTCAAATATTCCACACGCTTCTGGAAAAGAGTAGACCGTTATCAAATTTTATCAATGAACAAAAAAAGAAATAAGGGGATCGTATACTTTAGCCGAATGTATAGGGGTTGTATATTCATTATGGGAAACTATTTACAGGTTACGTTACTACAATAATTACTATTTACAAAATTTGCAACAATATGAATTACACTTTCGTGTGCATTCCACATGATTTTTGCAAAATACACAAAAACTATATTTTCTTTGTGTGTGTGTGCTCGCGCTCGTGTGTGTGTTTTGAGATTTTATTATATATATATTTTTCCGTTTGACTATTTATTTATTTATTTATTTGAGAAATTTTTGTATGCTTTTTCCTTTTAAATGACGTTAGATTATATTTGGAGGCAGCAACACTCACACAAATAAAGAAAACTGGAATGACACTGTATCTACTGCCTCTTAGATGATTCAGTATGCTTTGATCTGATCCATTTAATTAACAACGTTAAATGAAATTCAGCTAATCAAATTAAAATCATGTTCCTGCCACACTCAAAGAGAGTTTCGAAGTTGAAATTCCATTTTTTAGTTGCTACCATTTTGCACATTTTCCTGCATCAACGTACGATTGTTTAACTTGTAGTTATTATGTTTGAAGCACTCTCCTTTATACTGTCTGTAGAAAAATCGGCCAGCATATATAACACTTGCGTTTAAAATGTAGCAATGTTGGCTTTTCTTTAAATAGGACTGTTATGATTGTATGTTTTTCTTAGTTAGGTACTGCGTTTAAGTATGTGCATTTGTTGCAGTTTTATTTACAAATAGACCTAGATAGCACATATCCGTTTTAAAAATGTTGAGAAAACTTTGCTATCAGGTGTGGTTTTAATGCCATTGTGCCCCGTTTTTTTGCCATTTTTCCACTCCTTTTTCAGCTTGAAATAGCGTTTAGTATAGATGAATAATATAGAAATATCACCTCTTTTCAACTTTTGTTTCAGCAGTACAAGTATTTTATAAAGGATGAATAACATAGAAATATCGCAGTTTTAAACAAATTTTTACGTTAAAAAAAGAGTACTCTTATCGCCAAAATATAACACTATAATCTATTTTGCTCGCTTAAAAATCTTTTGCAAATAGAATTCAAATTAAAAAATTAATTTGAATTTTGACATCTTGAATTCAAATTATGTTTTTCGCAATCACGAGTGTGTGTATGTAGGCGTGTGTGTTTGTGTGTGGGGTATGTGTTTGTGTGTAGGGGGTATGTGTATGTGTGTGTAGGCATGTGTGTTTGTATCTGTGTGCAGGCATAAGTGTGTGGATAGTTGTGTATATGAATGTGTGTGTGGGGGGGTTTATGTGTTTGTGTGTAGGGGGTATGTGTATATGCGTGTAGGCATGTGTGTTTGTGTCTGTGTGCTGGCATAAGTGTGTGGGTAGTTGTGTATATGAATGTGTGTTTGGGGGGGTATGTGTATGTGTGTGTAGGCATATGTGTTTGTGTCTGTGTGCAGGCATGAATGTGTGTATGTGTGTGTATGTTTTTGTGTGTGTATGTGTGGGTGTCTGTATGTATGCGTGTGTGTATGTGTTTGTGTATGTGTGTGTGTAGGTGTATGTGTGTGTATGTGTTTGTGTGTATTTTTGTGTATGTGTGTAGGTGTATGTGTGTAGGACATGGATGCAACCAGGAGACGGCTTTCGCTATAGGAGCTGCATCGTGAGGAGCCGGTCGACGGTGATGGTGCGGAGGGTGGTGGTGGGAAAAATCAAAAGACGCCAAAAACAATCAAATGAGAACAATAAGCAATCGTGATTGCTCAAAAAAAATAAAAAAAAATCACCCATTGGAGCAATTCTAAAACGCAATATTACTTAGTCTTTGTCTACTCATTACATAGAAGTTATTCTTTAACTACCAATAGGGTGATTCTCGAAAAAATGTTCCTTGCTAACGCTGAGTTTTTAATTTTTACAGCTAAGCAAAGCCTTAAAAAAATAATACTGTTGGGAAAAATACATGCTTTAATATACTATCAAAGCATAACAGTTAGTCCCATATTTAATTAATAGCTACTTGAACGAAATATACTAAACATTATCCACGTCACATTTTTTCGAGAATCGTACAATAGCAGTTTTCATAGGAATATTAATGAATATGTATAAAATATACATGTTCTGAACATTCATAGTCATAATACACTTATAAAACTACTTTTGATGCTAAAAATTAAGTTCTATTCAATGAGAATTTTCGTTGAATGAATGAAAATTCAATTCAATGTTTTATCGTTTCAATCAAGCTTTATCGTTTTAGGGTCAATGCAATGACACCAACCGATGACAACACACCGATCGTCGACACAAACTGTAAAAATATTTCAAAATTGACATCGACAATCAGCTGATATTAATGGAACTTTTCCAATTACTAGTCTAAAACACTACTAAATTATTAGTCAAGTTTTCAAAAAATTTTCGCTATTAATAGGCTTTTACTTAATGAGTAGGGTTTTTTTTTTTTTTTTTTGAGCAATCACGATTGCTTATTGCTTTCATTTGACTGTTTTTGGCGTCCTATCATTTTATTTTCCCGCCAGTACCCTCTGCAGCATCACCGTCGACCGGCTCCTCACGATGCTGCTCCTTTAGCGAAAACCGTCTCCAGGTTGCGTCGATATCCTACACTTACACGCATGAATACACGCACTTACACACACACAACACACACATACATACACAAACACATACACACTCTCAAACACATACAAACACACATACATACAGACACGTACACATACATACAGATAACTACACATACACACACACCTACACACAGCTACCACACACTCATACCTGCACACACACACAAACACACATGCCTCCACACACATACACATACCCTTACACACAAACACACATACCCCCCCCCCCACACACACATAAACACACACGACTACATATACACACACTCGTGATTGCGAAAAACATAATTTGAATTCAAGATGTCAAAGTTCATATTATTATTTTTTTTTTTTTTTTTTTTAAACGTGGAAGCATTTCTATAGCAACACGTTAGACAAAATAGTATTTACTTATGCTTATAATTACATTAAAAGACCTTGATCTCGGATCAAGTCTCCGGGTTTAAAAACATCAAGTATCACCAATTTTACTACTCAAATGTATTTGGTAAGTACAGCAAACTAAGTCCCAAATTTGTACTTCTTTCACGTGTAACGTAGTTTCGAAACTTCTACCATATATCATAAAAACGTTGTATGTACTGCTTAGCTCTATCAAGAAAACTAGCTATCTCTTTGATCCACAATCCAAAAAATAATAGTTTAAAAAACTAAAAAAAAACACGCTTTCGTAGCAAAATGAACTAAAAAGTGAAAAATAATCTTTGGATGATAGTAGTTGACCAATCGCTTAATTTTAATGTAATACAAAAAACCGTGGGGGACTGTCTATTTACATGTTTGCTTGGAAAACAAATGGAAGAAATTCAAGACAACTGATAAGAAGCCCCCCACGCTTTTTTGTATTACATTAAAATTAAGTGATTGGTCAACTACTATTATCCAAAGATTACTTTTCACTTTTTAGTTCATTTTGCTACGAAAGCGTGTTTTTTTGGTTTTTTAAACTATTATTTTATTTTTCTGTTTTTTAGTCTTATGTTGGAGAATTATCAGGTGACGAAATTATTTATAAAACGAGTGCGAGGTAATATCTTAAAGTTAAGACAAGGGCACCCCGATGAGAAGCTACTGTGAGTCATCGATGTATGTTTGCGGAAATCATATTTATATTACTTTGAAAATTTTAGATACATTTGAATAAAAGTTTTGTTCAACAACGGTCTGATCAGCAATGAATTTCCAGTTGAAGGCTCAGCTAAATTTGGGCATAAAATTAGTTAAAAACAATTATATTTCATGTTCTAGTTACCTTGGAACATTGGAACAAATTTTGTCGGATGCAGCAAAATTAAAGGTTTTTGTAGATATTTTTAAATAATTTTTGCGAGCATTTTTTAATGTATTTTTTTAAATTTTTCCTTTTTCACATTGTTGGATTTATACCAAAATATTGATTAAAATTCGAGGAAACTAACAATTAAAAGAGTTCATTAATTAATTTGATTATAAAATATTGCATTGTCATCGGGTCTGAGGTCGCGTGCCAAATTTCAAAAGAATCCGATCGCAGGAAGTGGGCGAAATTTGAGTTGCAAGATTCCGTTACAAGATATATATATACATACATACATACAGGTGAAGCTAATAAAAGCGTGTTAATAAAAAAATATTCTCACTTCTGAAAACTGACACTGACACATAACTTTAGAAGCATGTGCAGAACAGATTATCTGACACACGGGTGTGTAAACGTACCATGGCTGCACGGTAGAATAGTCAATATGAAAATCGTCTTTTTGCATTTTCGATATTTGGGAAAGGGAACAAATTTCCCGAGAAGGATCAAAAATACCATAATATCTTTCAACATTATTCTTCATTATGAAATGAAAATAACTGGGACATTTTAAGAGGCAAATCGGAAATGTTTTAAACTACTTAGATTATTTCTGTTTGTTTTTTCTTTACAAAATCAATTAGTCAATTCAACTATTTTTCCTACCTTTTTACTTATTCGTCTATCTAAAATCAGTTAAATATTCTGGTAAAGATGAATTGACCTACAATTTTGAGAAAAACAGTTCACAAAATGTATACCCTCCAAAAACATAAGTTCTTAATTAATCATATATTTTCAAATACTTCAAATATGTGCATGAGCAACTCTTTTACTTTATGCGTGAAATTTAAAGTGAAAAAATATATGTAGTTCTTGAATTGTATGAATTTCTTGAAATTGACCCACCTGAAAGATTTTAAAAGTTTTTTTTTCGTCTCTAATCCTGAATTTTCAAGAGATTCGATTCACTACGATAGACAACATTATCGAGATCTTCCAAGTGTCGAGATGTCACGGAATGACTTTGTAGTACAATAGCAATTTATTCCTTTTATAGAACTTTAGAAACATTTAAAATATCACACAATAGTATAAGAAACGTATTAAAATGTTGCTATAATGTTTCAAAATGTTATCTTGCAAAATCATTTTTTTTCCTTACCTAACGATCATATCATGGAAAGATTAAAAAAAAAAAACTATCAAATAAAATTTGGAATAAAAATCGATGTAACTTTACTTTAAGTAACCGAACGTTTACTTGCGTTTCCAGAAAAAAATCATGCACACATCTAAATTCTTTCAGCAAAAATCTTTTCTAAGCACAGGCGTAAGTTTTACGTTAAGTAAATTATTAAGTTTTCATTTAAAAAAATTATAAGCTCTAGCGTTTATTGAAGGTGTAACTTAAAACATTTGTAATTGAAAAAATGTCTACAATTAAAAATTTAACTTTAAAGAATGTGGAAATGGAACTTACCTTTAATTAGAAGGAATTTTTGCGATGAGATTTTTTTTTCCAACTAAATATTTTACGCGAACTAAAGACAATGGTCATGTTTTTGAAGTTTTGGATCAAAAATAACTTGACACTTTCAATTTACAAAAAAATCATAGCGGTAAACTCGTTTCCCAATCATAGCAGAAACTTTTGACAACTTTACTCGATGCGCGGCGAGCACAGAATGAATGGACAGCATCAATGGATTGGATTTCGCGTAAGAGAGGGAGTTTTTCCCTTTCTGCTGCAGCTTTTTCCCTAACTTCCCTTCTGATGTGAGCGTTGCATTGTTCTCACGAGTTTAATTCTTCAGAACGAGAATTAATGAATTATTAATAGCAGAATTAACATTGAAGATCGAGCTAGAACAAATGGGAAAATTAATTAATTATTCAGAAAAGTGCAAAAAAGGTTTTAAACGATAGAAATTAAGGACGTTAAAAATACTTCGGATACTTCCAAGTTTTCGAAGGTTAAAAGAAGAATATACAAAGTAACTGAAATTCTATTTTACGTTTATTCTATCAAATATATTTTTTTCACACGTTTTACATTCAATACGTCTACTTGTCACACAGTTAGACCTTTTTTACTTCCTTTTACAAAAAAAAGGAAGTATTGTATTTGCAAAAAAAATTTCACTCAAAAATCGACCTTAATTTCCATTTTACTCACCCCCGAATGAACAGTGAGTTTTTTTGTTTTTTTTTTCGACTCGACCACACGTGGATAAGTGCCTAAGAACGTATATATACGCGAAATATCCATAATGACGATTCCCGAGTTAATTACAACGAATTTTCTCGTGACGTCTGTATGTACGTATGTATTCATGTGCGTATGTGCTTATGTATGTCGCATAACTCAAGAACGGTAAGTCCTAGAAAGTTGAAATTTGGTACGTAGACACCTAGTGGGGTCTAGTTGTGCACCTCCCCTTTTAGTTGCTTTCGGGTGCTTCTAAAGGGGTCTTTTGCCCCTTTTTGGGGGGAAATCATTGTTACTTTCGATGTAAACTCAAGTGGTGTTATAACTTGACGGACACTTGGCGATATATCGCCAGTCCTTTGGTCGCCAAGTTTTGTCGCCAACTTGGCCCCAAATTCGGCGATTTTTTTTAAAAATCTGTTTCAATTTGGCCACTGTAGGTGATATTTAGAGAGTAAACTATTGAATCACATTAAAATTGCCAGTAATGGGGAAATGACATTAAATTGGAGTAAAAGGAAGTTATGTGATGCACACATCAGCTCGTTTTAATTTTAAGGCGGTTCAAAGGAAAAGGTCCCAAACGTTACTGCGGGTCTAGATCAAGACTTTATTCAAAGTATGCATCACAGGCCGAAGCACCACGATTTCCCTGATTAACTAACTGGAGATTTACCTGTTCCCAGAATTTCTGTGGGCGTGACGAGACCCAGATCTTCCCAAAGTCTTTGAGTTTGTGTTCAAGTTGAAGTGCTTTCATTTCAGATGCTTTCTCAAAAGACCAAACACATGGAAGTCGCAGGGTGATATGTCTGGGCCGTAGGGTGGATGGTCAAGCTGCTCTCGCTTGAACTTGGCCAGTGCCGCGTGGGTGACCCTGGAGACGTGTGCGGACGCGCGTTATTACGGAGCAGATCCTGTCTTTTTTTCTTCATGAACCTGCGTAGCCTTTGGAGTGACTCAAAGCACACATCAGAGTTAATGATTTGCCTGTACTCAAGTAATTTAACAATTAGTAGACCTCGTGCGCTGAAAAAGACAGTCAATCGGATGGCGCTCTATGTAAGAGCCTCTGATAGCTCTTACGTAGCCCTCGTAGTTGCTCTCTTATATTTTATGCTTTTATTTTACAGTTCAGTGAAAACAGTTCTTCTGTTTTTAAATGACTTCATATTTTATTTTTTTGAGTTATCCACGTTCTATTGGAATTTTTAATATTATTTAACATCTTGCTTTATTTACTTGGTAAATTATAATATATTTCAACAGTTTTTACAAAATTTCCTTTAATAAACTTTTACCTTTTAATTTATCTCTTTAAACCTTTACATTTTAATGGCACTCTTAATTTTGTTTAAGGGTTTATATTAATTGAAAGTCCACTAAAAAGACAAAATAATGTATGATATCGCCAAATTAGTAGATTATAAGCAGTCAAACAAAATGGCAATCAATAAAATCGATAAAGTTGCCATAATTTCGTAAAATGTCACCAACAAGAAATTTTTTACATTTCAATTGTGATAAGTCCAGCGTACCTCTAATGCACTCCTATTCACACTCTAGCCAGAAAGTCTTTGTTTCTCAAGAGAATAAAACTCCCTTCTCGGACTTGATTCGAGCGTTGAAATGGTCACTTCCGAGAATTCTTCTTTGTCACTTCTGTGAATCCCTCCCTTGTCAAGTTGAAAACCATTTGCTCCTCCCGAGATGGATGGATCCGCTAATGCCTCTTCCTGAAAGGTTCTGTTCTTCGATGGACAGTTCTGATTACAGAAGTGTAGCAAATCTCCACTTTTATCCAGCAGCTTTTACTAATGTTCTTTAACCTGATCTAAAATTTTATTAAATGCTTTTGTTGAAGTATGTTTTAAAACCATGCTAAAGTTAGCTTTTTTGTTTAAAAAAAAAAATTTGAAAATATTGGGATATTATATATTGTTGATATAAATGGCATGATAGTTCATGTTGTTAATAAATATTGTGTAATATTGAACACAATATTAGCCAATGTTTTTTAACATTAACAATTGTGGAAAAATACTGCGTTACATTTTACGTTCTATTAAGTATTACTGCAAAATCTTATGTAATTATTGAATATTGTTGATAAATATTGCATAATGAAACATGTTGCTGATAAACATTGTGTAATATTGTATTTTGTAGATAAATATTGCGTATTATTTACGTTATAGTGAATACTACTGCAAAATATTGTATAATTATTGAATATTGTTGATAAATATTGCATAATAGAACATGTTGCTGATAAATATTGTGTAATATTGTATTTTCTGTATAAATATTGCGTAACATTTTACGTTATATTGTATATTATTGCAAAATATTATATAATTATTGAATATTGTTGATAAATATTGCATAAGAGAACATGTTGCTGATAAATATTGTGCAATATTGTATTTTGTGGATAAATGTTGCTCAACATTTTGCGTTATATTGTATATTATTGCTAAATATTATATAATTATTGAATATTATTGATAAATATTGTATGCTGCATAACACATTTCCTAAGTGGCATACCCTTCAACAATCGAACTAAAATTGTATCACTAAAAAAAGGTTATATGAGAAAAATATTTGGAGGCTTGAGTGGAAAAACACACAAATATGTAGAGGAGTGTGAGGTAAAGGGATTTAGCGGGAAAAGTGAAATCGTTAAAGTGTTGCGTAGTTTTCAGTGCTACCTATCTAACAATATTTTGAATATATTATAAACATGTTGTTGATCCCAGTCAAAAAAAAAAAAAAAGAATTTCAAAATGGGACATTTTGGTATTATTTTGTGGTTTACGACAAATATTTTTTTGTTATTATGAAATGATGAATATTTTGCTATTAACGATATTAATTGAGATCTACTGATGTAAAATGCACTATTTATTTGATTAATATCAGGCATGTTTTGATTTCAAATATTTAACACAATTTTTTAAATGCATGCGGAGCAAAATAAAAGAGTTTATTTCATTTATTAGTTGATTTATTTATTAAAGTATCTGCGCATTCATTCAATAAATAATTCATTTATTGAATAAATACGCATATATAATTAATTTACATTCATTCATTTGCTCATTAAATCACTTGTTTTCTTATTCATTCCCTAATTAATTATTTTACTAGTGGCACCCGCACGGCTTTGCCCGTAGTAGAAAATTAAAAGGTCTTTTGGTTCGCCTGTATATTTACAAATAAAGTAAGGAAAATTTCTCGCCAATTGGCTTGCCTATGTTACGGTTCCACGTTATGATAACATGGTAATTTACTCGTCCATCTCATGATAATTTTGCTCGGGAAAATGTTTTTAAAATTGGAATAAAATCGAATTTTCGAAACATCGCTTGAAGGTGCACACCCATATGCTACAAACAGATTCTGTGCCAAATTTCATGAAAATCGGTCGAACGGTCTAGGCGCTATGCGCGTCACAGAGATCCTGACAGACAGAGATCCAAACAGAGGACATTCAGCTTTATTATTAGTAATATAATAAAATAATAATAATAATAATAAAGATAAATATTTATTTATTCATGTATTAAAGCAATAATTAGTTGCAAATTCGTAAAACAAAAATACCTCCATTACGATTCAATTTTTTACTCTATAAAATATTCAATGATCATACGCAGCTTTGCTTTTTTGTATTAAATATTAAAAAAACATAATTTAAATGCAAACAGACTTGGCTTAACGCGTCTCGAAAATTTCAGAGAATATCACGTGACCTTAACAGTGACTTTCGTTCCCAGAATTACTTTTCTGTTTGGTCAGGTAAGGAAGCAATTCCCCTCTTCAGATGGATGGAGCAACTCTTCTCGGAAGAGTCGGGCTACTCTTCTGAAAGAACTGATTAGTTCGATCTTCGGCCTTCTCTGACTAATTTAATTAGCGTCATAGATTTTATCAGTTCTGGAATTTCTCGGAACGTGGCTTGCTTCTTGTGTTTCATTTTTTCAGAAATTTAAAATTAAATTTTTCTTTACTTCAATTAATCAATTTGAATTCTTCAATTTTCATGTAAAAAGGTGCTCAATTAGACAATGGGATGGTTTCCTTCTGTCAAAAGTACTAGTTTTAGTCATTGAAATGGATAGAATGAGCAAAAAAAAAAAAAAAAAAAACATGGACCCAGAAAATACTTTGATTTTTCCAACAGTTTTTTTTAAATTAATTTTTTAAAGTGTCCGATTCTGAAAACAAGGCGTGGTCTTTATGACGTCACAAATGATGCAGTTTGCAGCATCTTTCTACTACGTTTCAACGTTAGGATAATCAAGAAGCGAATTAAAATTGCGCTCTACGCTTGCTATCAGCCCTATCGTTGCCAATGCACGTGAGTAAAGATGCGAATTAAATATTTTGTTCTGTGAAAGGCAACATTGAATGGCATTTCATCATTTGTGATGTCACACGACAGAAGTGTAAACAATGAAAGCGCAACGATTTAAGTAATTTTTTAAAAACATTAAACTTAAATAAATTATTTAAAAAATGGTGAGATCCTATGTTTTTAAGCATAGATGGAGAAAATGAAAAAAAAAAAAAAAGAAGATGGTCTTTCAGAAGAATATGCTTTTAAAATTTTGGAAACGACCCCATTTTCTCTTCCAGCAACTGATATTAAGCAAAAAATATCCGCACTCTTTCAAATTGTTCAACAACATTTTTTTTCTTTTTGGTAGCATTTTTCTTTCAAAATGACTAAAATAAATAAAAAAATAACTTTTTATAACCCGTCTCCGGTTAAAAAAAGATTCGCTTAAAACAATTTCGTAGTATTACTCAAGATTTTTTGACTTATTCTTACTCTAATTTATGTAATATTCATAATGTTCCCACTCATAAATTACGGCGTGAACTTTTGTGTCTCCTTTTTTCTATGAGGTTCTACAAAATTTAATTGACTGCTCCGATATCGTCAATTCGATACAACTTGCTGTCCTAAGTAGGACTCTTAGGAGATGTTCTTCTTTAAAACAATTTTTTACCAGACGGAACTATATTGATAATTTTTGTCTTTTTAAATTTTAAAAACTTTTTAACATTCATTGTCGTGATTTAGATATTTTTAACTTGTCATTTTACAATTTTAAGACTTTATTTTCTAATACTTTAAATATATAATTGGTTTTAATTGCTGTTTTTATATTATTTTTGCCATTGTTACTGGAATTTTCTGTTGTATGCAATACTTTTAATAAATAAATAAATAAATAATTATATTACTTAAACTGGTTTATTTTGTGTTTTGTTATATTACAACACACTAAGCATCTTTTCTCTCTTCAACCTTGATGCTCAAGACTTTTACTTACAGAGAAGAAGTAACCTAAAAACAACAAAACTTCGATACTTTCCATAAATAGCAATTATCTCTAAATAACAACTAAATAGCTGTTACGGGATTAGTAGACTAAAATGTTTTTTTTTTTTAAGTTTAAAATAAGCATAAGCTAGTTTATTCTAATGAACACAATTAAGTCTCATCAGTCATATCAAAATTGAGCTAAATCTGAGGTTTGATTTTCAGAATATAAAATGATTGAAATACCGAAACAGTTTTGTGTAAATGAGCTCCACAGCAAGCTACAGACATTTGCTGAAATTCAATCGCGCGTAATTTCACAAAATTCAGGTAGAGGCCCAAAACTCATTAACGAAAAAACTGTTCAACATTCCTCATTGTTTCTCATAAACTGAGGTCATGGTATTACCAAAAGGATTCTAAGTATTCCGCTGATTTTAATTAATTTACCCAATACTTTATTGCCCTTTTTTTTTTTCAAAAATTTACTTGTTTAAATTTTTGATTTTTTGAAAAGTATCTTTCATGTTTAAAAAAAAAAAGAAGCATTGTGTTTTTACTGGAAAAAAACAACAACAAATACTTTACGCTTCCTAGTTATTTTAAACAATGACACATATTATATTCAGTAAATTACCGCCCATTAGCCAGGGCTAAAGCAGAAGTATATTATTGATAAGCATTGCATTATAAAGCATTTTGCGAATAAATAGTGTAAAATACTGAAAAGTGATGATTATTAGTGCATAATGTTGTATATTGTGCACTATATACAACATATATGATAAATATTGTATCATACCGCCTATTTTTGAAAAATGTTATGCAATATGCATTGCTTATAAAATAGCTAACTTTTCAAGTAGTAAATTTTCATTTGTTATCAAATAACAAGAAAGGATTGAAAAGCGTGCAAAACACACCACACCAAGGGGAAGTGGTAATAAATACTTGAAAAACGATAGATTTTGCCTCATCAACGCTGAAGTCGCAATTCAAAAATCGAAAATTGATTTAATAGCATCTCCAATTTGTATTTTTCATCGGTTATTCGCAACAACAGAGTTTTTACTGAAATATCATTGAAATTAGTTTCGTAGGGGCAAATTCTAGCATAATCTTTACTAATAATAAAGCTGAAAGTCTCACTGTCTTTCAGGATCTCTCTCTATAGGATATCTGTTAGGATCTCTGTGACGCGCGTAGCGCCTAGACCGTTCGGCCTATTTTCATGAAATTTGGCACAAAGTTAGTTTGTAGCATGGGGGTGTGCACCTCGAAGCGATTTTTCGAAAATTCGATGTGGTTCTTTTACTATTCCAATTTTAAGAACAAAATTATCATAAGATGGACGAGTAAATTACGAAATTATCATAACGTGGAACCGTAACATGGGCACAAGCCAATTGGCGAGAAAATTCACCATACATTATTTGTAAATATATAGGCGAACCAAAAGACCTTTCAATTTTCTATAACGGGCAAAGCCGCGCGGGTACCACTAGTATGAAATATGACAAAAATGTCTTCAAACTGTATTTTTTAAATGATTTTTGCGATTTTTAAAAATGTTTTAAAAGTAGGTCTGTCTCCTTCTTCCAGCAAGATCTCTCAGTTCAAAGAAATTCCTTTAATCAAAAGAAATATGCTGCAGTACTACCACATGCATTGGTACTTTTTATTAATAACTATTTAATCCACGTTATCACTGGGTCCTAAATGTTGTTAAAAACGATATTTTGTTTTATGTTAGAACTATCAAAAATACCCGGCGTTGCCTGGGTCAGTAATAATAGTGAGAAACAATCGCTACTTTCTTTTGTTTTCTGTTTTAACTGAAAGAACACAAAACACACTACTTTGACGTGGTTAAAAATCGGGCTTCTTCCTTACCCATAAAAGTGAAATAGCAATAAGTATAAAGAACGAGTATTTATTTAGAAACGAAAGCACGTATTAAAGAATATTAAAATTTGAAAAATTTCCAAAATATGAACTAACAAAAACAAAGATCACTAAAAAACCCATACGCTTTATTTAATTAAATAGTACACACACACACGCAAAGCTCTCCATGCTTCCCTAAGTGCGCAAAAAATAGAGTTTCCAAATGTTTAAATGACTTTAAATTCATATTTGCTCCAGAGAAGCCTTGGTTCAAAATTTTCATTATGATTACTTTTAATATTGCTGTTGTAAGGCAACGCATTTTCGTAACAATGGGTTTTATATTTAATCATTTAATGGGGAGATTACATGACATTTACTGTTTTTCCCCATAACGTTTTTAAACTAAGATTTTTAGGAATAAATTATAGCCTAAGTTGCTAACTGATAATGTAGCTATCCATAGTGAAAAAAATGGTTAAAATTGGTCCAGTACTTTTGAAGATCACCCTGAACATACATACATACATACATACATACAGAAGTAGCTATTTATGTATAAAGATTACCTACACATTAAAAATATTGAATTGGTCTTCTGAAGTAATCATGAGTGGCAATCGATCTGTTTGGCCAGATAAATTTCTGCTGTCAACTCTCAGAAAGGATTGTCCTCAGTGACATGATCAAGCGACCCGACTATCTATCAGGAAGTAATGGAAAAACAACGTTCCTATATTTATCGTGCCAAGATTTATTTCCGCAGTGACTTCAGAATTATAACAAATAATTCCTATCTTGCTGAAACTTCAAGAGAGTTTCCCTCGAAATACATACCAGCAATCTCTGCAACTTTGACCCACAATTGAGACAGGGAAAAGCAAAGAGGAAAAACTGAATCGTCAAAACATACAAAGTGTGATCTAAAAATAACTGAAATTTTTAGTGATCAAGGAACATAAGAGGTGTGGGGCCGTGGTGGCCTAATCGGTAAGGCATCTGATTTGTGACCGGAGGGTCTCGAGTTCGATTCTCGCTGGTTGAATATCCACCGTCGTCATTAATGGTGACTGGGCGACGTTAAATATGATCGTGGTCACAATGTCCCTCAAATGAAACGATACTTCTGGAGGTGCTAGACCAGAAAGTTATTCGACTTCTGATCTGGTTCTAAATTATCGAACTGTCCGTAGATGGTGCTGCCATCTATCGTGTTGTCTGAACCAAATCGGATTTCAACCTTGAAATAGGCACTCGATTAAAACGAAAGTCAAAACCCCTCTGCCTTAAAATCGAGTAGCATCGCTACTCGAGCTCAGGTTCCCGAGTGGCATAAGTAACAAAAACAACATAAGAGTGGTAATATCTTTAAAAGATAATATTTATTCAATGTATGATTCGTGTAATTCATTGCATTGTTTTGAATGGTCAACCAATTATCCACGGACTTTTCAAATTCGGTTTGGGGGATTTTTTTTTTATTAGCGCCTGTGTCATGCCTGCTTAAATGGCTGGAACATCATCGTTTTCCGTACTCACCTGATCTACCCCCGTGTGACTATTTTCTGTCCCCAAAACTGAAAATTGCAATAAATGAGGCTTTTTGCAATACCCATTTAAGCAGCCTGGACGCAGGTGCTGAAGACCGAATTTGAAAGTCCTATGGATAAATTAGTTTACCGTTCAAACGTTGTATTGTGCAAAATGGATCCTATTTCGAATAAATATGTGCTTTAAGACACATTACAACTCGTATTTTATTTTATCACTGAAAAGCTTAGTTACTTTTAGATCGCACTGTGTAGGTACACTTTAACTGAAAAAACTGAAAAGTGTTTCTAAATTATACTGTATAATTGCACCTATAAAGTTATTAATACCATCTTATAGGACATGTGACAGTGTCTTTCGCATCATGTGTCTTAATAGGCTTAGTATGTATAGCCTAAAGCAAAGGAGGATCAGAGGGGACATGATTCAGTTGTTTAAATTTATCAAAACGAATGATGTTAATGAATTAAATTTTTGCACCGAAAGCAGGACGAGGGGTCATTGTTTTAAGCTATTCAACTCTCAGGCTAACCTGGAAATAAGGAAAAATGACTACTTTAGTAGGGTTGTGGGCACTTGGAACAACTTACCTGAAGAGGTGGTATCGAGCAAGGGGTGGATAGTTTTGTGGAGGGCCACTGATCTTCATTGGGGACTAGTAAATTCACTAGGACCTGCCTACCTGGGCCAAGAGCCTGCTGCTGGTCGTCACATTTGTATTTGTATTTGTTTCATTTGCACTAGTTACCTTCACATTTTGAATTTTAACACTATCACCCCCTTTGCCTATATTGATCTTCTGCAGAGACTTCTGTTTTAGCATAAATAAGTTTCGTTTTCCTCAAATACATCCCGTTATTCTCAGTGACTTTGATTTGCAATTTCTCTATCTTAGTCTGAAATGTATGCATTTACATAGCGCATTAGATATGCATTATTTGCGCCTACTGCCTTTAAGCCGAAGAAGCACTCCTCAAGTATTTTATAGTTATTCAAGGTCAAGAAACATTGTCGTATTGGTTTTTAATACGCAACAACTACTTTGAAAATGTAAGTATTTTCTTGGGTGTACTTTACTGTACTTGTAACATTTATATTTCATTTCTTTTATCTTAATATTAAAAGATTTTGTTCTCTTTCAACAGCTACTTAAATGCAGCGCTTCCTAACGGTAAAAATGTAGGGAAAAACTTATAGAGTGTAAAATACGATTTCTGATATACTGTTGTAACAACAATTCTGCGTGCATGGCCGAGTGGTTTTGATAAACGCAATGTATTATTCTAAAGTCATAAGATAAAAGAATAGAAAAGAAAATGCTTTCCGAGTTTACGCAAGGTTAAACTTTCACCAATGCATTACGAGTAATGTTTCTTCCACTCCAAGTCTATAGAATTTAAAAATAAATGCATTTTTGCACTTAAGTAAATAAAATAAAATTCGTCTTTTTGTTTGATTTAAAAAAAAAAAAAAACATTTAAAGTAAAATATAGGAACTGTTTTTACTATTGAAAAAAAGACTTTTACAACGTATTTTTATGTAAAATATAAAATAACTAGTGGTACCCGCACGGCTTTGCCCGTAATAGAAAAACTAAAAGGTCTTTTGGTTCGCCTGTATATTTACGAATAATGTATGATGAATTTTCTCGCCAATTGGCTTGTGCCCATGTTACGGTTCCACGTTATGATAATTTCGTAACTTACTCGTCCATCTTATGATAATTTTGTTCTTAAAATTGGAATAGAAAAAGAACCACATGGAATTTTCAAAAAATCGTTTCGAGGTGTAGACCCCCATGCTAACTTTGTGCCAAATTTCATGAAAATCGGCCGAACGGTCTAGGCGCTATGAGCGTCACAGAGATCCTGTCAGACAGCGATCCGTACAGAGATACTGACAGACAGAGAGACTTTCAGCTTTATTATTAGTAAAAATAAAGAAGATATCAGCAGTCATCAATCGGCGAGAAAAACAATATTCACATTCTATCAAAAAATTTAACTACTTTATCTAATTTCCTTCGTTGTTGTCATTACAAAAAAGCATTAGATGACGCAGACGATAGTTGTTAAACAAAATAATTCAAAGAAATACAAAATATTGCAGACGACAATAAATTGAAAAATGATAAATGTAAAGCACTGCAGTCGATAAACTTAAATAGCAGTAGTAAGTAACTTTGCAATATAATATATTTTGCTAGATTTTTTTTTCAATCTTTAAATTACTGTTTAAAAAAGTGCTCGATTTGATCACTAGAATTATCTTTTCAAAGTTAAAAAACACGTTTTTAATTATAAAAGCAAATATTTACTAAAAAATTCGAACATCCTTGAGCGCTTTGTGAACTTCGTCTGTTTAGTCGTCATTGCAAAAGAAAAGAGGAGCTTAAAAAGTTCTTTTTGACTTAATTATTTCTACCATATGATTTGAAGTTTTTATTGTGTTGACATTCACATAAAATTAATTGACACTGGAGAAAAGAACTACCTATTGCACAGACATTAATTACGACTTTCCATATTTGTTCTCAGGAACTAGCTTTTCATAATACAAAGAGAAGAGGGGGTTGGGGGGGGGGAAGAGCCAGAGATATGTGACTTGTCAATAAACGAAAAACTAGGCTTCCTTCTTGGTAGCGTATTTGTAACACCTTTATGAGATTAAAATTTGAGATAAAATGTTGTCCAGAATTAGAAAGCTTTAAAAGAGTATTTTTTGTATGAACTTGAGTTATATTTATTCTAGATGAAATGCACTTTAAAAACTATTTCAAAAAAAAAAAAAAAACTGGGAAAAATCCGCAACGTTTTTTTTTTTTCCAATTTCAAAGAGGTCCTGATTCTTTAAGATTTGTTTCGCTGTTTGGACTCAGCTCGCTAATATTCTTTGCAAGCTTCGACGAGAACGAAAATAGTTCAAGAACAATTACTTTATGTTCAATATATCTAGTGCAACATCAGAAAGAATCGAAGTTAAAAATAACTTATTTGCCACCCATGGCTACCTATTGATTAGCCATTTTTTTACATCAATAATGGCATTTTGGTGAAATAAATGCAAGAGTCACTCATTTTCGAGACGAAAGAGCTTACTGAAATTACAAGTTTCATGCTGACCAACATGGGTAAAGCAATTTCAATCTTATATAATTAAAAACTGAGCGTAGCCGCCTGCCTTGTCTAGTGGTCAGTGAAGTCTGACTGTGACAAGAAGGTCCGGGTTCGAATCCCCGCTCGGGCATGGACGTCCTTTCTCTCTCCTGTCCTTGTCCTTTCTTTGTGTGAATGTGTTGTTATGATGTGAATGGTTGCCTTCCCTATAAACGGGTCCTTATGGCATATGTGTGCTGTGGAAGTCGGACTTCACACCAAATGATGGTACAGTTGGAAAAAGTGAAGCAGCGCACCCCAAATTGCCAGCATCGCTGGCACACGACAACAGCAACAACAACAACTGAGTGTACGTACCTATGTATGTGCGGAGTTCCTTCTTCCGAACGACAGTGAACTGACCATCGAACCAAGTATCGATGGATTCGTCATCTTCCCGTCTTTATGTTTACCTATTTAACATAATCCTCCGATAATAATTAGCGGAGACATCGATTAAAAACTATTAAATATGATACTTAGATTTCGGCATAAAATCCCTATATTCGAAGGCTTTCCTCTATTCAAATGATTATTCAGTGCTTCATTTCAACTCTCCGCAACAATACTTTCATTAAAATTTATCATAAGACTAATAATAAGAGTAGACCGAGCTTTCTCATTCTTGCTGATGAAGAAAATTGGTTTATACATGTATCATGTGACTGGTGTGGGGGTTTGGCGAAAACTTTGGCAGCATGGTTGCATTATCTATAGTTTGGCACTCGACATTTATTTTAAGACGGAATAGACTTTCATAAGTTTCTTTTTTCGTTCCCCGGTGCAGAGATTGAACTGTTTTCTTTTAGTTATGAATCATTTTGACATTAGTAATTAGTTTCAAATAACAGTTTTCAGTAACTTTTATTTCATTTGGAAGTGATCATTTTAAGTGTAATGTTATGTGTTGACCAAAAGTATTAGCCGCAAACAAGTTGAAACACTTTGCCGTGTATATTATGCTGAAACATACTGCCTATAATACATTTCTTGCAATAGTGAAAAAATTAAGGGATACTACATTTCTAATGAATGCCGAAGGAATTTAGAATTTCAAAAAGCTGCTCTCTACGGAAGTTGTCCGCCGTAAGCTATACTAGATAGTAGCCAATTTAGAAATCCGCCACTGTAGTAAACTAACACTGAATTATTTTCCCACTTTACATTCTTAAATCAATATGATAGAAATAAGTTGTCTTCTCAAAACGAGTTTGGTATTTCAAAATGTCTAAGTAACGTCAAAGCATTATTAAACGGATATCACCTCAAATTAAGAGGGATCAAATTTGACAATCCCGAAAATTTTAAAATTTCAACATAGAAATACGAGTTATTTAAAGACAGTATGTGTACATAACAGAGAAAACTAAAAATCAAGATTGATTTCATTTTAAAAACGGGATATTCCAAATTGGCAGAAAAAAATTGTCGCCAACATTAAGGCTAACTTGCTGACACTTAAAAACATTTCCAAAATCCATTTCACTTTCTCTAAGGATAAAAAAATACTTTTCAGAAGCTAGTGTATAAAATGTATTCCTACGAGTTTTACTGATATAACTTAGTATTTAATAGAAATAATTATGAACTTCATTTCGAAAAACGACTCGGAAAATATTAATTGCAAGAAATGAAATAAAATGTAATATTAATAGTACTGCATACTTATGAAATGTTACAGGTAATTCTTTTCCATATTTTTCTATGCAAGGAAATGCGCAGCAATAGTGAACCATTTTTCTTGCACTTGGGTGTTATGAATAACAAAATAAACTTAACGCTTGGCAAGCATGATTTCCTTAGATATGGAAGACGTCGTTTACTACTATCAACACTCGCCATTGCTAGGATACCCACTAATCACATGGTTTGGTTTGTGAGCAGCAAAAGGGTTTCCGTAACTCGGTCTACTCTTATTATTAGCCTATGAAATTTATAGCATGAAGAAAATAATTGAGACGAAAAATCTGTTGCCATTTTTCTGTGTGTCTCGAATCATGTCCCCACTGAATGCGCTGGCGCTTACCTGAATTAAGTATTCAGTGGGGCCATGCTCGAATATTAGCAATTAAAATTAAAGTAAACTTTTGTTTTAAAGGCTTTTCCTGTTATCGGGGGATTTAAAATGTTTACTTTTTGGTTTTTTTTCCGCAATCGGCCCCAAAATTTTACTGATTTATCTTTTTTTTTTTTTTTTTTTATTCAAGCCTGAGTGTTGAACACGCGTCACTTGACAAAACTTTTATTTTCGAAATATACCCAGTCAAGCCGGGTGACGCAGCTAGTATTACAATAACGTTAGATATATTATTGAGTTATATTCAGGTAAACCGCTTGATAGATGACAACCGAGGAACGACGTAGCTGTGAGTGAAAACTTTGCTGCTTCCACACCGTGTTTGTGATAAACTTATCCGGAGGCACTGCGCTATAAACTAATATGCGATATAGATGATAATATATACGTATGAAGATCGCTTTAACGTTTCTGCAAGCGCAGTTCACGCATTGAAAATCGGAAATAAACCTCAACCGTTCAGTCAAGCATATTTCCCACTTAGCGTGCTGATTAAAAATAATAGCATCACGGAAAACCGGAGGAGAAATCAAATGGAAATTGTTAAAGAAATTCATTTAAATAATCTGCAATTTTTACTTTTTTTTGCAAACTAGTATGTTGTGGCCATCACGAAACTTTCTTCTATATATATATATATATATATATATATATTTTTTTTTTTTTTGATCCCTCCCCATGCTTGATGAGGAAAAAAAATACAACAAAAAAAAAAAAAAATTACACATGCAAAAACTTGACGACCATCCCAATGTCTGAATTATTGCAAAAGCAAAGCAAAGAGCGAAAATTGAAAGTTATTTTAAAAGCCTTGCTTGAATTAATTACAAATATTTTATTTGTTAACAAACATAAGATGGCAACAGTTAAAAATTTTAAATCATTGAGATAATATTTCCGATCATTTCCATTCAATTAAAATCACGAGAAATACGCAGACGACAACCTATTACGATTTATCTTTCTTATTGTTGCATTAATAAAGCTATTTTTATTCAAAAAAAAAAAAAAAAAAACAACACCTCTTGGAGCGATTGGCGTCAAAATTGAACCAAAGCCTGTTTACTTATGGATTCACATATATTCCAAATTTCAACCAGAACGTAGCATTACTTCTTGAGATAGGGCACTCACAATGGAAAAAAAGAACGGGCGATTGCGCTACCCCCTTTTTAGCTGTTGACACCA
The DNA here is from genome assembly GCF_026930045.1 of Uloborus diversus. Classification (NCBI taxonomy): domain Eukaryota; kingdom Metazoa; phylum Arthropoda; class Arachnida; order Araneae; family Uloboridae; genus Uloborus; species Uloborus diversus. Next base: position 267,317,574 of record NC_072731.1, read on the forward strand.
AAATAAAATCAGCTTTTATACCCACTAAGGGCTACTCGCCGATAAATTTGTCTTTCATTCTGTTCATTATTTCTTGAGATACAGCAGTCACAATTGACGACAAAAAAAGTTCTATAGCTCAACCCCCGTTTGAGTTATTGACACCAAAATTGAATCAGCACCTGTTCCTGTTAATGGCAACATATGACCAAAATTTTTTTTGATTCCGCCAGTTACTTTCCGAGGAGTAGCAAATACGCGTAACTCAAAAAACGTCCCATTGCTCGACCCCCCTTGGAGGAATTCGCGCCAAAAATCAATGGGCACAAGTTCACATAGGGGAACATATGTGTACCAAATTTCGTTCGATTTCATGCGGTAGTTTTTCCTGTAGAGCGGCCACAAAAAACTGGTCACACACAGACGTGACACACACGCACACGGACACACATACACACGGACACATATACACACGGACACACATACACACACACACACGCACACAGACAGACAGACATTTTCCAAAAATAGTCGAAATGGACTCAGCACACCTCAAAACGTTTGAATCCGTCAAAATTCGAAATTCGAAAATTTGCACGAATCCAATACTTTCTTCTATATATTAGATATAGAAGAAAGTAAAAAGGAAGCATTGTATTCGCAAAAACATTTTCACTCAAAATTCGGCCTTAATTTCCATTTTACTTACCCTCAAAGTAGTGTTGAGTTTTTTTTTTTTTTTTTTCAACCCGACCCACATGCCTTAACCCGTAACATCCATTTTGACATTCCCCGAGTTAGTTACAACGACTTTTATCGTGACGTGCGTATGTGCGTATGTATGTCACATAACTCAAGAACGATATGTCTCAGGAAGTTGAAATTTGGTACGTAGACTCCTAGTGGGATCTCGTTGTGCACCTCCTTTTTTGGTTGCATTCGGATGTTCCAAAAGAGGTCTTTTACACCTTTTTGGGATTAAATCAATGTTAATTTCAATGCAAACTTAAGTAGCGTTATAATTTATGCAAACACTTGGCAATATATCGCCAAACATTCGGTCGCCAGGCGACAAATTAGGCGACTTTTTTTTGAGCAATCACGATTGCTTATTGCTTTCATTTGACTGTTTTGATGTGCTATCATTTTATTTTCCCACCGCCACCCTCTGCAGCAGCACTGTCGACCGGATCCTCACGATGCTGCTCCTATAGCGAAAACCGTCTCCAGGTTGCATCCATATGATGCACACACACACGCATACACACACACACATACACACACACGCATATACACACACACGCATACATACAGACACCTACACAAACACACACAACTACCCACACTCATGCCTGCACACAGACACAAACAGATATGCCTACACACAAACACACATGTCCACACACACTCAACACACACACACACACTCGTGATTGCGCAAAACATAATTTGAATTCAAGATGTCAAAATTCAAATTAATTTTTTTTAATTTTTTTTTTTTTTAATCTAGTTTCAATTTGGCCATTGTTGGTGATATTTAGAGAGTAAACTATTGAATCACATTAAAAGTGCCAGTAATGGGGAAACGACATTAAATTGGAGTAAAAGGAAGTCATGTGATGCTCACATCAGCTCGTTTGAATGACAAATGAGTCAGTGAGAAGCAAAGGGATGCAAGTGGCAAAATCAAAAATTTGGAGATAACCAGTTCAAATGGTAGGTGAACCTCTCCTCTGTCTTGGGGCAAGAGATGGTACTAGTAGCCCTGGTAGGTGCTGCTCTACAGCAGGATTTAGAAACAAAATTTCAATGAAAGCCTGCCTAGGATGTTATCTTTAAACGCGTCTTACTCGAAACTAAAAATAGTCCACTTGCATCTCTTTGCTTCTCACTGCCTCAATGTCATTATTCTGTATGTTAGAAATTTAAAGAGATAGTCCACATCCCTTCTTTCACACCCATCTTTCATTTCATCCTGAGGAAGTTAATTTATTTACGCAATCGGTCGCTTTTATACTGCCGTGGGATAATACAATCAATTTTCAAATATTGATACTCACAGTGTATGCTTTGTTGTAAGTGGGAAAAATTATTTTTGCTTTTTTTAAAATGATAAAGTTCTCATTATTAACACATTTTTAATATTAACTGTCACCTATGAATAATCGGTGCAGTATTTATTTATTAAATATTAAGATTTTTTGAGCAATCATATTGTTTATTGTTCTCATCTGACTGTTTTGGATTTCTATGATTTTATTCCCCCCCCCCCTCCCCCGCCTCTCTCTGCAGCACCACCGTCGGCCGGCCTCATGATGCTGCTCCTCTAGCAAAAACAGTGTCCAGGTTGCGTTAATGTCCTACATTTACACGCATACATACACGCACCTACACACTCACACACACACACTCACAAACATACACCCACACGCATATATACAGACATCTACATATACACACACGCATACATACAGACACCTACACATATACACACACGCATACATACAGACACCTACACATATACATACACGCATACATACAGACACCTACACATATACACACACACTTACACATACACACAATTACCCAAACACTCATGCCTGCACACAGACACAAACACACATGCCTACACATACATACACATACCCCCACTCCCACACAAGCACACATACACACAACTACCCACACACACACACACACACATACACAAACACACATGCCTACACACATACCAAGAAAGTTAGCTGCACATAAACCTCCCCCCCCCCACACACATGAACAAACATACCCCGTCCTCTCCCACACACACAAACACACACGCCTACATACACACACACACACACACTTGTGATTGCGAAAAACATAATTTGAATTCAAGATGTCAAAACTCAAATTATTATTATTTTTTTTTTTACTGTTTCGTACATTTAGTCAACTGCATGTGGGACAAAGTGGATGGGGCAAAGTAAAATAGTTCATGTCATTTATTTTTTCAAATTTTTATCAAATCGCTAACGCATTCATTTATCAAACTGATTAATTTACATTCCTTTGTTTATTAATTCACTTATTTATTCAGTCATTCACTTCTTTCTTATTCATTCAGTACATTATTCAATCGTTATTTTTTTTCATGTAGTAATTATTTTATTTATTTATTTATTCGTCTATTGTTCCATTATCTATTCATTTATTTATTCATTGATTTAATTAATAATATTTTTGAAAAATTAAATAGCAAATATTTCTTTAAAAAATTCCTTGCTTTTTCACTTTGCACCACGAATTAAAAAAACGAAAACAGGAATTTAAAAAACAATGTTTCAATGCAATTTTTATTACATAAAAAATTTTTGTTCTGTAGGGTACTATACATTTTAAAAGAAATTTCCAGTTCGTTCAGTTTGAAAAAGTTTAGTTATCTTAACTATTTCACTTAACCCCACATTCCCCTACTTAGTGTGCATTTCAAGTCACTATAAATGTTTAAAAGCTCTGAACATCATTTAAATTTTAAAGGCACATAATTTTTACAATTCATCCTTATAATTCCATTGGAAGTAAGTGTACTAAAACACTCATTTGTTATGTATCATATTTCCTTTTTTCTTCCATTTCTCTTTCTTTCTTTCTGTTTCTTTCCTGTGCGTAAATGTTATCAACTTTGAAAAACTGCAAATTCCTCTAATTGATTCGCATTAATTATTAAAAAACGTGCATTCAGTTTTTGTACTAACCAGATGGAAATTTGAAACATGTTACGAAATAATTACAATTAATTTGTATTGATGTTTCAGTTTTTCGTATTTAAATGCATACGTTATTTATCCTTTTGCATTAGATAATTCGGAGTGGTAATAATAATTTATCATTTCTTTCTTTGGTAGCTTAAAGTCCTTAATGAATAAATTGAAAGTGAATTCTTATCATTAAAACATTTTTTAGCTTATTATATAGTAATAACATTAAAAAGTTCAATGTTTCAAAGCATAGATGTTTTTGGGTTGATGTATCGATGCCAGTGATGTTTCGATTTTGAACATCGATGTTTTTAAGCATTGATGTCGCACCACTAACCCGAAAAAATGTACAAAAAATCAAGTTAATAAATGCATGGTAATATAATAGAAAGAACCAGAAGTTCCATAATAACAAAAGAAACCGAATGTTTGATGTTTTTCAAAAATTTAAACCACCTGCAATCGAATCTCGATAACTCAAAGCTTATAACTCGAATATTTCTTTATCTCGAAGTTTTCATCAGGTCCCAAAGTCTTGAGACTGTTGCAGAAACTTCCCATAACTCGAACTACCAATAACTCGAACGTTTCAGCCGGACTCTTGGGACTTCGAGTTATTGTGAGCTGGCCCAACTTTTATATATTCCCCCTCCCTCCCCGCACACGCGCAAATTGAAAAAAAAAAAAAATCATGAAAAATTGTTTTTTGTGACAACAATATAAATAGTACTTCTTTTGCAAGTAACAGTTCATTACAGGTAGTTATAGTGTAAGCCCTGGTGGCATTAGGATTGGTACCAGAAAACCTGTTATTTATAGAAATGTAAATAGTAGTCCTAATTACCTCCCTCTCATTTATTAGAAAAAGGAGGGGAGAGGAGAGCTGTAGGAATACAAGATTTCAGCTCGGTAAGTATTGCTATCATGTGTGAATATCATGAGTTTACAAAAATGTCTTCCAAGATACAATGCCCATCGGGAATTGACCACTTAATGTAGTTGTACAGAGAAGAAAAATGTATTTTGTGATTTTTTTTAGAGTTTCTGCAGAAACGTTTTCTCACATTTCAGTCGATTAGTACACTTAGGACTTGAATATTGGCATGAATATGCATAACTCTCACCAAAGGAATTGTTGTTTGTTATATTGTGGTCGTTTTTTAGCCCCTATTCTTTCACGAGTCATGACGTGAGTGAGTATGATAACTCTAAGCCAAAACATTTTGTTCTAACCCGTGCACCGTTAAAAACCAAAAAAAAAAACAGAATTCAAAAAGAGAAAGGAACTGGGTATTTTTTTGTAACAACCGACTTCTAGTACAAACGAGCAGATGTGTGCATCACATGACTTCCTTTTACTCCAGTTTAATGTCATTTCCCCATTACTGGCAATTTTAATGTGATTCAATAGTTTACTCTGACCAACAGTGGCCAAATTGAAATCAGAATTTAAAAAAAAAAAAAAAACGTTGGCGACAAATTGGCCAAGTTGGCGACAGAACTTGGCGACCAAAAGACTGGCGATGAATCGCCAAGTGTCCGCCAAATGACAACAAAACTTGAGTTTACATCGAAATTAACAAGGATTTCCCCCAAAAAGGGGTAAAAGACCCCTTTTGAAATACCTGAATGCAACCAAAAGGGGAGGTGCACAACGAGACCCCACTAGGAGTCTACGTACCGAATTTCAACTTTCTAGGACATACCATTCTTGAGTTATGCGACATACATACGCACATACATACGTACATATGGACGTCACGAGAAAAGTCGTTGTAATTAACTCGGGGATCGACAAAATGGATATTTCGCGTGTTTTTACGTTCTTACGTGTGGTCGAGTCGAAAAAAAAAAAAAAGACTCAACATTCATTCGGGGTGAGTAAAATGGAAATTAAGATCGGTTTTTGAGTGAAAATTGTTCCGCGAATACAATACTTCCTTTTCTGTGAATGGATGTAAAAAACGAAAGTTCGAAGTTTTTAAATGGCTTAGCGATCTATTATATATTATTTAACTATTTCAGACTAACCTCTGCATGAAACTTTTTTAAAACAATAACGACAACAGAAAAACATAAAAATGAAACAAAATAAAACTTTTCAAATACATGCAAACATATTGAAAATGAAACTCCATTCTTCGTATCACACTTTTAAAAAAAAACTACAATGGATCACGCGCTTTACAGACCCAATGTTTCCAGGTCACGTAAGCATCACCTTGTCGTTTACAGTACATCAAGCAAGCAAATCACACCAGCAATTTATCCTAACCGTTTTATACCCTAACTCATTCGTCCTTTATTTCTATAGTCACGTAAACACATCTTCTGCTACCGGATTCACCCAAATAGCTAAAGACATTTTTACACCGCTGGAGAATATCTGCTATCAATAGGGAAGTTGCAACCTATTAAATGTACATATTTTGGCTATTGGATATTGTTAATTGACCCTCAAAACTAAAAATTTCACCATCGCCGAATTTTAAAACACCGTGGTTGATTTTTAATGAATTTTTAAAAATCCACGCGCAAAAGTGCGCGCTTCTGAAACGTCACGAGCCTACGTCACAGGGCGCGAATGGGCAGCCTTCCGCCGAAGATCCCTCGTTTTCGCTAGGGACATTTTGAGCGCGCTGATATTTTTATTTTTTAGAAATTCAATAATCCTTTTGAACACACACAATGGAGACCGGATTCGTTAAAGCACAATCTAAGTAATCTTCCTCATGTAACATCTATGAGGATATTCGAATATTTCCGAGAGGATGAGAGGTTTAATGTTCCAGAAGCGCGAGGAGTTAAATGCGAGGAGATAAGCCTTTTACGTTTCGTCTTCGAAGTCGAATGCGTGACCTTCGACTTCTCCCCTATCGGAAGAGGGCATGACGTCACTTCCCATGCCATTTGACGTCACAAGAGCTTGAACTTTAAAAATTAATTTAAAAAAACCACTTACCGTATCGCAAAAAATTTTTCACCCATGATGTTCATACATGTTACTCTATCATATAAAAATAAAATTGAAAAATCGAAAACTTCCCTATTGCTTCTCGGTGGAGACCTAAACCTCCAACAGCAATCAAAATGGTGTCGTGTGCAAAGATGGGGAATCAACCGCTAAACGAATGCATGAGCTCCATAAGCGAAGTTAATCACGGGTCGAAGTGAATAACCACGTGATTGAAGTACTTGTGTCTGCCGGTATCGGTATTGCGATCGTGTATTTTTCAGACAGTTTTAGTGGAGCCCGGTCGTCCGACATTTTGGTTCCAGGAATCGACTGGACCTGTTAATCAGTGGAGCAGAAAAGCATAGAAGGGAAAGAGGGAAATGTGTGAAAAATATTGCATGCTATCAAAAAGCCCGTGTGTTAGAAATAAAAACTAAATCATGCTAATGAAAAAACAAAACGCACGGATAAAAAAGTTTATCCAATGCATTGTTATAAAATAACGTATGCAAAGTTTGACGGACGAAAAATAAAAAATCTAGTAGAATAATTCTATACGTAGTTGTAGGGCTAAGCCACCTAACGGTAGTTTAGGAAATTAACCAAAGATGTATAACATTAGGGGTAAAACGTAGGCTTCAGACAGTTGGTGTAATTTGGAAAGAATAAAAAAAAATTAAATTTTTGACATCTTGAATTCAAATTCTAATTTTCGCAATCACAAGTGTGTGTATGTAATGGGTATGTGTATGTGTGTGTAGGCATGTGTGTTTGTGTCTGAGTGCTGGCATAAGTGTGTGGGTAGTTGTGTGTATGAATGTGTGTGGGGGTATGTGTATGTGTGTGTAGGCATATGTATTTGTGTCTGTGTGCAGACATGAATGTGTGGGTAGTTGTGTGCATGTGTGTGTATGTGGGTGTGTATGTTTTTGTGTGTGTGTGGGTGTGTAGGTGTCTGTATGTATGCGCGTGTGTGTAGGTGCATGTGTGTGTATGTGTAGGTGTATGTGTGTGTATGTGTATGTGTGTGTGTTTGTGTGTGTGTGTGTGTGTAGTTGTGTATGTATGCGCGTGTGTGTAGGACATGGATGCAACCTGGAGACGGCTTTTGCTATAGGAGCAGCATCGTGAGGAGCCGGTCGACGGTGATGGTGCGGAGGGTGGCGGTGGGAAAATAAAATGATAGGACCTCAAAACAGTCAAATGAAAGCAATAAGCAATCGTGATTGCTCAAAAAAAAACCATTAAAGCAGAAAAAACACTGTCATTCATTAAGCTTAAAAGCAGATAATTTACATCTTTCTACAGATAGAGACTTCAACGCCTCCTGTTAGTCGGTCCTGTTATTTAAATCGCCATTTTTTAATTTTATTTGTTAACCTTTTTTTTTTAAATAAAATTGCTTTTATCTAGTAGAAGACATATTTTTCTCAATACATTAGCAGTTCTCGCGCTTCGCTCTTGTGGTGATCTTAGACATTAACCAACAAGGTAAAACATTTCAATTTTGCGCGAACAAGGCAGCTTTTTCATTTGGCAGGTATTCGCGACTCCAGAGCTCGAATACGCCACCTTGCGGAGATCAACAATACTAATTGAAAAGGTAAAACATTCCATTCCACGTGTTTTCTTTGGGATACATTAGAGGCTGCAGACAGTTTATGGTGTAATGTAATTTCAGAAGAGCAGAAAAGAAAGTGTCCCACTAACACGATAAAAAAATTACTGTCATTCATTAAGTTTTAAAGCAAGTTTTAAGTTACGGCATTTGTTTGTTTTACCTTTTTCATCCGCCATTAGACAGTGGCTTCAGCGCCCCCTATAGTTTATTGGAGTTGCGAATAAGTGAGTGCGTCTTTGTTTACGTTTGTTACGTGTGTTAGTGTTTTGTGTCTTGTTGTGTACCTCTTTCAATAGCCATTGGCCAGGGATTGCAGCGTCAACTTTAAGTTTTTTTTTAAATTGTGAGTTAATATGAAAGAACACAAGCAAAGTTTCGCAGACGAAAAATAAAAAATAATATATATATTAATTTGAATGTTTGGCATCTTGAATTCAAATTATGTTTTTCGCAATCACGAGCGTGTGTGTGTAAGAATGCGCGTGTGTGTTTGTGTAGGCGCATGTGTGTGGGTGCGTGTGTGTGTGTGTATATATGCATGTGTGTTGTGTATGCAGTACTGTGTGTGTACGCGCGAGTGTGTGTAGGCGTTCGTGTGTGTGTGTGTGTGTATGTAGGCATATGTGTTTGTGTGCAGGCATGAGTGTGTGTAGGAGTGTGTGTTTGTGTCTGTGCGCAGGCATGAGTGTGTGTATGTGTGTGTAGGTGTGTGAGTGTATGCGTTTGTGTGTAGGATATGGACGCAACCTGGAGACGGCTTTCGCTAGAGGAGCAACATCGTGAGGAGCCGGTCGACGGTGATGCTGCAGAGGGCGTTGGCGGGAAAATAAAATGATAGCACATCAAAACAGTCAAGTTAGAACAATAAGCAATCGTGATTGCTCAAAAAAAAATGCAAAAATAGAATAATTATATTTATTTATTAAACAAAAAATGCTTATACTCGTAATAAGCAGACGATCTTTTTCTTAATACACTACCGAGTCGCCGCACTTAAAACAAGGAAGAATCAAAGAATCCCTTCTAAAACCAAAATGTCTTCCTGTCGACCTCTCCTCCACAGTGGCGGTAAGACGCAAATATAAAGCCCAAAATGACACCAAACTCCCCGGTGAAAGATCTTAATCAGAAAGGAAAATTCGTTTTCTTCGCGTGCATCTAATAGTTATTAACGATTTTACGAGAGCGTTATAAATGCGGCAGTTTATTTAAATGCGCTATCAGTCCGGGCTCGTAGACAAGGGTACTAACAAACTAAGAATGTGTTTGGATCCTTTGAGATGCTAATTAGTTTGCTCATCGATTGGAGCGCATTCTTCGTTAACATTCAGTTACGTGTGGGCTTCTGATATCGGCGTAATATATCTTTGCATAAGAATTTATTGTATCTAGTATTTGTGACATTAAAGAAACTGGTATGATCCTTAAAATGGACGCCGGCTGAATCATATGCAGAGGGGTGTACCCGCAAGTAAATCATTAAAAACATTTTACTAGCTTTTTTTCCCCTTTGAACTTTGTTTGTTGTAGTATTATTGTTTTTATTAATTTTTATTTGCTTATTTATTTGCTTGTTTGTAGTTTTGTTATTTATTTGAAATATAATTTTTACTGCTTTAATTCGTCGCTTCAAATTCTTTTTGTTTTTTTATTGAAAGCCAAAGGGTGAAAGTGCATCCCTTGCACTCCCTGCCGGTGCGCATGATTCCGATTCCGATTCCGAGTCACAAATGACTACAACTGTATTTATGTCGAGGACTGCATACTAAGTGCCTTGCCTCCATTATTTTATATACCGATAGATGGCAGCACCATCACCGGATCGAACAGTTAATGAGAATTTAGAACTAGTCCAGGAGCTAATAGCTACCTGGTGCTAGCACCCCCAGAGGTATCGTTTCACTTGGAGGACATTGAGACCACGAGCCTATTTAACGTCGCCCAGTCCCCTTTAATGACGACGGTGGGTCTTCGACCATCGAGGTTCGAACTCAGGACCCTCCGGTCCCGAATCCGACACTCTACCGATCGGGCTACCACGGTCCGGTGCGCATGATACTTACTAATGTTAGAAACACGAAAGTGGTTGGTTTGTTTGATTGATTGATTTTTTGTGACGCTTAGAGAAAAGTCCCAGAGTTTTATTCCAATTTTAAACAAAATGATAACCTTGAGAGTATTTCATCAAATATTTGCAGCAAATTAAATCTCTTAAAAAGTTGCACAAGTTGATATTTCCCCGACGTTTCTGGAATAATATGAGCCCCCGCTGTGTAGTATCCTTGTTTTAAAAAGTCAAATTGTTATTGGAACCTTGCACAAAGGTTTCAGTAGAATTCAAAGCGCAGGCGTAAAGATCAGAATCGGCGCAGAGCAGGTCAACTATTATTAGCGAAACCACAACTGTCCTTTGTGGCCGAGAGGTAAATGCTCTTGCTTTGCGACCTGTTTAAAACTCGCGTTCTGTGTTCGAACCCCACTCTAGTTATTTCCTCTCTTAGTGCAATTAAAATGAATTGTTTGTGCATTACAATAAATAAATAATTGGTCTGTATTGGTTGTGAAAAAGCATCAACTTGATAAATATGGAATAAATGAATGATTAAAAACTAGAGCTGTAAAGGAGGAGTTTCTAGGTTGATTTTTCAAATATTTTCATAACGAAATTTGAAGTATTGTAATTCATTAATTTATTTTTGTACTTTCCATTTGAAACGTATAGAAAGGAATTATTACTTGATCATTTAATATATATCCGGATAATATAAACCATCGAATCTTTAACTTGAATGCGTATCCGTTCAATAAAGTTTAATTTTTGCTAATGTGTAACCTTTCAAGCAATTTCTCTGTAAGCATACTGAAAATTCTGGTGTAAACTTAGGCAGAAATGAGTGAGACGTTACGCTATAGTGACACTGCCAATGGTGTAACCTTTTACAAGCGATGTGTAACTAGACAGCAGTTATATCAGTTACAGTGGTGGTTAAAAAAAATGCATCACCCGCGCCGCAAAGGAGAAGAATATCATCCCAATTGCATTCAACACCCAGTCAAGCATCCCGTATCCCAGATGATTTGGGGATGGATTTATGATCAAGGAGTTGGCGGGCTTCACTTTGTGCGAGAAACACAGTAAACGCTCAGGTGTCTATTGGCATTTTGTGGAGGAGAAATTGCTTCCAACTTTCCGGGCTCACTTCACTTCAGTTCCGAACGTCATTTTCCGGGATGATTCTGCTCCGTACCATAGGGCAAAACTGTTAAGTAACAATTCAAAAACCTTTATCCTGCCATTAGACTTAAATTGACGTGGGGTTAAGTAATTTTCTTCTCTCTCAACTCACACGCAGGTCCAGAAATGGAAAAATGAGCATGGGGCCAGCAGTTTGCCTTGGCCCGGAAACGGCCCCGATCTACGCAAACAATGATCGGATTCCTGCTGTTAAATGTTTATTTCATAAGTGTTGCAGAATTTCACATACATTCATCGTTAATCGGTCGACCAAAACTTCTCACATAATCCCATTGTTGTGAAAATGCGAGGGTGATGCATTTTTTTTTACCAGCACTGTAAGTTACTCCAGAAAAGTGGAGGCAGCTACTGACACCGATTTCGAGGAGTAAGGCGACACTAAGTTTCTTACAGTGTACTAATACTAAGCTTACTTTTTAAAGATTAAAATTGCGTGTTATCACCAAACTAAATTGTCATTTTCTCAGCAAAGGGATACTTTTCGACCGTGAACTTTGTTTTTGAATTGAACTAAAGAGGCGGAATCTTTCGCTAGTAAAGAATATGCCAACACTTGTATAGGAAGAATTTTTGAATTTTTCTCCTCGTGAATTTAAAATTTTTCTAGAAATATCATTTGCTTTATAATTTGATACATATTTGCTTGGCGGATTATTTTCAATAGCTCAATTTATTTAAGTTTGTTTGCTTGTTATCAAATTCAAACTTTTTGGTTGGTATTTTAAAAGTCCCTGGCTATGTACCCATTCCCGTCACCTGACGCTTCATTGCATTATTTACAAGATAAAACCAACCATTATCACTGAATTTAATACTTAAATTAGTAGTTACATTGCTGTACGGAACCCTGTAAAAACATGTCGCTGACAAAGAAAAAATTCAACAATAACGTCAAGAGCAATTTCACGTGTTTCATTCTGTTTAAAGTTAAACACATTACATTCCAAGATAAAAACGAACGAAAATGGCACTTCTTAACTCACAAAGCTTTCTTATTCCAAAAAAAAAAAAAATCCCCATTTTTTTATTCTTATTTATTCCAAAAGAAAGCTAATAAAACTTCGGATTTTCCTATATTGCGACTGAAAGATATTCTGTAAATTTTAGAAGTTTATTTTCCCTTCCATTTTGTAAATAAATATCTTTTTCTGGCATAAACTCTCGTGGTTTAAATTGCTTGAATTGTATGAATAAAAAGACGCAGCCGAAAGATTTGGAAACGAATATGGCGCCTTTTTATTTATATCTTTCCATATTTGTGAGTTTATTTGTAGGGATGAATATTTCACGTGGATCCCCGCCATATTTTTAACAATGTTTCCAGTAAGTAAACTAATGATATCCAGAACTCGAAGTTGTGTACCATTTTTTTTCTTGAATACATTTAGAAACTTTAGCCTCTCGTTTAAACGTAATAAAATTTAAATGTCTGCAATCAAGGATTGCAGCCAAGTTTTGAAACGTTTGTTGTTCATTTTCTGTTACTGTTATTTACATTTATCGTCTGCAATGTCTGACATTTATTATTTATCAATTTATTATCGTCTGCGATGCTTTATATTTCTTTACATTACTTAAGTTAATTATTGCTTCCGTTGTTAATCGTTTGCTTATTGTAATGGTAACGATAAAATAAATTAGATGGAATAATTGAAATGTTTCGATGAAATGTGAATGCTACTTTTCTCACTCGAGATTGTCAGAAAAGATATTTTATGTAAATAGACACTGAATTGGCAAAATAACTGGTAGGGGAAAGGAGGGTACATGTGAACTTTTTTTTTTCATTTCTTTATTTTTTAAAAAAATACTATTAATTTCTCAGTACAAAAATGGCCCCAAAACTGAATTCGCAACGCCAATAAACTATAGGGGGCGCTGCAGCCACTGTCTAATGGGGGATGAAAAAGGTAAAACAAACAAATGCCGTAACTTATAACTTGCTTTGACGCTTAGTGAATGACAGTCATTTTTCATCGTGTTTGTTTGAAGCTTTCTTTTCTATTCGTCTGAAATTACATAACATCACAAACTGTCTGAAACCTGCTGTTTACCCCAAAGAAAACACGTTTAGTGGAATGTTTTACCTTTTTCTTTAGTATTGTTTATCACCGCAAGGTAGCGTATTCGAGCTCTGGAGTTGTGAATAGTCTTTTCTTTGCGTCATGGAATTTTTTGTGATTTTTAAAAAAAATATTTCTTTACTTTATGGTATTTTTAAAAAATGTCTTCAGTTACTCTTATGTGCCCCTTTAGGGGCTACAAGTGAAAATATCTGAGGCAAATATGAACACGATTAAAAAATGCTGGACAAGCTTTATATTTTAAAGAAAAACGTTTTAGTAGATAACATATACTACGTCTCTTGTTTGAATATAAGGACATTCTATTTGTACATATCACAAAAAAAAGAAAAATTAATTTGAATTTTGACATCTTGAATTCAAATTATGTTTTTCGCAATCACGAGTGTGTGTGTGTGTGTCTATGTGCTGGCATAAGTGTGTGGGTAGTTGTGTGTATGAATGTGTGTGTGGGGGGGATTTGTATGTGTGTAGGCATATGTGTTTGTGTCTGTGTGCAGGCATAAATGTGTGGGTAGTTGTGTGTATGTGTGTGTATGTTTTTGTGCGTGTCTATGTATAGGTGTCTGTATGTATGCGTGTGTGTGTGTGTGTGTAGATGTATCTGTGTAGGTGTATGCGTGTATGTGTGTGCGTAATTTCAATTCATATTTGTAGTTGTGTATGTATGCGTGTGTGTGTAGGACATGGATGCAACCTGGAGACGGCTTTCGCTATAGGAGTAGCATCGTGAGGAGCCGATCGACGGTGGCCGCGGGAAAATAAAATGATAGGACGCCAAAAACAGTCAAATGAAAGCAATAAACAATCGTGATTGCTTAAAAAATTTAGTTCTCTAAAAACAATTTTTGTACTTGAAAAGGTAATACTTTTTACGTGTTGCATGTGTCACTGTACGTTCACATCGTTTCTTAAGCACAAAAAAGTATTTTAAAGATTTTTTTAAACCAGATCATAAGTTACTGAGTTTGTTTACCTTTTTCATCAGCCCTTAAGCAGAGACTGGAGCGCCGCCTATAGTTCATTTGAATTGCGAATATAATATCTGTTAAAATTGTTTTATTCCTTAAAAACACTTCAATAAAATGGTTCTCAATTACTGATTAAAATCATCTAAAATGTTTACAGATTTTTGAAAGCAAAATGTGCTCCGTTGACATTATTATTGTTGTTGCTTAGTTGAGGTTTTAAGTTTTTTCCCAGCATTTTCGACATAAGCGGAAACGTAGATAGAAAGCAGAATTTCCTTATTTGCTGAATAGATGCCGGAAACATCCTTGGAAAAATCTCCTGCTTATGGTTTAATTAGGAAACACAAAATAAAACACCGAGAATTTCAATTCATCGAGCACCAACAGTTTCTACTTTGATTGAGACGGTGATCTTGAGATCGGATTAAAATACTGGTGATATTAATTGCAGCTTGTGTCATTCAAAATATTTCTTTGCTTCTGTGAGCTATGTTTATCGTCTTCATCGATATCTTTTTTTTCGGGCCACGTAAAAATTCCTTCTTTTTTTTTTATTGATGCACCTCTTCTCTACATAGTATAAAATGAAGTCACCAAAAAAAGCGTCTGTGTGTTTGAACTCGCAAAACTCGAGAACTACCCGGCCGATTGCGCTGAAATTTTCACAGTTTGTTCCTTTAAGTCCTGAAAAGGTTTGCAGACCAGTTCGAATAAAATTCGATGAATAGTTCCTTTTTTATTCCAATTTACGTCCAATTTTCACATAAATTCTCAAATATGGGGGTGAAAAATTACTTGCAGATATTTATATTACATATCGTTAGAAAGGGTAGAATTTTCCGCGTTCAACGCAATTTGTTTCATTGCTCTAACTTTATTTCGGTGGGAGTTATTTGCGTTTTTAGCTCGAATTGTTTTAGATTTAGCTGAAATTTAGGTACTTCTTTCTTCATTAAATGTATCAATAAAAAGTGGAGGAATTGTACCACAGTTTTCTTTCTGACACCGTTGGAAAAAGCGACATTTTTTACTACAGATCTAACTCGACCTATGGTCGCAAAAATAAGCTTTTATCTCGAAAGGAAAAAAAGTTACAAGCCTTTTTAAATGAAGTTTAAGAAATCTCGATTCCAATTCAAATTGTGAACCATTTTCTTTCGCATTTTAATTCCTTAAACTTATTTTATTTTGTGTTTCCATGGTTACGCATTTTAAATCCATCTTTCTGGATTTGATTTCTTAAAAGTATTTTAATATCTGTCGTCATTGTTTGAAGGGAAATCATGGTGATTTTTTTATTTATTTTTTACGCCTGATTGTTGAATATACGTCACTTGACACAATTTTTATTTTCAAGGTAGACTGGGCAAAGCCAGGCAACGCAGCTAGTCTTTACTAAAAACAATGCTGAAAATCTGTGTGTCTGGATGTCTGTGTGTCTGGATGTCTGTGTCTCTAGATGTCTGTGTATCTTAATGTCTGTGTATCTGGATGCCTGTGTATCTGGATGTCTGTGTATCTGGATGTCTGTGTATCTGGATGCCTGTGTTTCTGGATGCCTGTGTTTCTGGATGCCTGTGTTTCTGGATGCCTGTGTTTCTGGATGCCTGTGTTTCTGGATGCCTGTGTTTCTGGATGCCTGTGTTTCTGGATGCCTGTGTTTCTGGATGCCTGTGTGTCTGGATGCCTGTGTGTCTGGATGCCTGTGTGTCTGGATGCCTGTGTGTCTGGATGCCTGTGTGTCTGGATCTCTGTATGTCTGTTACGCGCATAGCGCCTAGACCGTTCAGCCGATTTTCATGAAATTTGGCACAGAATTAGTTCGCAGCATAGGGGTCAGCACCTCGAAGCGATTTTTCGAAAATTCGATTTCGTTCTTTTTCTGTTCCGATTTGAAGAACATTTTCCCGAGCAAAACTGTCATAAGATGGACGAGTAAATTGCCAAGTTATCATAACGTGGAACCGTAACATATGGGAGCAAATGAACATAGCAAATTGGCGAGAAATTCATCATCAATTATTTGTAAATATACAGGCGAACCAAAGGACCATTTCATTTTCTACTACGGGCGAAGCCGTGCGGGTACCACTAGTTTATAAATACAGTTGTTTCTGCCATCATGTGTTAGTTAATAATCACTGTAAAGATATGGGGTGCTGTTGCCTCTAGAGCAGGGCTCTCCAACCTACGGCCCGCGGGGCGG
Organism: Uloborus diversus; assembly: GCF_026930045.1. Taxonomy (NCBI): domain Eukaryota; kingdom Metazoa; phylum Arthropoda; class Arachnida; order Araneae; family Uloboridae; genus Uloborus; species Uloborus diversus. Next base: position 267,334,387 of record NC_072731.1, read on the forward strand.
ATCCGGCCCGTGAACAGATTTTGTCCGGCCCGCGAGAAGTTTACAAACTTTTTTATTTCGGGACAGAGTCAGTCTCGTTGGAAATGTTATTGAGATATTATTTTTAGTTACAAATTATTATTTGAAATCTTTTTACCGATAATTTAAATTGTTTTTTAGTCATTTTTTACCGTTAATTACGAGTGCAGCACCCATCTCTCTTTTTGCTCTTTTCGAGAACAAATCTCTTTTCTCAGCGCCACTTTCTCCCGTTAAGGGGACACTGGACGTTCAAAAGGAAGAAATTTTTGTCAAATTTTTGAAATTTTTATTTTTTGAATTTATTTGAATATGAGGACAATTTTGCGAGTTTTGTTTTATTTATTATAGTATAGAGAATGACTTAAAATAAGTTTCAGTGTTGTGAAATCAAAATAATTACGCAAGGGACTTTTCAAAGCTTTGTTAATTGTCGTTAAGGTTATTTACATTTTTTAAAATAATTGGTCTTCCGATTAAAAATTTTTAATGAAATTTTATAATTAAGTACCGGTGTTTAAAGTGTATGGTTAAAATTTAATGCAAATCCATCAATAATTTAAAAAGTTTGTTTTCAAGGTCCAGTGTCCCCTTAAGGGATCTAGGGACCCTTAACCTTCAAAATTTCCGACTTTCTGGAAAAAAATATATGTTATGCATAATTTAATTCTGAACAATTTGATACCTTATTTATTACCATACGCAAAAAACTTTTCAAGTTATCGTAAAAATGTGTAAACTTTCCCCATAGAGATGTATGTTAACAGCAGCTGTTTAAGCCTCTTTTTCTCAGGTACCCGTTTCTCGTTTTGCATGCATGATATCTCAGAAAGTTTCTTGTATACTTCCGTAAAACTTTTCAAGCATGTTTGTCTAGTTCATTTTTATGATCTGAACCTAAATTTTAACTAATAATACAAGTTAATATCAAAATTTTTAAAAAAAATTGGCCATTTTTTTATTTTGATATTAACTAATAAAATTTCAAAAAAATAAATAAATAATTTTAAAAAAATAATAAATTTAGTCCGGGTTATAAAAATAAACCAGACAAAAATGCATAAAAAGTTTTACCCAAATATATAAGAAACTTTTTGAGATATCACGCAAGCAAAACGAGAAACCAGCACCTGAGAAAAAGAGGCTTAAACAGCTGCTGTTAACACAGAGCTCTATGGGGAAAGTCTACGCATTTGTACGATAACTTGAAAGTTTTTTGAGTATGGTAATAAATAAGGTATCAAATTGTTCAGAATTAAACTGTGCATAACATATATTTTTTCCAGAAAATCGAAAATTTTTAAGTTTAAAGGTCCTTAGACCCTTTAATCCCCTGGCATTGGGCATTTCCTGACTCCAGGGAAAACATGTGCTCCATTTTATTACAGTTCTCTACCAGAAAAAAAAAAAAAAAAACAGTTCTCTACCAGACTTTAAGAACTTAAAAAATCATGCTGGAGTTATGTTTTCTCTTTTTGCATCCACATACAAGTGCAAAACAACAAGTGCGACGTTTTCAAAATTACTGAATCTACTTATGTTCTTTATCACACGAACATTTAAAATCACTCTTAATGATGAGAACTACGAAGTTGGTCTCTGAATGGAATAAAATTTTAAGCGCAATAAAATAATTAATGCAATCATCTCATTATTTTTTTAACTTAAAAAAAAAATCTTAAGCTTTACACGCGTTGTGTTCTCATTTATTTCCAAGGTTTTATTCGTCATCTTTATCTTTACTAATAATAAAGCTGAAAGTCCCTCTGTCTGTCCGGATCTCTGTCTGCAGGATCTCTGTGACGCGCATAGCGCCTAGACCGTTCGGCCGATTTTCATGAAATTTGGCACAAAGTTAGTTTGTAGCATGGGGGTGTGCACCTCGAAGCGATTTTTCGAAATTTTGATGTGGTTCTTTTTCTATTCCAATTTTAAGAACAAAACTATCATAAGATGGACGAGTAAATTACGAAATTATCATTACGTGGAATCGTAACACGAGCAAGTCAATTGGTGAGAAATTCGCCATACACCTTTTGTAAATATACAGGCGAACCAAAAGAAGCAATTTCGAAGCGATTTTTCGAAAATTTGATGTGGATCTTTTTCTATTCGTTTTTTAAGAAAAAAACTATCATAAATTACGAAATTATCGTAACGTGGAACCGTAACATGGGCACATGCCAATTGGCGAGATACGAACTTATCATAACGTGGAACTGTAACGTGGGTACAAGCCAATTGGCGAGAAAATTCACCATCCATTATTTGTAAATATACAGGCGAACCAAAAGACCTTTTAATTTTCTATTACGGGCAAAGCCGTGCGGGTACCACTAGTTAATTCAATAAAATAAATTTGTAGAACATTGCAATCATTTTGTCTTGTATCACTCACTCATTAGCCTTTTTTAAAATAAACTTCACTTTGCTTTGTGACAAAGAATACTTTCTATTTCAGTTTCCTGAACTACTCTAAATTGTACCAGAATCCATACCGCTATATTATTAGAGATTTACGGTCTTTAAAATATAATTTAATTCTGCTAACAGCAAATATGTGTAAGGAAATATAGCAACTTAGAAGCAAGCCCAAAAATTTTCAAAAACCTTCACTGAGCACTTAATAAAAAAATTTTAAAAAAATATATATTCATTTGAATTTTTGACATCTTGAATTCAAATTATGTTTTTTCGCAATCACGAGCGTGTGCGTGTATGAATGCGCGCGTGTGTTTGTGTAGGCGCATGTGCGTGTGTGTGTGTGTGTATGTATGCATGCGTATGCGTGTTGTGTATGTAGTGCTGTGTGTGTTCGCGCGTGTGTGTGTAGGCGTTCGTGTATGTGTGTATGTAGGCATGAATGTGTGTGTGTGTAGGAGTGTGTGTTTGTGTCTGTGCACAGGAATGAGTGTATGCGAGTGTGTGTAGAATATGGACGCAACCTGGAGACGGTTTTCGCAAGAGGAGCAGCATCGTGAGGCCAGTCGACGCGACGGTGGTGCTGGCAGAGGGTGCTGGCGGGAAAATAAAATGATAGGAATTCAAAACAATCAAATGAGAACAATAAGCAATCGCGGTTGCTAAAAAAAAAGCAATGTATGGGGGGGGGGGGGGGGGGCTAGCGCGAAATAGACCGTCTGAGCTAAATTTATTATCGGACTGGCCAAAAATTTACAATGTGGCCCACGAGTGAAAAAGGTTGGAGACCCCTGCTCTAGAGGATGAACTTCTTTATTAACACGCAAGACATTGCAAGAAAAATTGACAGCACAAAGAGAGGAAATACCACCCAGGACTCTGGTAGGAATCGAACCCACGACCTCCTGCATTCTAAGCGAAGCTTCTGCCGCAGAGCCACCGGATTTTTCCTTTTTTAAAAAGAAAGTTTGATCCTTACTTCACATTAACTACTCCTCGTCTTTTCATTGGCCAAAAAAAAAAAAAAAAAAAAAATTAAATGATGTACCTGGTGGACCCCCACAGAACTTTCGGTTCTAACGCATATTGCCAATCATAATGCGAGACTAATGATAGGGGCTCATGTAAAGACTACTATGACAACATTGATATCAAATTCTGACTGCGCTTGTGGCTGGCGCGAAGTTGAGGATCGCCTAAATCTTCTCAAAAAGGCGTACACGTAGAAGTGCATTAACACCAGGGAAAACAACTTTTTAAGGCAAGGATCCAAATTAGAAAAAAAAAAAGATTAAGTTAGAGGCTTTTTTTTTTTTTTTTTTGAGCAATCACGATTGCTTATTGTTCTCACTTGACTGTTTTAGCGTTCCTATGATTTTATTTTCCCACCAGCACCCTCTGCCAGCACCACCGTCGACCGGCCTCACGATGCTGCTCCTCTATAGCGAAGACTGTCTCCAGGTTGTGTCAATATCCTACACTTACACGCATACATACACGCACGTACACACACACACACACACACACACATACACAAACACATACATACACTCAAACGCATACACACACACGCATACATACAGACACCTACACATACACACTCGCCTACATACAGACACCTACACATACACACTCGCCTACACACAACTACCCACACAGTCATGCCTGCAGACAGATACAAATACATATGCCTACACACACATACACATCCCCCCCACACACAAACACTCATACACAGAACTATCCAAACACTCATACCTGCACGCAGACACAAACACACATGCCTACACATACACATACCCCCTACACACAAACCCCACACAGACACACAAGCCTACACAAAATTAGTTTTCACACCGTTTCTAGAAACAATAACTCCAATGAGTAGGGTCCTGTCTCAGTTCGTGATTGCGAAAAACATAATTTGAATTCAAGATGTCAAAATTCAAATTAATTTTTTCATTTTGTTTTGCGATTTTTTTTATAAGCGCAGGAACTGTATAGCCACGCTGTATTTACCATCAAAATTCCTCAGAGCTGAAAATCTCGTATCTACGTTATAATTCTCGTGTTGCAATCGGCAAGGTATTTTCCACCATTCATGACTACTATACAATAAAATGCCAGCAACCCGGATGTTTAACAATGTGTATATGAACTTCCAAAAGATAGTTACGCGCTGTTACTTTCTTTTTTTAGTTTTTATGGAAAAAAAAAGAAACGCAAAATAATTGGATAAGAGAATATGTCGTTCCTATAAATTGTTATTACCGAAAGATTACCGCTAAAAATCTTATTACCCTAAAGCTCATAACTATTTGTTCCTTCCTAAGCCTAACTAATCCCTTCAGTTTTTCCCATCTTACATTGATTTTTGAAAAGCTTTTCCCTTTCTTAAAGTAAGGCTATTAGGTTCATTTCTATTGGTTTTAGTTTTTATGTATTTTTGCCGGGAAACATGGGTATCTTTTTTGTGATTTATTTCTTGTTCAGTGCTCGCAAATCATTACTGTTTCTAAAATGTTCACTTAAAAAATATGCTCTCTCTCTTCATTGTTTACTAGTTCCGTTGAACATGGAACAGAATAATCCTTTAATCTTTTCAAATGCTTGTTACATTTTTACTTCCTTTTACAAAAAAGGAAGTATTGTATTCGCGAAAAAAATTTCACTCAAAAATCGGTCTTAATTTCCATTTTACTCACCCCCAAATGAATGTTGAGTTTCTTTTTTCCGACCCGACCACACGTACATATGTACCTAAGAACGTATAGATGCCCGAAATATCCATTTTGAAGTTTTCCGAGTTAATTACAACGAGTTTTCTCGTGACGTCTGTATGTACGTATGTATGTGCGTATGTGTGTATGTATGTCGCATAACTCAAGAACGGTATGTCCTAGAATGTTGAAATTTGGTACGTAGATTCTTAGTGGGGTCTAGTTGTGCACCTTCTACTTTGGTTGCATTCGGGTGTTTCTAAAGGGGTCTTTTGCACCTTTTTGGAGGGAATTCATTGTTAATTTCGATGCAAAACTCAAGTGGTGTTATAATTTGGCGGATACTTGGCGATATATCGTCAGTCTTTTGGTCTTTAAGTTTTGTCGCCAATTTGGCGACAAATTTGGCGGGTATTTTTTTTTTTTTTTTTTTTGAGCAATTACGATTGCTTATTGTTTTTATTTGACGATCCTTGGCGTTGTGGTTCCATTTTCAGCTTGGACCAGGGACCTCTGCAGCATCACCGGCAGACGGTCTTGAGCATTGTCCCCCTTTAGCCGCTTCTCCTGGTCGGTGGTGTCCATGTCCTACACACACACACACACGCTCACACACATGCATCGTTGCGCACTTACACACTCTCACAGACACGCCGTTACACACACGCACATACACACACGTATAAGTGCATACACACAGGTCTACGCACACACACAAGCCTATATGTGCACGCACGTGCGACTGCACACACAACTATACGCACGTAACCGCGCAGGAGGAGAGGCAGGCTTGGGGGGACAGGAGTCATTTCTAGAAACAATAAGTCCAATGAGTAAGGTCATGTCGTGATTGCGAAAAACATAATTTGAATTCAAAATTTCAGAATTCAAATTAATTTCTTTTTTTAATCTGGTTTTAATGTGGCCATTGTTGGTGATATTTAGAGAGTTAGAGAGAGAATCACATTAAAATTGCAATAATAGGAAAATAACATTAAATTGGTGTAAAAGGAAGTCATGTGATGCACAAATCAGCTCGTTTTAGCAGAGTATAAAAATGTTTGATTTCAAAGATATGCACCGACCACTCCAGATTTAACGGAAGGGCCCGGAAACGCTTCGGACCAAAAAAGCGAATATCCCGCACATTCCAATTCTAGCAAATTTTTATTAAAGTTTTTTAACCCCTTCAGTCGGAATTATGAAATACTGGACCAAAAGTGGTACACAGTGTACTATGGTAAAGGGTATCTTATAGACAAAATTTTGAGTTTGTAGGAGAAAAATTAAAAGAGTTATGGCACGTCCAATATTCCGGACTTATATTTTTGAAATCAATATTACATATACAAAAACGATAAAATACCGAACAAACTCCATTATAAAATGTTCTACAAACAATTATAAAACATAATATAAGCGTTTGAAACGATTAATTAAAGATTATATATTTTTTTAAAAAACTCAGGAAAAAAACCTCGCTTTTCAGATGAAAATCCATGGTTGGAAAAATGAGCCATTCTCTATCTCTTAACCCTTATATGTCAGTGTTGTCAATCCCAAAACGAAATTTTTTTTCACAGATTATAATAAGTAGACTGTAAAGAGTCGACTACAAAAAAAATCAACTAATTAAATCAATTATTAAATGATTAGCAGCTGTTTAAAGTGTATGCCCGGTATACCGGACACCAGGTCTGGTGGGGTTAAAAAATATTATAAAATGTAAAATTTTACAATTGAGGCAGTGAGAAGCAAAGGGATGCAAGTAGACTATTTTAAGTTTCGAGTAAAATGCGTTTAAAGATCCGATCCTAGGTAGGCTTTCATTATTTTTTTTTTCTAAATCATGCTGCATGCAGCACCTACCAGGGCCACTAGTACTATCTCTTCCTCTAAGACAGAGGAGAGGTTCACCTACCATTTGTACTGGTTGTCACCAAATTTTTAATTTTGCCACTTGCATCTCTTTGTTTCTAACTACCTAAATTGGACATTGCTTGGAACTACTTCCGATGAACTTTTGAGCAATCACGATTGCTTATTGTTCTCACTTGACAGTTTTGATGTGCTATCATTTTATCTTCCCGCCAGCACCCTCTGCAGCATCACCGTCCACCGGCTCCTCACGATGCTGCTCCTATAGCGAAAGCCGTCTCCAGGTTGCGTCCATGTCCTACACACACGCGCATACATACACAATTACACACACACACGCACACATACACAACTACACACACACAGCATACATACACAACTACACACACACACACACGCGCGCACACACAAATACATACTCCTACACACATACACAAACACACACTCAAACACATACATACACACACACGCATACATACAGGCACCTACACATACACACACACACGCATACATACAGGCACCTACACATACACACACACACGCATACATACAGACACCTACACATACATACACACACACGCATACATACAGACACCTACACATACACACACGCACACGCATACATACAGACACCTACACATACACACACGCACACGCATGCATACAGACACCTACACATACACAAACACCTACACACAACTACCCACACACTCATCACACGCATGCCTGCACACAGACACAAACACACACTGTCAAAAATGAAACGCTCAATTTTGACGATTTGGCAATCCTCGAGCACTATTTCGTTATTTTCGACGATCCTTTCGTCACCGAATCACGTGATATTTCACAAAACCAGAAATCTCAACTTTTTGAAAAAATTATTTCGTAACGATTTCGTTATATTGCAGTGCATTCTGGGAGTTTTCGTTTCTGTCTTGTACTTGCTTGCTAAATTATCCTAAAGGATTCATAAAAGGTTAGTATTTATTGAAATTTGTATGTGCAATGTGCTTTTCCTTTTATTTATTGTTACATTTTTGTTTAGTGTTGTGTTTAAAGCACATTAAAATTGTAAACGAACCGTTCGATTAGGTTTAGAACTGTGTTTTTTGAACTAACTTTGAGTCACCTCCACGTTAGGGTTAACTAGCGTTATTTTTTTTATTTGCAAAAGAAAATGTTGGTTTATTGACATTAGTTTCCAAAAACGTACTTCCTTTATTTCGTTAAAAAAAATGTCAAACATGGCCACAGAATTTGTACAAATTTAAACTTACAAAAAAAATTCCACCGTAGCTAAACTAACGCAGATGATAAATACAGCGCTTTTATAAAAGGCATAGAACTTTGAAACTTTTAATTTCAACGTTGAATATATTGCATGGTTATGTGTTTTCATTCTTCTCCATGAATTTTACAAAAATAAGTCTGTAAAACAGAGTGTATTTTTTAGTTTAATAGTTCAAATTTTTTTCACTCTGCATTTTTATTTTCTTAAACAAATATGTACCCATCCCCCAATAAGTATTGATTTTTTTTCTTCTTCCACTCTGCATGTAATATTTTAGTCAATGTTATAATTTATACAGTTGCTTCCAAAAGTGTTCGTACACTTATCATTTTCAATGAAATATTGCTCTACCCATTAGTTAGAAATAATATTTTGGAATGGGTAAACAATATTACAAAACTACTTGAAATATTTTAATAGCAAAATAAAATATGATTTTGAAGAAATAACTAATCAAAAGAATTAAGAACTTTATAGCACAAAAGTGTTCATACAAAATATTCTTAAATAATTGCTCAGTAACCTTTTAAACAATTCGATGAAACTCGAGGAAAAAGACCGCTTGATGCAATAAAAAATAAATGCAAACTGCTTATAGCAGCTTTTGGTTCCGAAACGATGACCTCTTTTTCTTTTTGTTATGCTCGTTGGTGGCAGGACTTATAAAGGCGTACCTCATGTTGTTTATATAATATCTTTCCCTTATGCAGATGTTTCTAGTAAGTGTTTATGTTGTATCCATATTTCACTATTTGTGAAGCCTGTTTTTTTTTTTTTTTTTTTTTTTGATGTTTTTACTTGCATGAAGCATGAGGTAAAGTAAATATCAATTTAATACAAATCATTTTAAGTTAGAGAAAATATTAATTTCCGTAGAGAGCTCTTATCTTTGTGCTTGATATTTCAGCAGAATATTTTCAATATTTTTTTCCATTTTTCCGCAAATTAAATAAATTAATGAAAATAGAGTTTTAATTTTTAACCTCGATTAAAAAAAAAATACATGTATAGTAGCATGTTTTGAAAATAATGATGATATGCATTTTTTGTTGTTTATTTCCACACTTAATACACTAAATTTATAAGTTTTTCTGTGTCAATTTGTGTTACATGATTTGTGATAATTCATGTTACATGATTTGCGAGTTTTTCTATTATACATAGTTTCTACGGCTAAAATTAATGCAGCATTAATTTTATTGCCATATTTGCCGTTTCAAGGTATTGTCAACAAAAATGAGGAATCCGGGTATATTACATGAAAACAGACTAAGAAGCATTTTATAGATGAACTACCAATCAATCCAAATGTAGGTTACAGTTGTGATTTTTGCTGGATGCAAAGTAAAATATCTGAAATTTTAACCGAACAGCTATGTTTTAATTGAAAAATTGAAAGGATAATAAAAAAAAAAAAAAACCATCGATATCGGTCTCTTAGTTCTCAAGACACAAACAAGGAAAAGCACTATGTTATTGGGTTTCCCCTGTCTTTGACAACCCTTCTCCCTTGGCGTGTTTTCTATTTACTGCGTGAAAATTGCATATTTTAGAAATCAAATATGCTTGGGGAAAAGGTAATACTTCCTTGGTAATACTCCCTCCGTCTCAAACTAGTAGAGCGACGTTTGAATATTTTTGTACCCAGTGATTAATTCTGACGATGTTATGATTGTGTTTGAATATTTTTTTAAGATTTTAAGGTACTATACTATCAATTAATCGAGTGCTGGAGCCCTGGGTTTTTGACTTCAATTCGGTAGTGGTTTAAGGAGGTAAGGCTCGGTAAGGAAATGTTACTTATTGATAACATCACACAATAAAATCGCTGAAAAAAGTAAAAATAAATCATAATCATCAGTTTCAGTACTACTTAATTTGTTAGTATCTTAATAGAACTAATTTGTGGTGGAGGGAGTACTTCAGAAAACATTCGTCAAGAAAACTGCAAATCTAAAAACGAAAGTCGGGAGAAAACAGTGTATTTTGACTGTCGAAATAAAAAATAAATTTAAAAAAAAATCACAGATCAACAATTGTCGCACCCTTGGTTTTTTTTATAGCTCAAAAAAAAAAAAAATCACGACTTGATATGCAAAGGAATTAACTAGTTTAATGGCTAAGTAATGCTGATTGTCGATAAACTGAAGAAACTCTAATTCCAGAACGCTATTCAGAAATTAATTTCAGATACCAACTGAGAGAAATCATTGTCTGTCTGCCTAAATAAAAATCTTGCACATCCGCTATAAAAATAACTCACTCTTGCAATCTGCTTGGAAAAATAGCTGTCACCGTCGAAATAATCATATTTTGAAAAATATGAAAATGAAATCAGATGCTCTTTAAATACACAAGAGAATCGTAGCTTTTTAACGAAAGGGGGGAAAAACTCAGATTTTGAAAGAAATTGTGGAAAAATGCTTTATTTCAGAAATAAGTTGCTGCATTTAATCGTAAAACTTTCCTCGAAATAGAAAAAAGATCAATTTGCATGAGGGCATACACCCATGGACTTACACATTTACTTATTATACATATATTTTCTTTTTAAAACTCTTTTAGGATGGATCCAACATCATGGAGATAATCAGAACCAAGACAGACGAAGATTTTTTCCATAATTATAACAATTTTCAGAGTGTTCGTATATTATACATTGATTTCATGTTACACATGTTTGGAAATAATAATAAAAACTTAGGGGTAAAAAGCAAAGGTATATTTTATAATTATTTAACAATCATTACACTAAATTAATTTTACCAAAAAATTTATTTCACATCTGCATTTTTTTAAGATTTATATTTTCAAATACCTTTTGCAATTTTGGCAGAGAATTGTTTTCAAAGTATGAAGCATGAAATGCATGCAATAATAAAGTTCCTGTATTAAACATAAATTTGGCCAAATAAACATTCTGCATACAAGCAAAATTAATAAAACAAATAATTGATTGGAAAAAAAAAGGTAAGCTTTTTAAGATTATCTAATTTTATTTTCTGTATCTAATTTTAGAACAAAGATATACTAACTTAAAGTTGTCCATTTTATTGTACTTTTTCTTTGAAATTTGTGGTATAATTTGGATAATTTTTTTTTCTGGAATTTTTTCATGCGATGCAATAAAGAAGAAAATCCCCAGCAAATTTCTCCCGAGCATATATCGATGTAACTATGCATAAAAGTGGCACATGATTTTTTTTCCAGAACCCAATATCTGCTGAGGAAGTAGCACTTTTATATTCCCAGTAGGGCAGGACGATGTAGGAATTTCTACATCGTGATGCATCGCCAACCTTACATCGTGATGTAGCGATGAAACGCGATGTAGTTCAAACAGTTTGAAATATTCTTCCCGCCTTAGGGGCACCCCCCCCCTCCCTCACTAGGGGAGTTTTCCTTACAAAAATCCAGGCTTTTGTCAGATCTTTTTCTAATTTGGCACATAGGTCCTTTAATCACATGGGGTCCTTTAATCACACACCCCATATGAATACTACCCCATGGGAAAAAACTATCCTATGTGGATATCCAGCATCAAAGGACATCTGGGCCGAATCTGGAAAAGATCCGACGAAAACTGGATTTTTATAAGGAAAACTCCTGTGGGGTTTGGCACACATAGCGGGACGAAAACTACAATATGGGAATTCCCAAGCATCAAAAGACAAATGTACCAAATTTGGAACAGATCAGACGAAAACTGGGTTCTTATAAGACCCCCCCCCCCCCCTCCCCGACACACACATGGTTTCCCACTCCATAGCGGGACGAAAACGTGAATTCACGAGCGTCGAAGGACATCTGTGACAATTTTGGAAAAGCCCTGATAAAACTGGTTTTTTATAAGAAAAACCCCCCATTTGGTGGTTGTCCCCCATAGCGGAGCGAAAACTACTTTATGAGAATTCCTGAGCATCAATAAACGAACCTCTATGCCAAATTTTGGAAAGATCCGACAAAAAATGAATTTTTTTCAAGGAAAACCCCCATCGGGGTTGCCCTCCCCCCCCCCCCCCCCCCATAGAGTGACGAAAGCTAACCTCCATGAATTCCTGAGCATCAAAGAACCTCTATGGCAAATTTAGAAAAGATCGGACAAAAACTTTTTTTTTAATATAAGGAGAACCCCCAATGCGGAGTTGCCCCCCCCCCCATCGTGAAGGGTTGAAAACTACCATGTGTGAATGCCCGAGCATCAGAGGACCTCTGTTCCAAATTTGGAAAATATATGATAAAAACTGTTTTTTCATAAGACCCCCCCCCTATGGGGGTTGCCCCCCGTAGCGGAACGAAAATCACCCTATGAGAATTCCTATCAAATAACGACACTCTGTGCCAAATTTGGAAAGATCCAACAAAAACTGGATTTTTTTGTAGGAAAACTACCATAGGGGTTCCCCCCCCCCCACCCATAGAGGGACGAAAACTACCCTGCGTGAATCCCCAGGCATCAAAGAACCTCTGTGCCAAATTTTGGAAAGATCCGACAAAAACTAGATTTTTTCAAGGACTCCCCCCCCCCCCCCTTATAAAGTGATGAAAACTACCCTGCTTGTTTCTTGAGCATCTAAGAACCTCTGTCGCAAATTTAAAAAAGATCGGACAAAAACTTTTTTTCTAATACGGAGAACCCCCAATGCGGGGTTGTCTGTCCCCCCCCCCCCCACATAGAGGGACATAAACGACCTTGTGTGAATTCCCGAGCCACCAATAACGAACCTCTGTGCCAAATTTTGGAAAGATCTGACAAAAACTAGATTTTTTCATGGAGTCCCCCCCCCCCTTATTAAGTGATGAAAACTACCCTGCGTGATTCTTGAGCATCTAAGAACCTCTGTCGCAAATTTAAAAAAGATCGGACAAAAACTTTTTTTAATACGGAGAACCCCCAATGCGAGGTTGTCTGTCCCCCTCCCCCACATAGAGGGACATAAACGACCTTGTGTGAATTCCCGAGCCTCCAATAACGAACCTCTGTGCCAAATTTGGAAAATATCCGACAAAAATTAGATTTTTTGAAAGAAAACCCCCATTATGGGGGTTTAATTAGATAACATATGAGGAGTTTAATCTGCAATGATTTGTTTAACCTTTTTAAAGAAGTTGTGTGTTTGCATTTTTCATAAATAAAAATTTGCTTGACATATTTTATGTGCCTCTTTTTTAAAAAATTACTTGTCTTTTTTTGATGGGGTGGAGGGGGGGCTGCAGGCCTGTTATTTCAATTTTTCCCCAAATATGGCAAAGAGTCTGTACGCAATAAAAACTTTACAGAAAACCAAATAAAACGATGGCCAGTCATGTGTAAAAACATGAATGTTCAAAAATCAAGACGGGAGGGGGGGGGGTTCAATTGACCCCCTCACCCCATAAATGACGGGCCTGTGAAAGTGACTATACGCATTAAAGTGGGAAACTACGGTGGTAAGATTCTGAAGTTACAATTTGATCACAAGCACACGAATCTTATAAAATACAGTCGAACCTCGTTATAACGAACTTAAAGGGATCATTAAAATCGATTAAAAACGTGGCTCGCTTTATCCGAAAAACAATGAACAACAAGACAAGAATTGCAAAAAAGTTCATTTCAGCATTTATTTGTTTTAAGCGTGTTCGAATTAACAAGGTTCGACTGTATTCTCAAAAATAAAAAATAATGTGCTCAAAGAAAAAAAAAGGGAAAAAAATTTTCTTAAAAATTTACGAAATTAACGTCCTCATATATGACGAAATTAATTTGACGAAACTAATGCTCTCAAAACTACGAAAATGATTGTCAATTTGACGAAACTAGAACGAAGAAATATTTTGTTACATTTGACGAAATTCGCATCCTCAAACCACTAACAAAAGCAGTTTCTTCAATTTGACGAAATGTTCGCTCGGAGCATATCCCTGGAAGTGGTTTCGTCAGAAACGAAGAAAATTTCGTCAAATTTGAAAGTCCATTTCTGAGAGTGCATATGCCTTCACACACAAACACTCATACAAACAACTACCCACACACTCATACCTGCACACAGACACCAACACACATGCCTACACACACATACACATACCCCCTACACACAACCCCCCCCCCCCCACACACACATAAACACACATGCCTACATACACACACACTCGTGACTGCGAAAAAAAATTTTTTTTCAAGAGGTCAAAATTCAAATTAATTATGTTTTTATTTATTTATTTTTTTGTGCTATCTTCGTATTTTATATAGTTAAATATATTATAGTAAAAAAAAATTACCTTACGGAATAATCCACATTACAGACAACCTTAATCGACAGTCCACTGCACCATGTATTGTGATTATGTAAGATTCGAATTAAAGAATTATTCAGATCAAAGAAACTGGTTGAAAGGAGATTGAATCAAGATTTGCGCTTACCTGAATTTATTCTCGTTTGAGACATCCTGTACCGGCCTGGAAGGGAAGTATTTGGCACATAGAATGAACTTCGAGAACGATTACACGAATTTCATTTCTTTCGAGTTTAATTGGAGATTTAAGACTACATGATTCGATTTATATCGAGACCAAGCGGTCTCAGCGTGCTTGCACAGACATCAGAAAACACATGACTAAAAGTTTATAGTCTCTCTTACAAGCTAATTGACTTCAGCGCCCTCTATCAATGTTTTGTCCGAAACATCACCATATGCACAAATTTTCGTTAACAAAAAGTCTGATTTATTGTAATTCCTATACATTTCATAACGAGTTTTTTTTTAACCGACTTCAAAAAGGAGGCGGTTATCAATTCATACCGTATGTATGTTTTTTTTTGTTTGTCCACTCATAGCGTCTCACCTAGTGAACCGATTTTGATGATTCTTTTTTTAATGGATAGGGGATGGCTCAACTTAGGTCCCATTACTTTGTTTGACCATATTTGTTCTTTAGAAAAAAAGTTATGGGCAAAACACAGTAAATTTCCCTATTAAATGATTAAAATCATATTGTAGCGAAGTTCGCACTTTTTATCCGTGGATAACGGTGGCTCAGTGGTAGAATTCTCGCCTCCCACACGGGCGACCCGGGTTCAAATCCCGACTAGCACAAAGTGAATTTTACTTAAATTTCGTTTCTACTGTTTCCCGTATTTTCTCGAATGTTCTATTAATTTCTGTATCTTTCCAAGTCTGGAAAGTTCCAGCACTTTCTCAAGTTGTATATAAGGAGATGTAATGTTCATTCGTGGTTCTGAATAAAGATCTCGAATTGAGACTAACGAGTATTTGCTTCATTTGGCTTTCACATTGTCTTCGCTATCTTCATCTAAGCGACAATATGAAACTCATTGTTATAAAAGTTTGGTGCCATATAACAGTAGGTAACATTAATAGTAATTGTAATGATAATTTTGAATAAAGGCTTTTCTAAAGCAATACAGTGATATAGAGCCGAACTTCTTACTAGGTAACTTCTTACTTTTACTGAAATATCTGCATTTACACTAAAAAGAATGAAATAAAAAAATTTTGAAAAAAAAAAAAAAATAGAACCGACTTCAAAATTGCTCTAAAAAGTGAAAAATAATTTTATTCTTTAAACACCATCGATAATACTTTTAAACATAATTTTTGAAGTTGGCGCAAAAACAAAAAGTAAAATCCATTGTAACCATGCTTCGTTCATATTTTTATCAAAAAATCATCCAAAGTTAGGAATGAAACATTTATATCTTTACTCAAATATGCTGTCATCAATGCGTAATGCATGTGGTAGCGAAGAAACTGGACCTGGTTAAATTTATACTTGTAGTTGAGTTATGGCTGTGAATGATTTTATCGATCGTTTTTGCGCCAACTTCAAAAATTATGTTTAGAAGTATTATCGATGGTGTTTAAAGAATAAAATTATTTTTCACTTTTTAGAGCAATTTTGAAGTCGGTTCTATTTTTTTTTTTTTTTTCAAAATTTTTTTTTTACATCATGAAACTTCGTAAGTGATGGAACTTTCGGTTGTTATAAGGAGTTTGCAGCTTCTTCAGAATGTTATGCATTGTGTTAGTGTTTGCGTTGATATAGCAAATATTGATAAATTGCTTTCCATTCAAAAAAAAATATATATATATATGTTAGAGACACTACAGAGAAAACGATGCGTCATTGTTGTCCAATCCATCACTTGCTCTTTTCTAAAACCTTTCCCATGATTTCTACAGCAGTAAGACAGAAATTATCGAGCTGATGTTTGAATCACATGACTTCCTTTTATTGCAATTTTATGTCATTTCCCCATTACTGGCGATTTTAATGGGATTCAATAGTTCACTCTAAATATCACCAACAGTGGCCAAATTGAAATCAGATTTTTAAATAAAATTGCCAAATTTGTCGCTAAGTCGGCGAGAAAACTTGGAGACCAAAACACTGGCGATATATCGCCAAGTGTCCGCCAAATTATAACACCATTTAAGTTTACATCGAAATTATCAATGATTTCCACCCAAAAGGGGCAAAAGACCCCTTTTGGAACATACCAATGCAACCAAAAAGGAAGGTGCAAAACTAGACCCCACTAGGAGCCTACGTACCAAATTTCAACTGTCTAGGACATTCCGTTCTTGAGTTATGCGACATACATACATACGCACAAACATACGTACATACAGACGTCACGAGAAAATTCACTAACTCGGGGATCGTCAAAATGGATATTTAGGGTGTCTGTACGTTCCTAGGCACATATCCATGTCCAAAAGATTGGCGTTATATCGATAAGTGTCCAACAAATTATAACACCACATGAGTATACATCAAAATTAACAATGATTTCCCCCAAAAAAGGGGCTAAAGACCCCTTTAGAAACACCCGAATGCAACCAAAAGAGGAGGTGCACAACTAGACCCCACTAGGAGTCTACGTACCAAATTTCAACTTTCTAGGACATACCGTTCTTGAGTTATGCGACATACATACGCACATACGTACATACAGACGTCACGAGAGAACTCGTTGTAATTAACTCGCGAATCGTCAAAATGTGTATTTCGCGTGTCTATACGTTCTTAGGCACTTATTTACCTGTAGTCGAGTCGAAAAAAAAAACTCAACATTCATTCGGGGTCGAGAAAAATGGAAATTAAGGTCGATTTTTGAGTGAAAATTTTTTCGCAAACACAATAAATACTTCCTTTTTTACTTTCTTCTATATCTAATGTATAGAAGAAAATATTGGATTCGAGAAAATTTTCAAATTTCGAATTTTAACGGATTCGAACGTTTTAGGGTGTATTGAGTCCATCTCGATCATTTTTGAAAAATGTCTGTCTGTGTGTGTGTGTGTGTCCGTGTATGTGTCCGTGTGTGTGTCACGTATGAGTGTGACCAGTTTTTTGTGGCCGCTCTATAGCAAAAACTACCACATGAAATCGAACGAAATTTGGTACACATATTTGCTCCTATGTGATCTTGTGCAGATTGGGTTTTGGCGCGAACTCCTCCAAGGGGAGTGGAGCAATGGGACGTTTCTTGAGTTATGCATGCCTGCTATTCCCCAAGAAGTAACTGGCGGAATCAAACGAAATTTGGTCCATATGATGCTCCTAATAGGTACAGGTGCTGATTTAATTTTAGTGTCAATAGCTCAAACGGGGATTGAGCTATAGAACGTTTCTCGTCGTCAATTGTGACTGCTGTATCTCAAGAAATAATGAACGGAATCAAATAAAAATTACGACTCGTATCCATTAGAAGCTGTAAGAGCTGATTCTATTTTGGCGTCATCAGCTGAAGAGGGCTTGGCGCAATCGAACGTTCTTTTTTTTTTCCATTGTGAGTACCATATCTCAAGAAATAATGCTAACTTCTGGATGAAATTTGGAATAAATGTGAGTCCATATGTAAACAGGCGTTAGTTCAATTTTGGCGCCAACCGCACCATGTGGGGCTGATTTTTTTTTTTTTTTTTGGGGGGGGGGATAAAAATAGCTTTATTAATGCAACAATAAGAAAAATAAATCGTAACAAGCTCTCGTCTGCGTATTTCTCGTGATTTTAATTGAATCGGAAATGTTATCTCAATGATTTAAAATTTTCAACTGTTGCCATCCTGTGTTTGTTAACAAATAAATGTCTAATTATTTTAAGCAAGGCTTTTTAAATTATATTCAATTTTCATTCTTTGCTTTGCTTCTTTACTAATAATAAAGCTGAAAGTCCCTCTGTTCGGAGGATGTCTAGATGTCTAGATGTCTGGATGTCTGTGACGCGCATAGCGCCTAGACCGTTCGGCCGATTTTCATGAAATTTGGCACAAAGTTAGATGTCGATGTTGTTAGCATGAAAGTGTGCACCTCGAAGCGAGTTTTCGAAAATTCGATTTTTTTCTTTTTCTATTCCAATTTTAAGCCCATTTTTCACAGAAATTTAATAAAATGGGAAAGAATCTTTATCTTTATCTTCTTTATCTTTACTAATAATAAAGCTGAAAGTCTCTTTGTCCGGAGGATATCTGGATGTCTGTTGGATGTCTGTAGGATGTCTGCGACGCGTATAGCGCCTAAACCGTTGGGCCGATTTTCATGAAATTTGGCACAAAGTTAGTATGTAGCATGGGGGTGTGCACCTCGAAGCGATTTTTCGAAAATTCGATGTTGTTCTTTTTCTATTCCAATTTTAAGAAAAAAAATTTCATAAGATGGACGAGTAAATTACGAAATTATCATAACGTGGAACCGTAATATGGGTACAAGCCAATTGGCGAGATACGAAATTATCATAACGCGGAACTGTAACATGGGCACAAGCCAATTGGCGAGATACGAAATTATCATAACGTGGAACCGTAACATGGGTACAAGCCAATTGGCGAGAAAATTCACCATACATTATTTGTAAATATACAGGCGAACCAAAAGATCTTTTAATTTTTCTATTACGGGCAAAGCCGTGCGGGTATCGCTAGTTTAAAATAAATCGGGAATTGGGAAGGTCGTCAAGTTTTGGCGTCTGTGATTTTGTTTTTCTTGGGAATATTACTTCCTCGTTAGGCATGGGGAGGGATCAGAATTATAAGAAAGATCTAGAAGAAAGTTTCGTGATGGCCACAACATACTAGTTTTGACGTATTTTTGTACGCAATGCGGCAATTATCAGGAATATGTAACGAGATTTCAGTTAAAAATGTTCCAAATTCCCGAATAAAGGGAAACTGCAGTCTCAGGGATGATACTAGACATATCAATCGTATCCATTTTCGCAATTTTCGGTTAATCTACATGACCAACAGACTTATTTTGACATATTTTTGGACGCAATGCATAAGAATATACAACCATATTTCAGTTTTAAAAATATTCGCATTTCCCGCCTATTTACAATATTCGAATTTCCCGCCTGGGATGATTTGATTTTTTTCATTGATATTTGATTTTTTTTCCTGGGAAATTAAGTTTCTCAGCTGACTTATTTTGACATATTTTTTTACTTGATGCGGCAAGGATTAAGAATATATAACTATATTTCAGTTTAAAAAATGTCCGAATTTCCCACCTATTTACATTGTAGATATTTGATTTTTTTACGGGAAAAATAAATATCTTAGCTGACTTATCTTGATATATTTTTGTACGTGATGCGGCAAAGATTAAGAATATATATTTATATTTCAGTAAAAAAAATATTCGAATTTCCGACCTATTTACATTAAAGGTATTTGATTTTTTTTCGGGAAAAATAAAATTCTTAGCTGACTTTTTTTGACATATTTTTGTACGTGATGCCGCAAGGATTAAGAATAAATAAATATTTTTCAGTAAAAAAATTTTTGAATTTCCCCCCTGTGTACAATATTCGAATTTCCCGCCTTTTTACAGTGCAGATATTTGATTTTTTCCGGGAAAACTAAATTTCTTAGCTGACTTATTTTGACATATTTTTGTGCTTGATGCGGCAAGGATTAAGAATATATAACTATATTTCAGTAAAAAAAATGTTTGAATTTCCCGCCTATTTACAATATTTGAGTTTCCCGCCTATTTACGTTGTAGATATTTTATTTCTTTCCGGGAAAAATAAATTTCCTAGCTGACATATTTCGATATATTTTTGTACGTGATGCGGCAAGGATTAAGAATATATAACTATATTTCAGTAAAAAAAAAAATTTCGAATATCCCGCCCTATTTACAATATTCGAATTTCCAGCCTTTTTACATTGTAGATATTTTATTTTTTCTCGGGAAAACTAAATTTTTTAGCTGACTTTTTTGACACATTTTTGTACGTGACGTGGCAAGGATTAAGAATATATAACTACATTTCACTTAAAAAAAAATAATTTCTCCAGCATTTTTTTTTTTTTTTGCATTGTAGATATTTGATTTTTTTCCGGGAAAAATAAATTTTTTAGCTGACTTTTTTTGACATATTTTTGTACGTAACGTGGCAAGGAATAAGAATATATAACTACATTTCACATAAAAAAAATTAAATTTCCAGCATTTTTTATTTTTTTTTTGCATTGTAGATATTTGATCTTTTTCCGGGAAAAATAAATTTTTTAGCTGACTTTTTCTGACATAATTTTGTACGTGACGTGACAAGGATTAAGAACATATAACTACATTTCACTTAAAAAAAAAAAAATCCAGCATTTTTTTTTTTTTTTTTTTTGCATTTTGATTTTTTCCCGGGAAAATTAAATTTCTTAGCTGACTTATTTTGACATATTTTTGCACGAGATTCGGCAAGGATTAAGAATATGTAACTATATTTCAGTAAAAAAAAATGTTCGAATTTCCCGCCTATTTACATTTTAGATATTTTATTTTTTTTCCGTCAAAAATAAATTTCTTAGCTGACTTATCTTGATATATTTTTGTAGCAGATGCGGCAAGGATTAAGAATATATAACTATATTTCAGTAAAAAAAAATGTTCGAATTTCCCGTCTATTTACAATATTTGAATTTCCCACCTATTTACGTTGTAGATGTTTGATTTTTTTTCCGGGAAAAATAAATTTTTCAGCTGACTTTTTTTGACATATTTTTGTACGTGACGTGGCAAGGATTAAGAATATATAACTACATTTCACTTAAAAAAAAATAAATTTTCCAGCATTTTTTTTTTTTTTTTGCATTGTAAATATTTGATTTTTTTCCGGGAAAAATAAATTTTTTAGCTGACTTTTTTTGACATATTTTTGTACGTGACGTGGCAAGGATTAAGAATATATAACTACATTTCACTTAAAAAAAATAAAATTTCCAGCATTTTTTTTTTTTTTGCATTGTAGATATTTGATCTTTTTCCGGGACAAATAAATTTTTTAGCTGACTTTTTCTGACATATTTTTGTACGTGACGTGACAAGGATTAAGAACATATAACTACATTTCTCTTTAAAAAAAATAAAATTTCCAGCATTTCTTTTTTTTTTTTTTTTGCATTGTAGGTATTTGATTTTTTCGCGGGAAAATTAAATTTCTTAGCTGACTTATGTTGACAAATTTTTGCACGAGATTCGGCAAGGATTAAGAATATGTAACTATATTTCAGTAAAAAAAAATGTTCGAATTTCCCGCCTATTTACAATATTTGAATTTCCCGCCTATTTACGTTGTAGATATTTGATTTTTTTCCCGGGAAAAATAAATTTTTTAGCTGACTTTTTTTGACATATTTTTGTAACAATATTCGGCAAGGATTAAGAATATGTAACTATATTTCAGTAAAAAAAATGTTCGAATTTCCCGCCGATTTCCAATATTTGAATTTCCCTCCTATTTACGTTGTAGATATTTGATTTTTTTCCCAGAAAAATAAATTTCTTAGCTGACTTATTTCGATATATTTTTGTACATGATGCGGCAAGGATTAAAATAGCTAACTATATTTCAGTATAAAAAAAAATTCGAACTTCCCGCTGAATTTACAATATTCGAATTTCCCACCTTTATACATTGTAGATATTTTATTTTTCACGGGAAAACTAAATTTCTTAGCTGAGTTATTTGACATATTTTTGTACGTGATGCGGCAAAGATTAAGAATATACAACTATATTTCAGTAAAAAAAATGATCGATTTTCCCGCCAATTTACATTGTAGATATTTTATTTTTTCTCGAGAAAACTAAATTTCTTAGCTGAGTTCTTTTGACATATATTTGTACGTGACGTGGCAAGGATTAAGAATATATAACTACATTTCACTTAAAAAAATTAAATTTCCAGCATTTTTTTTGCATTGTAGATATTTGATTTTTTTCTCGGAAAAATAATTTTTTAGCTCACTTTTTTTTGACATATTTTTATACGTGACGTGGCAAGGATTAGGAATATATAACTATATTTCACTTTAAAAAAAAATAAAATTTCCAGCATTTTTTTTTTTTTGCATTGTAGATATTTGATTTTTTTCCGGGAAAAATAAATTTTTTAGCTGACTTTTTTTGACATATTTTTGTACGTGACGTGGCAAGAATTAAGAATATATAACTACATTTCACATAAAATAAATAAATTTTCCAGCATTTTTTTTTTTTTTTGCATTGTAGATATTTGATATTTTTCCGGGAAAAATAAATTTTTTAGCTGACTTTTTTTGACATATTTTTGTACGTGACGTGGCAAGGATTAAGAATATATAACTACATTTCACTTAAAAAAAAAAAATCCCTCTTTTTTTTTTTTTTTTTGCATTGTAGATATCTGATTTTTTTCCGGGAAAAATAAATTTCTTAGCTGACATATTTTGATATATTTTTGTACGTGATGCGGCAAGGATTAAAATAGATAACTATATTTCAATATAAAAAAAATTTCGAATTTCCCGCCGAATTTGCAATATTCGAATTTCCCACCTTTATACATTGTAGATATTTTATTTTTTCTCGAGAAAACTAAATTTCTTAGCTGAGTTCTTTTGACATATATTTGTACGTGACGTGGCAAGGATTAAAAATATATAACTACATTTCACTTAAAAAAAATAAATTTTCCAGCATTTTTTTTGCATTGTAGATATTTGATTTTTTTCTGGGAAAAATAAATTTTTTAGCTGACTTTTTTTGACATATTTTTGTACGTGACGTGGCAAGGAGTAAGAATATATAACTACATTTCACTTAAAAAAAATAAAATTTTCATCATTTTTTTTTTTTTTTTGCATTGTAGATATCTGATTTTTTTTCCGGGAAAAATAAATTTCTTAGCTGACATATTTTGATATATTTTTGTACGTGATGAGGCAAGGATTAAGAATATATAACTATATTTCAGTAAAAAAAAAAAGAAACAAATTTCGAATATCCCGCCCTATTTACAATATTCGAATTTCCCGCCTTTTTACATTGTAGATATTTGATTTTTTCCCAAGAAAACTAAATTTCTTAGCTAACATATTTTGATATATTTTTGCACAAGATTCGGCAAGGATTAAGAATATGTAACTATATTTCAGTACAAAAAATGTTTGAATTTCCCGCCGATTTCCAATATTTGAATTTCCCTCCTACTTACGTTGTAGATATTTGATTTTTTTCCCAGAAAAATAAATTTCTTAGCTGACTTATTTCGATATATTTTTGTACATGATGCGGCAAGGATTAAAATAGCTAACTATATTTCAGTATAAAAAAAATTCGAATTTCCCGCTGAATTTACAATATTCGAATTTCCCACCTTTATACATTGTAGATATTTTATTTTTTCACGGGAAAATTAAATTTCTTAGCTGAGTTATTTGACATATTTTTGTACGTGATGCGGCAAAGATTAAGAATATACAACTATATTTCAGTAAAAAAAATGATCGATTTTCCCGCCAATTTACAATGTAGATATTTTATTTTTTCTCGGGAAAACTAAATTTCTTAGCTGAATTATTTTCGCATATTTTTGTAAGTGATGCGACAAGGATTAAGAATATATAGTTATATTACCGCAAAAAAACTGTTCGAATTTCCCGACTATTTACAATATTTGAATTTTCCGCTTATTTACATTGTAGATATTGGATTTTTTCCCAGGAAAAATAAATTTCTTAGCTGACTTATTTCGATATATATTTTTGTACGTAATGCGGCAAGGATTAAAATAGATAACTATATTTCAGTATAAAAAAATTTCGAATTTCCCGCCGAATTTGCAATATTCGAATTTCCCACCTTTATACATTGTAGATATTTTATTTTTTCTCGAGAAAACTAAATTTCTTAGCTGAGTTCTTTTGACATATATTTGTACGTGACGTGGCAAGGATTAAGAATATATAACTACATTTCACTTAAAAAAATTAAATTTCCAGCATTTTTTTTGCATTGTAGATATTTGATTTTTTTCTCGGAAAAATAATTTTTTAGCTGACTTTTTTTTGACATATTTTTATACGTGACGTGGCAAGGATTAGGAATATATAACTATATTTCACTTTAAAAAAAAATAAAATTTCCAGCATTTTTTATTTTTTTTTGCATTGTAGATATTTGATTTTTTTCCGGGAAAAATAAATTTTTTAGCTGACTTTTTTTGACATATTTTTGTACGTGACGTGGCAAGAATTAAGAATATATAACTACATTTCACATAAAATAAATAAATTTTCCAGCATTTTTTTTGCATTGTAGATGTTTGATTTTTCAGGAAAAATAAATTTTTAGCTGACTTTTTTTGACATATTTTTGTACGTGACGTGGCAAGGTTAAGAATTTTTGACATATTTTGTACGTGATGACGTGGCAAGGATTAAGAATATACTCTTCATTCCTTAAAAAAAAAATCCCTCATTTTTTTTTTTTTTTTTTGCATTGTAGATATCTGATTTTTTTCCGGGAAAAATAAATTTCTTAGCTGACATATTTTGATATATTTTTGTACGTGATGCGGAAAGGATTAAAATAGATAACTATATTTCAATATAAAAAAAATTTCGAATTTCCCGCCGAATTTGCAATATTCGAATTTCCCACCTTTATACATTGTAGATATTTTATTTTTTCTCCAGAAAACTAAATTTCTTAGCTGAGTTCTTTTGACATATATTTGTACGTGACGTGGCAAGGATTAAAAATATATAACTACATTTCACTTAAAAAAAATAAATTTTCCAGCATTTTTTTTGCATTGTAGATATTTGATTTTTTTCTGGGAAAAATAAATTTTTTAGCTGACTTTTTTTGACATATTTTTGTACGTGACGTGGCAAGGAGTAAGAATATATAACTACATTTCACTTAAAAAAAATAAAATTTCCATCTTTTTTTTTTTTGCATTGTAGATATCTGATTTTTTTCCGGGAAAAATAAATTTCTTAGCTGACATATTTTGACATATTTTTGCACAATATTCGGCAAGGATTAAGAATATGTAACTATATTTCAGTAAAAAAAATGTTCGAATTTCCTGCCGATTTCCAATATTTGAATTTCCCTCCTATTTACGTTGTAGATATTTTATTTTTTCCCGGGAAAACTAAATTTCTTAGCTGACATATTTTGACATATTTTTGCACAATATTCGGCAAGGATTAAGAATATGTAACTATATTTCAGTAAAAAAAAATGTTCGAATTTCCCGCCGATTTCCAATATTTGAATTTCCCTCCTATTTACGTTGTAGATATTTGATTTTTTTTCCCAGAAAAATAAATTTCTTAGCTGACTTATTTCGATATATTTTTGTACATGATGCGGCAAGGATTAAAATAGCTAACTATATTTCAGTATAAAAAAAATTCGAATTTCCCGCTGAATTTACAATATTCGAATTTCCCACCTTTATACATTGTAGATATTTTATTTTTTCACGGGAAAATTAAATTTCTTAGCTGAGTTATTTGACATATTTTTGTACGTGATGCGGCAAAGATTAAGAATATACAACTATATTTCAGTAAAAAAAATGATCGATTTTCCCGCCAATTTACAATGTAGATATTTTATTTTTTCTCGGGAAAACTAAATTTCTTAGCTGAATTATTTTCGCATATTTTTGTAAGTGATGCGACAAGGATTAAGAATATATAGTTATATTACCGCAAAAAAACTGTTCGAATTTCCCGACTATTTACAATATTTGAATTTTCCGCTTATTTACATTGTAGATATTGGATTTTTTCCCAGGAAAAATAAATTTCTTAGCTGACTTATTTCGATATATATTTTTGTACGTAATGCGGCAAGGATTAAAATAGATAACTATATTTCAGTATAAAAAAATTTCGAATTTCCCGCCGAATTTGCAATATTCGAATTTCCCACCTTTATACATTGTAGATATTTTATTTTTTCTCGAGAAAACTAAATTTCTTAGCTGAGTTCTTTTGACATATATTTGTACGTGACGTGGCAAGGATTAAGAATATATAACTACATTTCACTTAAAAAAATTAAATTTCCAGCATTTTTTTTGCATTGTAGATATTTGATTTTTTTCTCGGAAAAATAATTTTTTAGCTGACTTTTTTTTGACATATTTTTATACGTGACGTGGCAAGGATTAGGAATATATAACTATATTTCACTTTAAAAAAAAATAAAATTTCCAGCATTTTTTTTTTTTTGCATTGTAGATATTTGATTTTTTTCCGGGAAAAATAAATTTTTTAGCTGACTTTTTTTGACATATTTTTGTACGTGACGTGGCAAGAATTAAGAATATATAACTATATTTCACTTTAAAAAAAATTTTCCTGCATTTTTTTTTTTTTGCATTGTAGATATTTGATTTTTTTCCGGGAAAAATAAATTTTTTAGCTGACTTTTTTTGACATATTTTTGTACGTGACGTGGCAAGGAGTAAGAATATATAACTACATTTCACTTAAAAAAAATAAAATTTTCATCATTTTTTTTTTTTTTTTGCATTGTAGATATCTGATTTTTTTTCCGGGAAAAATAAATTTCTTAGCTGACATATTTTGATATATTTTTGTACGTGATGAGGCAAGGATTAAGAATATATAACTATATTTCAGTAAAAAAAAAAAGAAACAAATTTCGAATATCCCGCCCTATTTACAATATTCGAATTTCCCGCCTTTTTACATTGTAGATATTTGATTTTTTCCCAAGAAAACTAAATTTCTTAGCTAACATATTTTGATATATTTTTGCACAAGATTCGGCAAGGATTAAGAATATGTAACTATATTTCAGTACAAAAAATGTTTGAATTTCCCGCCGATTTCCAATATTTGAATTTCCCTCCTACTTACGTTGTAGATATTTGATTTTTTTCCCAGAAAAATAAATTTCTTAGCTGACTTATTTCGATATATTTTTGTACATGATGCGGCAAGGATTAAAATAGCTAACTATATTTCAGTATAAAAAAAATTCGAATTTCCCGCTGAATTTACAATATTCGAATTTCCCACTTTTATACATTGTAGATATTTTATTTTTTCACGGGAAAACTAAATTTCTTAGCTGAGTTATTTTGACATATTTTTGTACGTGATGCGGCAAAGATTAAGAATATACAACTATATTTTAGTAAAAAAAATGTTCGATTTTCCCGCCAATTTACAATGTAGATATTTCATTTTTTCCCAGGAAAACTAAATTTCTTAGCTGAATTATTTTTTTGCATATTTTTGTAAGTGATGCATGCTGAATTATTTTCACATATTTTTGTGCTTGATGCGGCAAGGATTAAGAATATATACTACATTTCAGTAAAAAAAAAATTTCGAACATCCCGCCTATTTACAATATTCGAATTTCCCGCCTTTTTACATAGTAGACATTTTATTTTTTCCCGGGAAAACTAAATTTCGTAGCTGACTTATTTTGACATATTTTTGCACGAGATTCGGCAAGAATTAAGAATATATAACTATATTTCAAAAAAAAAAATGTTCGAATTTCCCGCCTATTTACAATATTTGAATTTCCCTCCTATTTACGTTGTAGATATTTGATTTTTTTCCGGG
The DNA here is from genome assembly GCF_026930045.1 of Uloborus diversus. Classification (NCBI taxonomy): domain Eukaryota; kingdom Metazoa; phylum Arthropoda; class Arachnida; order Araneae; family Uloboridae; genus Uloborus; species Uloborus diversus. The sequence continues at coordinate 267,362,620 of NC_072731.1, forward strand.
AAATATAAATTTCTTAGCTGACTTATTTCGATATAATTTTTGTACGTGATGCGGCAAGGATTAAAATAGCTAAGTATATTTCAGTATTTAAAAAAATCGAATTTCCCGCCGAATTTACAATATTCGAATTTCCCACCTTCATACATTGTAGATATTTTATTTTTTCACGGGAAAACCAAATTTCTTAGCTGAGTTATTTTGACATATTTTTGTACGTGATGCGGCAAGGATTAAGAATATGCAACTATATTTCTGTAAAAAAAAATGTTCGAATTTCCCGCCTATTTACAATATTTGAATTTCCCGCCTATTTAAGATATTTAATTTTTTCCCGGGAAAACAAAATTTCTTAGCTGAAGTATTTTCGCATATTTTTGTAAGTGATGCGGCAAGGATTAAATATATATAAGTAAGAATATATAAGTATATTTCAGCAAAAAAACTGTTCGAATATCCCGCCCTATTTACAATATTCGAATTTCCCACCTTTATACATCGTAGATATTTTATTTTTTTCCGGGAAAAACAAATTTTTTAGCTGACTTTTTTTGACATATTTTTGTACGTGACGTGGCAAGGAATAAGAATAAATAACTACATTTCACTAAAAAAAATAAAATTTGCATCATTTTTTTTTTTGCAATGTAGATATATGATTTTTTTCGGGAAAAATCAATTTTTAGCTGACTTTTTTTGACATATTTTTGTACGTGACGTGGCAAGGAATAAGAATAAATCACTACATTTCACTTAAAAAAAATAAAATTTCCAGCATTTTTTTTTTTTTTTTTGCATTGTAGATATTTGATTTTTTTCCGGGAAAAATAAATATTTTAGCTGACTTTTTTTGACATATTTTTGTACGTGACGTGGCAAGGATTAAGAATATATAACTACATTTCACTTAAAAAAAATGAAATTTTCAGCATTTTTTTTTCTTTTTTTGCATTTTAGTATTTAATTTTTTTCCGGGAAAAATAAATTTTTTAGCTGACTTTTTTGACATATTTTTGTAGGTGACGTGGCAAGGATTAAGAATATATAACTACATTTCACTTAAAAAAAAAAATTCCAGCATTTTTTTGCATTGTAGATATTTGATTTTTTTTCCAGGAAAAACGAATTTTTTAGCGCACTTTTCTTGACATATTTTTGTAAGTGACGTGGCAAGGATTAAGAATACGTAACTATATTTCATTTAAAAAAAATAAAATTTCCAGAATTTTTTTTTGTATTTTAGATATTTGATTTTTTTCCGGGAAAAATAAATTTTTTAGCTGACTTTTTTTGACATATTTTTGTACGTGACGTGGCAAGGATTAAGAATATATAACTACTTTTCACTTAAAAAAAAAAAAATCCAGCATTTTTTTTTTTTTTTTTTTGCATTGTAGATATTTGATTTTTTTCCGGGAAAAATAAATTTTTTAGCTGACTTTTTTTGACATATTTTTGTACGTGACGTGGCAAGGATAAAGAATATATAACTACATTTCACTTAAAAAAATAAAATTTTCAGCAATTTTTTTTGCATTGTAGATATCTGATTTTTTTCCGGGAAAACTAAATTTCTTAGCTGACATATTTTGACATATTTTTGCACAAGATTCGGCAAGGATTAAGAATATGTAACTATATTTCAGTAAAAAAGAAAAAAATTTCGAACATCCCGCCCATTTACAATATTTGAATTTCCCTCCTATTTCTGTTGTAGATATTTGATTTTTTTCTGGGAAAAATAAATTTTTTAGCTGACTCTTTTTGACATATTTTTGTACGTGACGTGGCAAGGATTAAGAATAAATAACTATATTTCATTTACAAAAAATAAAATTTCCATCATTTTTTTTTGCATTGTAGATATTTGATTTTTTTCCGGGAAAAATAATTTTTTAGCTCACTTTTTTTGACATATTTTTGTACGTGACGTGGCAAGGATTAAGAATGTATAACTACATTTCACTTAAAAATAAATAAAATTTCCAGCATTTTTTTTTTTTTTTTTTGCTTTGTAGACATTTCATTTTTTCCCGGAAAAATAAATTTCTTAGCTGACTTTTTTTGACATATTTTTGTACGTGATGCGGTAAGGACTAAGAATATATGAAAATATTCGAATTTCTCACCGATTGAAAATATTCGAATTTGCCGCCTTTTTACATTGTAGACATTTTATTTTTTTTCCGTGAAAACTATGTTTCTTAGCTGAATTATTTTCAGATATTTTTGTACTTGATGCGGCAAGGATTAAGAATATATAACTATATTTCTGTAAAAAAAAATGTTCGAATTTCCCGCCCATTTACAATATTTGAATTTGCCGCCTATTTAAGATATTTTATTTTTTCCCGGGAAAACAAAATTTCTTAGCTGAATTATTTTCGCATATTTTTGTAAGTGATGCGGCAAGGATTAAGAATATATAAGTATATTTCAGCAAAAAAACTGTTCGAATATCCCGCCCTATTTACAATATTCGAATTTCCCACCTTTATACATCGTAGATATTTTATTTTTCTTCGGGAAAAATAAATTTTTTAGCTGATTTTTTTGACATATTTTTCTACGTGACGTGGCAAGATTAGGAATATATAACTACATTTCACTTTAAAATAGTAAAATTTCCAGCATTTTTTTTGCATTGTAGATATTTGATTTTTTTCCGGGAAAAATAAATATTTTAGCTGACTTTTTTTGACATATTTTTGTACGTGTCGTGGCAAGGATTAAGAATATATAACTACATTTCACTTAGAAAAATAAAATTTCCAGCACTTTTTTTTGCATTGTAGATATTTGATTTTTTTCCGGGAAAAATATATTTTTTAGCTGACTTTTTTTGACATATTTTTTTACGTGGCGTGGCAAGGAATAAGAATATATAACTACATTTCACTTTAAAAAAATAAAATTTCCAGCATTTTTTTTTGCATTGTAGATACTTGATTTTTTTCCGGGAAAAATAAATTTTTTAGCTGACATTTTTTGACATATTTTTGTACGTGTCGTGGCAAGGATTAAGAATATATAACTACATTTCACTTAGAAAAATAAAATTTCCTGCATTTTTTTTGCATTGTAGATATTTGATTTTTTTTTCCGGGAAAACTAAATTTCTTAGATGATTTATTTTGACATATTTTTGTACTTGATGCAGCAAGGATTAAGAATATATAACTATATTTCAGTTAAAAAACTGTTCGAATTTCCCGCCTATTTACAATATTCGAATTTCCCGCCTTTTCACATTTTGAGAGGTTTCAGTTTCGCATTTGCCGGTGACTTTAATCAAACTATTCTTATTGTGGTCCTCTAGATAAACGCTAGCAGATATACTGTAAGCCTGTTTCCTGTTTAAAGTCGTTTCCTTTTAGGATCTCTGTACGATTTTTGCATCTTAAGAACACTTTTAAAGCCCATATTTATTCTATTAAAATTAAAGGCGGTATTCCAATAATTTTATTGCGAAACTTTAATTTGTTTTATGTATACAATGGAAATGGACCCCACAAGTAAAATCAATATGATCTAATATGATTTCGAGTGTTATTCTTTTTGGACGAGCAGCAGGTCAGTGAGCTCATATTTCTCGAATACCCATGATCTTTGCACATTTAAAGTCCTAATATAAGTAAGTGCAATTTCCAATGAAAATTTCTTATGCCATCACCATCATCAAAACTGGAGATGAAACGTACAATAATGCGCTGTGCGACGTCACATTTAAAAAGATTATATTGTTACCGTGGAAGTAAAGGTTGGCCTCTCTAAACAAAAATCCGCCCTTTCGCATTATAATATTAGTATATATTTTAATAAATTTTGATGCATTAACATTTTGCAAGTCTAAATATTTCGCAAGGTCCAAGGCAATAATTCTATATACATTCGACTCCCGCTACAACGCGATTCGACTTACGCGAAATGGCTATAACGCGAATTTTTCACGTGTAATGAATTTTAGAGCTAACGCGAATTTTTCGACTACAACACGAACTTTTTTGGAAGGAAGTATCAGTTTCGTTATTGGATACTAAATATTGATTTCTTGAATGTTATTACATCCCTTTAAGCATCACTGACAGCCAAAGTTCCCGCAACCAACTAGTCTTTGTGCATCGAATAACCACTCAGCATCTTTCATTTGTAGGTTTTTTTTTTCATTCTAAATATAAAAGTTGATGAAATATAATTTCCCCCTTCATCTAAAGTTTGTGAAGGTGGGAAGTCTAGCGATATATCGCCAAGCGTCCGCCAAATTATAACCACCACTTGAGTTTACATCGAAATTTACAATGATTTCCCCCCCAAAAAGGGGCAAAAGACCCCTTGAGAAACACCCGAATGCAACCAAAAGGGGAGGTGCACAACTAGACCCCACTAGGAGTCTACGTACCAAATTTCAACTTTCTAGGACATACCGTTCTTGAGTTATACGACATATATACGCACATACTTACATACAGACGTCACGAGAAAACTCGCTGTAATTAACTCGGGAATCGTCAAAATGAATATTTCGCGCGTCTATACTTTCTTAGGCATTTATCTATGTGTGGTCGGGTCGAAAAAAATGCTCAACATTCATTCGGGGTGAGCAAAATGGAAATTAAGGTCGATTTTTGAGAGAAATTTTTTTCACGTATACAATACTTCCTTTTTTGTAAAAGGAAGTAAAAACTAGAATACTTAGTTTTCTTTGCTGCTGTTAGTTATGACTAACGGGTAGTTCGTTTTTCCAACGGATTAAGCAATCCCGGCGCTTTCCTAATGTCCTGTTTTAACTAGCAACTGAAAATAGCCGTATCTGTGATGTTCTAAAAGGAGTAACATTTTCCGGAAATATCTCCTTTTTACTTCCTTTTACAAAAAAGGAAGTATTGTATTCGCGAAAAAATTTTCACTCAAAAATCAGCCTTAATTTCTATTTTTCCCGCCCCCGAATGAATGTTGTGTGGTTTTTTTTTTCGACCCGACCGCACGTGGATATATGCCTAGGAACCTACAGACACCCGAAATATCCATCTTGACGACCCCCGAGTTAATTACAACGAATTTTTTCTCGTGACGTCCGTATGTACGTATGTATGTGCGTATGTGTGTATGTGTGTATGTATCTCGCATAACTCAAAAATGGTATGTCCTAGAAAGTTGAAATTTGGTACGTAGACTCCTAGTGGGGCCTAGTTGTGCACCTTTCCTTTTGGTTGCATTCGGATGTTCCTAAGAGGGTCTTTTGCCCCTTTTTCGGGCGAAATCATTGTTAATTTCGATGTAAACTCAAGTTGTGTCGGACACTTGGAGATATATCGCCAGTCTTTTGGCCGCCAAGTTTTGTCGCCAACTTGGCGACAAATTTGGCGTTTTTTCTTCTTTTTTTAAAAAATTTGGTTTCAGTTTCTCCACTGTTGGTGATATTTAGAGAGTAAACTATTGAATCACATTAAAATTACCAATAATGGGGAAATGACATTAAATTGGAGTAAGAGGAAGTCATGTGATGCACACATCAGCTCGTTTTTCTTATTTTGATGGCATTGACAGAAATTGAAAGAAAATTCCCCCCTTCTTATACTTCGAATAACATAAAGAACCTATATTGGGACCTTGACGACACCGGACAGTTCTGAACTTGGAATAGTTATCGTCGTCTTCGCTGACATTCCTTATCGATTATATCGATTTTTTTCTTGGAGAAACCATGGGAGTCGAACAAATTATCGGATCCGCTTCTACAAGATAAAGTTTTAGGTTTGTTCAACAGAAGCTTTTGTAAGTGCCATCCCTTTCAAATAGACAGTCTCTTATGTTCCACTTCTTTGGAATTTTAGAATAAATGAATTTCTGCCCTTATGTAAATACTAGTGGTACCCGCACGGCTTTGCCCGTAATAAAAAAAAATTAAAAGATCTTTGGGTTCGCCTGTATATTTACAAATAATGTATGGTGATTTTTTTCGCCAATTGGCTTGTACCCATGTTACTGTTCCACGTTATGATAATTTCGTATCTCGCCAATTGGCTTGTGCCCATGTTACGGTTCCACGTTTTGATAATTTCATAATTTACTCGTCATTCTTATGATAATTTTGTTCTTAAAATTGGAATTGAAAAAGAAGCACATCGAATTTTTGAAAAATCGCTTTGAGGTGCACACCCCCATGCTACAAACTTGTGCCAAATTTCATGAAAATCGGCCGAACGGTCTAGGCGCTATGCGCGTCACAGAGATCCTGACAGACAGAGAGACTTTCAGCTTCATTATTAGTAATAAAGAAAATAAAACGTAAAATTCTTGATTTTTTATAATTAAGTCACATTTACGTAATTGCACATTTAAGTCAAATATAAAATAATATTCTCCGCCAATAAAAGGCGTAAAAACATTCACATTCCATCAAAACATTTCAACTATTCCACCTTGTTATTATTATCGTTGCCACTACACTAAAGCAATAAATAGTGCGAAGAAGTATAAAGCATCGCAGACGATACTAAACCGATAAGTAAAAGCACAGTATACATAAAATTTAATTAGCAGTAACAATAACATTTTACTTCTGACGCTGGGAATGGGGTTGTTTAATTCAGTCAAAAGTTGTACTTTTAGTCACTGAAATTCATAGAACAAGCAAAAAAAAAAAGAAAGAAAAAAAAAAGAAAATTAATTTGAATTCTGAAATTTTAAATTCAAATTATGTTTTTCGCAATCTCGAACTGCGACAGGACCGTACTCATTGGAGTTATTGTTTCTAGAAACGGCTCCTGTCCCCCCAAGCCTGTCCCTCCTCCTGGGCGGTTACGTGTGCATAGTTGTGTGTGTGTGTAGGCTTGTGTGAATGCGTAGACCTGTGTGTATGCATGTAGGCGTGTGTGAGTGTATGTGTGTGAAGTGGTGTGTTTGTATGTGTGTGTGAGCGTGCGTGTCTGTAGGACATGGACGCCTCCGACCAGGAGAAGCGGATACCTCGGGACCGGAGCAGCCGAAACTGCAGTGGACGGTGAGCGGTTGTGCTGCAGAGACCCCTGGTCCAAGCAGAAAAAGGAACCAGACGCAAAAGACGGTCAAGTGAGGACAATAAGCAATCGTGATTGCTCAAAAAAATAATTTGAATTTTGACATTTTGAATTCAAATTATGTTTTTCGCCATCACGAGTGTGTGTATGTAAGAGTGTGTGTTTGTGTGTGGGGTATGTGTGTTTGTGTGTAGGGGGTATGTGTATGTGTGTGTAGGCATGTGTGTTTGTGTCTGTGTGCTGGCATAAGTGTGTGGGTAGTTGTGTGTATGAATGTGTGTGTGGGGGGGGGGTTGTGTATGTGTGTGTAGGCATATGTGTTTGTGTCTGTGTGCAGGCATGAATGTGTTTGTAGTTGTGTGTATGTGTGTGTATGTTTTTGTGTGTGTATGTGTAGGTGTCTGTATGTATGCGTGTGTGTATGTGTTTGTGTATGTGTGTTGGTGTATGTGTGTGTATGAGTGTGTGCGTGTGTGTGTGTAGTTGTGTACGTATGCGCGTGTGTGTAGGACATGGGCGCAACCTGGAGACGGCTTTCGCTATAGGAGCAGCATCGTGAGGAGCCGGTCGACGGTGATGGTGTGGAGGGTGGGCGGTGGGAAAATAAAATGTCCCCCCCCCTACTTAAGTAATTTTCCACTAAAGGTTCGTCACTTGGTTCTGCTAAAGCCCTAAATCGTAGCTTAAGTAGCGACACGTCCGCCATCTTGGAGCCAAAAAATGCTTTCTTCTATGTCTGCTATGGTGAAGTAGCGTGTTTTGCTGCTTGATTGGAGTTTCTTATTAACTCCATGCTAATCCACAATCAAGAAACACCACATTCAAGTAGCAAAACACGCTACTTCACTAAGTAGCGACGCGTCCGCCATCTTGGGGCCAAACAATGCTTTCTTCTATGTCTGCTATGGTGAAGTAGCGAGTTTTGCTGCTTGATTGGGGTTTCTTATTAACTCCATGCTAATCCGCAATCAAGAAACACCACATTCAAGTAGCAAAACACGCTACTTCACTAAAGCGACACGTCCGCCATCTTGGGGCCAAACAATGCTTTCTTCTATGTCTGCTATGGTGAAGTAGTGAGCTTTGCTGCTTGATTGGAGTTTCTTATTAACTTCATGCTAATCCGCAATCAAGAAACACCACATTCAAGTAGCAAAACACGCTACTTCACTATAGAAGAAAGCGTCGTTTGGCCCCAAGATGGGGGACGTGTCACTACTTAAGCTTCCATCTTGTGCTTTGGGCTAGGCGAGTTGTTTCTTTTCTCCCTTGGCAAAAATAAGAAAATAACAAAGAAGGCAAAGGTAATCGAGAATTCTCTCGACAAAGTTCCAAATGACAAGAGCTTGATTCTGAAAATCAGGCCCTTCGAATCATAAAGTAATATCGTAGAATAATATTTTATATTTTTACGTAAAAATGTAATTAAAAGTTTTTTTTAATTAAAAAGGAGGAATTCGATGTTATTTCTTAAAGTGCGGAAATGCATTTATTTTAAAGCTACATAACATGTGAATGAAAGAAACTAAGCTAAAGTTGTTAATAACTTTCAAAAAAAAAAAAAAAAAAGCTCAAATTGCTTTTAAAATCTAATTTTTACTTACTTTTTTTTCCGAATCATCCACTTGTAATTTGAATGGAAAGCACTGAGCCTAGGAAAACAAAAAGGGAAATCATTATCTGTTCAACCCATTTAAACGAGCGGAATGATAGTTTAAAAAGAATGCCTTGTTAGAGCCAAATGACACTCATAAACTGCACTAATGATGCATCTGTTTTTAAAAAAATCGAACCACTTTTTAAAACTTTTCACCCTCGAAAGAACAGGAAAAAAATCGAGGAGTTGTTAAAATTGCGTTTGAAAAACCTCAAAGGAGTTCTGAATTCATGCAGACGTGAAACGGAACAAAAAAATATATATATATTCATGTAAATAGGAACATATTTAAACTAGCTGCATTGCCCGGCGTTGCAAGGTCTACCTCAAAAAAAGAAATATATTCGGCGTTCCAAGCATTTTACATAATGATATAAATTTTCCCGTTTACATAACATTTCTTATTGTTGCTCCACTCCTATTAGTCAAACCGCGATGTTATACAGGGTGTTCCGTTTTAACCTGCAAGACCTTTTATTTTCGCAGCCGTTAGTCCTGGATATATACTTCCAGTTGCAAAAATGTTCAAAATCAGATGCAGAGTTAAGGTGTTGAAAGTTTGAAGTAAAAATAAAAATGAGTCAAAAAATACAAAATTTAACTTTTTATACAGGCCCCAGGTCCCCTAACTTATATTACTTCCTTTTACAAAAAAGGAAGCATTGTATTCGCGAAAAATATTTTCACTCAAAAATCGGCCTTAATTTCCATTTTTCTCACCCCCGAATGAATGTTGAGTTTTTTTTTTCGATCTGATCACACGTGGATATATCCCTAGGAACGTACAGTCACCCGAAATATCCATTTTGACGACCCTCGAGTTAATTGCAACGAATTTTCTCATGACGTCCGTATGTACGTATGTATGTGTGTATGTATCTTGCATAACTTAAAAACGGTATGTCCTAGAAACTTGAAATTTGGTACGTAGACTCCTAGTGGGGTCTCGTTGTGCACCTTCCCTTTCGGTTGCATTCGGATGTTCCTAAGGAGGTCTTTTGCCCCTTTTTGGGGGGAAATCATTATTAATTTCGATGTAAACTCAAGTTTTATTATAATTTGTTGGACACTTGGCGATATATCGCCAGTGATTTGGTCACCAAGTTTTGTCGCCAACTTGGCGACAAATTTGGCGATTTTTTTTCTTTCTTTTTTTTTAATAAATTTGGTTTCATTTTGTCCACTGTTGGTGATATTTAGAGTAAACAATTGAATCACATTAAAATTGCCAATGATGGGGAAATGACATTAAATTAGGGTAAAAGGAAGTCATGTGATGCACACATCAGCTCGTTTAGGGAAATAATCTCACAGAAAAGTAATTCCAACACATAAAGTTTGAAATTTGTAAGACCAATATTCACCGAGCTATGAAACGCAGCGTTTTGTGACTTACACCACTTTACACTCGCCATCAACAACACCTTTTGGGGGAAATATAGCGGTTAACAAGGGTTCAAAATTATATGTGTGCATATAGTGTGATTTTTCAAATTGTTCGAGGTTTTGTAGTGTGCTTTTGCGTATCATGGCATAACATTTGCATTTATTTTTGAATAACAATAAAAATATAAATACATTGCTTTTCTTACTTTGACGACCTGACATTTCTCTGAAAGGGCGATAAGTTCCAATCTCTTCTTCTATATGGTCCCTTAAAACTTTAAACTCGAATATCTCCTTGAGTTTTGGTCGCACAAATGTCCTTTTTTTGTGTCAGTAATAGTTTCCAATGGAGATTATTTCTCTAAATATTAGTTAGGGGACTTTGGGCTCGTATAAAAAGTTAAAATTTGTATTTTTTGGCTCATTTTGATTTTTGCTTCAAACTTTCAATGTCTTAGCTCTGCATCTGATTTTGAACATTTTTGCAATTGGAAGTATATATCTAGGACTAACAATTGCGAAAATAAAAGTCTCGCAGGTTAAATTGGGAACACCCTGTAAAAAGAGTTTTTCAACTCGAACCAGCAGTTCCTGAGATTAGCACGTTCAAACAAACAAACTCGACTGCTTTATATTATTAGTATAGATAAATATAGTCAAACATACAGGTAGTTTAGTAAGTTACTGCCCTATAGCCAGGGCTTAGGCAGAAATACATGAAATACACCGCCAACTCAGTCAATTCCAGCCGAGGACTGCAGTTTCGTGCTTATTAGCACTCATCAGCCCGGCATAGGAGTGATTGAGCTGGAGGTGGAAAACCTCTTAAGGAAGCCAAGAGTGCCAAACAAACTGGTAGCTAATATACAAATACAAATACAAATACAAAAGTGCCGACCAGCAACAGGCTCTGGGCCCAGCTAGACTGGTCCTAGTCAATTTACAATCCCCAGTGAAGATCAATGACTTCCTTAAAACTATCTACTCCCTTGCTCATTACCACCTCTTCCGGTAAGCTGTTCCAAGGTTCCACTACCCTGCTAAAATAATAATTTTTCCTAACATCCATGTTAGCCTGAGATTTAAATAGCTTAAAACAATGACCCCTTGTCCTGTTTTCAGTGCTAAACTTCAGCCCCGTAACATCTTTCATCTTAATAAATTTAATCAACTGAATCATGTCCCCTCGGTCTCTTCTTTGCTCAAGACTGTACATTTTTTAGCCTTCTAAGCCTGGAATCATAATCTAAGTGGGAAAGTCCATTTATTAGCCTTGTAGCCCGCCTTTGAACCCTTTCCAATACATTAATATCTTTCTTAAGATAAGGAGACCAAAACTGAACAGCATACTAATATAGAATTAGCACTGACCAGACGAGTGACCGAAACAATGGTTCGGTTCAACTCGAATATTGAAAGCAAGGCAAGTGTATTCAGTAAGTTACCGCCCTATAGCCAGGGCTAAAGCAGAAATACATGAAATACACCGCCAACTCAGTCAATTCCAGCCGAGGACTGCAGTTTCGTGCAGTCCTCGGCTGGAATTGACTGAGTTGGCGGTGTATTTCATGTATACCAGTAGTTATGAAAATAATGGAAACCTTTGAGTAATTGATTCATACAAGTGTTGAATAGTGTTCGACGGAATTTTGTACCATTCTTCATGGAGACATTGTGAATCAAAGGAAATGAGATAGAACAGTCGATTTCCTTTGTACAGTAACCTCTCCTTATATCGCGCCTCGTTATATGGCTCATTCGGATGTATCGCTCTTTTCTTCTGTCTCCCGAAACATTAAAGCATTAAGAAACATTAAGAAAGGAAGAACGATCTGGGCGGGCAAAAGAGTTTTCTGTAAACTTGGTGGTTACTTGTACTTTTCCCATCCTTTCTACAGCAAGTCAAACGGATTAGAAAGTCTATTGGGAATAAGAGGGTATTAGAATGCTCACTCTTGTCTTGCGGCACCTCAGAAAGATCGTCTTTATTCGCCATTTGATGCTTTCAACTTTCTGACGGTGAAAATTTACTTAAATTTCATTCTTGTTTAAATTTCAATCGGTGTGACACTACATTCGTGAACTACATCGAAACCTTTAGAAAATCATGTCAAAAAGAATGAATGCTAATTTGCTTGGCGTATTGGACTTATAACTATTTTTAATGACCTCCGTTATATCGCGCTTTCGGATATATCGCTCTTTTCCTTTGTCCCCCGAAAAGCGCGATATAACGAGGGGTTACTGTAATGAAATATGAATGTTGTTACTTTTCTCACCCGTTGCCTGGCGGAAAATATTACTTTATATTTTATGTAAATATGTTATTTAGTTTTTTTTTTAAACATAAAAAGTGAAAAGTTTGTTTTATTTAATTAAGTGCAGAAATACATTTGTTTATTAAAATTCCAAACAAGTGGAATGAAGTAAAGACAAATCAATGAATACAAATAGATATCAGTAAATGTATTCCAAAGCTTTAAGTCATCAGCCCCCTGTCACCGACTACCGCCCTTATAATTTACTTTAAATTTCGCATGCACATCATTTTTAAATGTCAGGCTGCGATAACCGCTCAGGGAAAAGCGATGATTTCGAATGCCGAGAGAATATATTTCAGAACCTCCTGACGGTTTAAGCTGCACATTAGCATTTTTATTGCCCTTGTCAAGAAATTTGAGGAAAAAAAAACTTGATTTCATGTTATTTAGCAATGCAGACAAGCTTCAGAACATGTTTATACTTTGGATAAAGTTGGGTATATATACCGCGAGATCCTTCACATACCAGCTGATTTTAGTGTCAAATCATACCAATTCTTTTTTTTTTTTTTTTTTGAGCAATCACGATTGCTATTGCTTTTATTTGACTGTTTTTGGCTTTCCTATGATTTTATTTTCCCCCCGCCTCCCTCTGCAGCATCACCGTCGACCGGCTCCTCACGATGCTGCTCCTATAGCGAAAATCGTCTTTAGCTTGCGTCCACATCCTGCACACACGCGCATGCATACACAACTACACACACACACACACGTACACACATAAACACATACATTTACCTACACACATACACAAACACATACGCATACATACACATAACTACCCACACATTCATGCCTGCACACAGACACAAACACACAGGCCTACACAAACACACACGCATACATACACATAACTACCCACACATTCATGCCTGCACACAGACACAAACACATATGCCTACACACATACACATACCCCGCCCACACGCACACAAACACTCATACACACAACTACCCACACACACATGCCTGCACACAGACACAAACACACATGCCTACACACACATGCACATATCCCCTACGCACAAACATACATACCCCCCCACGCACACAAACACACACGCTTACATACACACACACACACACTCGTAATTGCGAAAAACATAATTTGAATTCAAAATGACAAAATTCAAATTATTTTTTTTTTAGTTTTCTTGACCGCTTAAAATCATAGGAAGACATTCAGGGTGTGCTGCATTTTGATAATTTTGAACAAAGAGATTGAATTGACATATTCATTTACAATCGACTACATAATCCCACAAACACAACTACAAGGTCGAACTGTTCTTAAAAAATCCATTTTAGTTTACTTTTTCTGAGAACCATTTTTTGGCAATCATTTTTCGTTCCTTAATCATTCTTAGCATTCAAAACCAATTAATAAGCTTCCGCAGCAAACGACTAGTAACAAAACCAAGTGTTGCTATTAAAGAAATTACAACCGGAAAAAAAATAGAATTGTTAAAAGTCAATGCTGAAGAAGGTAAATATTAGTTCCTGTAACGCCACCTTCCCCTAATGGGGTAGTTTCCTTCAGTCAAAAGTACTACTTTTAGTCATTGAAATTGATAGAATGAGCAAAAATAATTACATGGACCCAGAAAATACTTTCATTTTCCCAACAGTTTTTTTTAATTAATTTTTTAAAATGTCCGACTTTTCGAACAAGGCGTGGTCTTTATGACGTCACAAATGATGCAATTTGGCGCATCTTTCTACTACGTTTCCACGTTATGATAATCAAGCAGCGAATTTCGATTCCTATTCCTAGTCACAACTGACTACAACTGTATTTATGTCGAGGACTGCATACTAAGTGCCTTGCCTCCATTATTTTTTATACCGATAGATGGCAGTACCATCACCGGATCGAACAGTTAATGAGAATTTAGAACTAGACCAGGAGCTAATAGCTACCTGGTCCTAGCACCCCCCAGAGGTATCGTTTCACTTGGAGGACATTGAGAGCACGAGCATATTTAACGTCGCCCAGTCCCCTTTAATGTCGACGGTGGATCTTCGACCATCGATGTTCGAACTCAGGACCCTCCGGCCCCGAATCCGACACTCTACCGATCGGGCTACCACGGCCCCTAAGTAGCGAATTAAAATTGCTCTCTACGCTTGCTATCAACCCTATCGTTGCCAATACACGTGAGTAGAGATGCGAATTAAAAATTTTGTTCTATGAATGGCAACATTGAATGGCATTTCATCATTTGTGATGTCACACGACAGAAGAGTAAACAATGAAAGCACAACGATTTAAGTAATTTTTTAAAAAATATTAAATAAATTATTTAAAAAATGGTCAGATCCTCTGTTTTTAATCATGCTCTTTGAAATTGAATTAAAAAAATACTTTTAAAATTTTGGAAACGACCCCATTCTTATGCTGTCATCTTGAAGTATATTCTATTTACAGATGAGGCAGTGAGAAAAGCAAAGGGATGTAAGTGCCAAAATTAAAAATTTCCAGATAATCTGTACAAATGGAAGGAGATCCTCTCCTCTGTGTTGGTGAAAGGGATGAAAATAGTAGCTTTGATAAGTTCTGTTATACACCATGATTAAAAAAAATTAATGTAGTGCTAGGTCAACCTGGGATCTGAACTTCAGATGCGTTTCACTCGAAACTTAATAACTTCACTTACATCCCCTTGCTTCTCATTGCCACAAATGCTCACCATGCGTCAGTTAAAGGGTTACAATACCTTTCAAACAATTTCTTTTAATTTTTATAAATTTTATATTTATTTGAAACCATAACATGCATACTTATTTCTTAATCAATATTTTATTTTCAAAATTTAAAAATATTGCCTACTTTTTTTGAAAATTCAAAAAATTGAGGAAAATTTCAATTTTTTAAAATGCCTAAGGCTTTTTTATTTTTACACTCATTTAAAAAACGTTTTTTGATAAACGATCACTATAATCATCTCTAAAAATCTGTGCATTCATTTGCTTATGAGTTCATTAGAAAATTTTCTGGGATTAATTATGTAAAAAATCAAAGTTTTTTTTTAAAAAAATGGTTTTTAAAGGTTTAACATGCTCTAAACATTAGAGTAATTTATAAAATGCTTATCCAATGCACAGTTTTCTCAAATTGCAAAAAGTATTACTTTAAAGCTGTATCTTTAATAGAAGAAAAATCCTTAGGGATTCTAATGACATGAAAGCACAAAACAACCATCATCGAGAAAAAGCAATTTGAAGCTTTTCTTTTGCATAAGAACACATAGGGAGCATGGCCTAAAACCACTCATACCTTTTTAAATATTTGAACTAAAGCAATGAAACTTTTCCTCTGTGTTCAGAATAGTTTTTTGTTTTGAAATAAGCAATAAAATTTTTTTTGATCGTTTCATAATTTTTTAGTTACTGTAACCCCTTAATAATGTCTGTTGAATTCTTAAGCAGGCACAGTATTAAGAAAGAAAACCCTCCAGGATCCAGCATACAACATCTGCCATCCATCCGCTGGCATTATATAGAATGGGGTTGTTTCCTTCAGTCAAAAGTACCACTTTTAGTCACTGAAATTGATAGAATGAGCAAACATACAAACAAAAAAATAATAATAACATGGGTCCAGAAAATACTTTCATTTTCCCAACAGTTATTTTAAAAAAAATTTTTTAAATGCCCGATTTTTCAAACAAGGCGTGGTCTTGATGACGTCACAAATGATGCACTTTGGCGCATCTTTCTGCCGCGATTCCACGTTATGATAATCAAGAAGAGAATTAAATACTGCGCTCTATGCTTGCGATCAACCCTATCGTTACCAATACACGTCAGTAAAGATGTGAATTAAATATTTTGCTCTGTGAAAATGGGATTTCATCATTTGTATGTCATCGGACGAAGCGTAAACAATGAAAGCGCACGATTAATATATATATATATATATATATATATATATATATATATATATATATATATATATATATATATATATATATATATATATATATATATATATATATATATATATATATATATATATATATATATATATATATATATATATATATATATATATATATATATATATATATATATATATATTTATTTATTTATTTATTTATATATATATATTTATATATATATATATATATATTTTAATATTAAGCTTAAACAAATTATTTAAAAATGGTTAAATCCTATGTTTTTAAGCTCTTTCAGAAAAAAATACTTTTAACATTTTGGAAACGATACCATTGTGTAGTCTTGAATTCGAATTATGCTTTTCGCACTCACGAATTGAGATAGGACACTATTCGCTGCTCTAACAAAATCTGGTCTCCTATCGCAAAAGCATGATTGGGAAAAAAATAATTTGAATTCGAGACTTCATCACTCAAATGAACGCCAGGGGCTGGCTGCTAGATGTTGTGTACTGCATGTTGTTTTTGCCAAGAGAGCAGGGGCGTGCATAGAAATTTTGGGGCCCGTCACAAATGACTTTTCCGGGCCCTCTCCATATTGTTTACCCCTAAATTTACCCCTAGTTTTAGAAATATTGGGTCCCCTTCTGGCTCGGGCCCGGGTCAACAGGTGTCCCCTCTTCCCCCCCTGTGCACGCCCCTGCTAAAGAGGATTGTGTAAAGTCAGACATAAATAACGCCGATTACGGGGGATATGGACGAGAAGCCGCTGCCCAGGAGAAGCACCAACGAGTGGAGGCCGGTGGACCAGAGTAGAGTTCGTATTATATTCAGCTTTATCTTTACTAACAATAAAACTGAAAGTCTCTCTGTCCGGATCTCTCTCTCTCTCTCTCTCTGTCTGTCAGGATCTCTGTGATGCGCATAGCGCCTAGGCCGTTCGGCCGATTTTCATGAAATTTCGCACAAAGTTAGTTTGTAGCATGGGGGTTTGCACCTCGAAACGATTTTTAAAAAATTCTATTTTGTTCTTTTTCTATCCAGAACATTTTCCCGAGCAAAATTATCATAAGATGGACGAGTAAATGACCAAGTTATCATAACGTGGAACCGTAACATGGGCAAGCCATTTGGCGAGAAAATTCACCATACATTATTTGTAACTATACAGGCGAACCAAAAGACCTTTTAATTTTCTACTACGGACAAAGCCGTGCGGGTGCCACTAGTAGAGAAATAAAAGGATTGGACGTCACCTAATGTCAAGTGAGAACAATAAGCAATTCGTATAATAGCTCAAAAAAAGTGTATCCTCCCGCAGTTTTCAACTTTTATTTCCAAATAATTTCCCAACTCTTCTCATAATTTCATCTTCCTCAAACATTGAACTCCCATTCTTTACGAAGCTACGAACAAACTCGACAACCAACCTATCAGAAATTCCCCATTAGCGTCGGCCGAGAATTGCGACATTAAAAGCCCTAAATCATAATTATTAGTGGGTTAGTGGATGAATTAAGCACCTTGATTATTCAAGGTGTTGGATGAAGGATGAGAATGAGATCCGGCTTTAGTCGAGCGGTAAATGAGAATTTGACTTTAATGTCTGGCCGACGGAAATTATTTCAGGACTTTTCGGGCCCCGAGGCACGTTTATCAAATTTACGCCCATGAAGCGGTTAAGATAAGGACATTTTTGTAACTCTACTATTTTAAACTAGCGGTACCTGCACGACTTTGCCCGTAGTGGAAAATTAAAAGGTCTTTTGGTTCGCCTGTATGTTTACAAATAATGTATGGTGAATTTTTTCGCCAATTGGCTTGTGCCCATGTTACGGTTCCACGCTATGATAATTTCGTAATTTACTCGTCCATCTTATGATAATGTTGTTGTTAAAATTGGAATAGAAAAAGAACCACATCGAATTTTCGAAAAATCGCTTCGAGGTGCACACCCTATGCTAAAAACTAACTTTGTGCCAAATTTCATGAAAATTGACAGAACGGTCTAGGCGCTATGCGTGTTACAGAGATCCTGATTCGCAGAGATCCGGATAAAAAGAGATCCTGACAGACAGAGAGACTTACAGCTTTATTATTAGTATAAAGATAACTTGAATTTGATGCTCAAGTTTCGCCAGAAATACCGCCAAGGAGAATAATCTGTTGTTCAGAAGTTGAAAAAAGGTTTTAACAACCTTTAGTTTATATTTATGGAATCAAACAGAATGTGGTAAAAGTAACTCCCACATTTCAAATGTGAGTAACAAGGAAGCAGAGAATGTCTACTGAAAAAAATGATTTATAGTGTGGCTCCTATAAGTTGAATATGACGTTGACGATGTTTACTCCTTTTAGTGAAAAGGGGGCATGCTATTTGGACTTGAGTTGGAATACTTTTGAATAACTCCTAAATCAACCATCATGTTTAAAATACATATTGTTAAAAAACATGGTAACTGAATGACAATAATAACAATTGGGTTGTTTCCGAAATTTTAAAAGTATTTTTTTCTGAAAAAACATAGCTTTTAACCATTTTTTAAATAATTTTGACAAAGTTTTGCATCTTTTAAAAAAATATTTCAATAGCTGCGCAAATTCAATTTTATTTTTTACACTTCTGCTCATGACATCACAAGTGATGAAATGTCTTCACTGATGCCATCAGCGCGAAGCGCCTTGCATTAGATAAGGATTAAAATATTATAGCGCAATAATACTAATAAATTACATGTTTGTTTCAGATAAACCTTCACTCAAAATTCTGATTATGATTGCTGTTAAATGCTGTTTAATGGCAACCATTTTCTTTTTAATAATGCGTAAACGTTCAGCGCGCCAATGTAGTAGCGTGCCAAAGAGCATCACTTGTGACGTCATAAAGACCACGCCTTATTTCCAAAATCGTACATAATAACATATTAAATAAAAATAATTATTGGGAAAATAAAAGTTTTTTCTGGCTCCACATGCTTTTTTTTTTTTTGTTTTTTTCGTTCATTCTTTCAATTCGAGCGACTAAAAGTAGTACTTTTATTTGCAGGACGCAACCCCATTGTCTGTCTGTCGATTACCATGCATTTAGTCCTTGTTTTAAAAAAAATCATTAAAAATGTATTTTGAGAATCCAACTATCTCAATAAATTTATCTTGAATTTCAATAATATGATTGATCGTACGACGTGTATATTTTGAGCTGAATGCTACAAAATAATTACTCTTGTTTCAAAAATGTCATTCAGTTACACGGGACATTGCCCAGCTTCTTTTATTCTTCGTGTAAGATGAAATGTTTTGAGATCATGAAATGTTTTAAAATATAATTTTAAGTTTTCTCTAGGATGCGAAGAATAATAACAAGCTTAAAAGTAACACGTGTTTCACTTTCTTATTTCACGCTCAAGTATCTTTCATGAAATAAGTATTTATTTTAAAGAAATATATTTATACTTCACGAAATTTAAAACACACAAGTATAGCTTCCAAAAAATATCCTGCTTTGTGTTACTCTTATTGCAACTTATTGCATTATAAATAATGAAATAGCTTGAGCAAAACAAAATATATAATACATCAAGTTCCCAAAAAATAAAATTCAAACGTTCGCAGTGCCTCGGGGTTTTTGAAAATTGAAAGCAGCTAAAATATGAGATTTTTAAAGAATATAAATAATAATACAAACAACACCTTTTCTTGAAGCGAAATAAAATGTACATGAAAATTTTCTTTACGTTTAATTGCATTTGTGTTTACTTTCACTGAAGTATGGGGAAAAAGTTTTTAATAAATAAAATAGCTAAAATCGTGTCCACAGCAGCAAACGCTATTATTTTTTCGTAAACCGGAATGTTATTTGTGTGACTTTAGCTGCCTTCATATTCAATTGAATTATGAAAGTACGAGGCGTGTTTTTAAAGTAAGTTCCGTTTTGAAATAAAAAAAGAACGAGTACAAATAGAGCAAAGAAATTTATTGCACAAAAATCTACCACCCTTACGCTATTTTTCGACATTGCTCCCGTGATTTTCCGAGCATTTGTCATAGCGTGGTACAGGTTTTTGTATACCTATTCGTACAAAGTTACCGCCCGTTTAGTCAACCATGAGGACTCTTACAGGGCTTTGGCTGGGGCGTTTTTGAACATCCTCTGGTCTGCCCTCACCTCGCTCGCAGCATCTTTCATTTGCTTCGGCATCTAAAGTCTTTCCAAGGTGGTCTGTGGCACAACAGCAATAATGAGCTCAGAGAACATGTTATCCCATGGTTGACTACACAGGCGGCAACTTTGTACGAATATGTATACAAAAACCGGTACCACGCTATGACAAATGCTCGGAAAATCACGGGAGGAATGTTGAAAAATAGCGTAAGAGTGGTAGATTTTTGTGCAATAAATTTCTTTGCTATACCTGTGCTCGTTCTTTTTTTATTTCAAAACGGAACTTACTTTAAAAACACGCCTCGTATATAAGAGTTAAGAGAAGTCGGATTGATTTTGAGGTTAAGAAGTTGCAGTCGAAAGTTGAATTTTTTAAAATTCCAAGTGTTTGTGTCGGAGTCGGAGTCTTTGAGTACGCAACTCTGAGTCGAAAACTCTAAAATACCCGGAATCGGCCAGTTCCCTTCGACACCGCGGCCTAGGGATACTCTTAAATTTATAATTTTCTTAAAAATCGGAATAAAAATCATGGAATACTTCTTTTCTAAACGAAAGATACCCAATGTTCACCCCGGCACCCCTTTGGTTGAGTAGTTAAGGTGTGAAAAGGTAACAAGAAAACAAACAAACAAAGTCATGAAATTCTTAAGTGGTTTTCCATCTCCAGCTCAGTCACTTTCCTATGCCGGTCTGATGAGTGCTAATAAGCACGAAAGTGCAGTCCTCGACTGGAATTAACTGAGCTGGGGGTGTATTTCATGTACTTCTGCTTTAGCACTATCTAATGGGCGGTAATTTACTGAATAAACAAAGTCACTTTCATATTTATAATATACTAGTGGAACCCGCACGGCTTTGCACGTCATAGAAAATTAAAAGGACTTTTGGTTCGCCTGTATATTTACAAATAATGTATGGTGAATTTTCTCGCCAATTGGCTAGTGCCCATGTTACGGTTCCACGTTATGATAATTTCGTAATTTACTCGTCCATCTTAGGATAATTTGTTTTCTTAAAATTGGAAAAGAAAAAGAGCAAAATCGAATTTTCGAAAAATCGCTTCGAGGTGTACACCCCCATGCTACAAACTAACTTTGTGCCAAGTTTCATGAAAATCGGCCGAACGGTCTAGGCGCTATGCGCGTCACAGAGATCCTGACAGACAGAGAGACTTTCAGCTTTATTACTAGTAAAGATAAAGATAAAGATAAAGAAGTAAGTATATTAGTCTTAATGGAATGGATGAATATCAATTTCTCATGCTAAACTTAGCTCTAAATCTGTTGCGGTATTACATCTTTTTGACAGGGAAATTACAAGCTAATTTTATTTTTTAAACTGTTCGTTCATCTGACTCTTGGATATCGTCGGATGCTTTTCATCCGAAAGCTCATTTAAATGATAAAAGATGAAATAAGATTTGTGCTACAATATCATTAAATTGAAAAAACAACGTTAAATAAAGCACAAATTAACACGAAAATACAGCAGCTATTTCAACGCTACAATGAAGTTTCTTCATCAGTGCAAAAAACTCAGCACACAACCAGAAAGTCGTGGGAGAACTGAACGTCAACCACGTGGACACTGAATAGGTCAACCAATAGGAATTCACGGCAAGAGACAACAAAAAACCAATCAGCAAACAACAAGTCACCCCGAGGCACGTAGCAAGGGGAGGAGACAACCAAGCAGAAGCCTGGAAACAAACGAGCTGATGTGCGCATCACATGACTTCCTTTTACTCCAATTTAATGTCATTTTCTCATTATTGGCAGTTTTAATGTGATTCAATAGTTTACTCTCTAAATATCACCAACAGTGGCCAAATTGAAACCAAATTTTAAAAAAATAAAGGAAAATCGCCAAGTTGTCGACAAAACTTGGCGACCAAAAGACTGGCGATATATCGCCAAGTGTCCGCCAAATTATAACACCTCTTGAGTTTACATCGAAATTAACAATGATTTCCCCCCAAAAAGGGGCAAAAGACTCCCTTTGGAGCATCCGAATGCAACCAAAAAATTAGGTGCCTAACTAGACCCCATTAAAAGTCTACGTACCAAATTTCAACTTTCGGGGACATTCCGTTCTTGAGTTATGCGACATACATACGCACACACGCACATACGCACATACATACGTACATTACAGACGTCACGAGAAAACTCGTCGTTTTTTTTTCTCGGGAATCGTCAAAATGGATATTTCGCGTGTCTATACGTTCTTAGGCACTTATCCACGTGTAGTCCAAGTCGAAAAAAAACTCAATATTCATTCGGGGGTGAGTAAAATGGAAATTAAGGTCGATTTTTGAGTGAAAATTTATTTGCGAATACAATACTTCCTTCTTTGTAAAAGGAAGTAAAAATGTTTACCATTCAAGTAGTTGCATTAACGATTTCTAAGAAACTTTAAATCTCTTTTAGAGAGTGCAAAAAACTCTCTAAAAATGTGTAAAGAGTCTTTTTTCAAAGAGTGTTTTAGAGAGTGGAACCATTTTTGTAAAAGGAAGTAAAAAAAGTGGGAGAAAACGAACAACCCGAAGAAGCAAATAATAAAAACTGCATCAAAATACCAGGAGAAAATGGAGAGCTGGAAAAATCATTGACCAGAGAATGGGGATTTTTCCAAACATAGAAAGTTTCCCAAAATCGAGGTCATAGACCGAAGAAAATTTACAAATTATTCTGGCAGATGAAAAATCAAAACTGTTTTGAGTTTTTCCGTCTTTCCCCACAATTCAAGATATTCACCTTTTAAACTGTACTAGAAGTTTAATGGCCACATTAATTTATGTTTCGCAGTCGGATGTCGTTTTAATAAAAGTATCTTATTCTTGAAATGACATAATCGAGTGTTGTACATGGACAGTAAATGAATTTTTAGTCCACATTAGGGAAGTTGCAACCTATTAAATGTTCATATTTTGGCTATTGGATATTGTTAGTTGACCCTCAAAACTAAAAAATTCACCATCGCCGAATTGTAAAACACCGTGGTTGATTTTTAATGAATTTTCAAAAATCCACGCGCAAAAGTGCGCGCTTCTGAAACGTCACGAGCCTACGTCACAGGGCGCGAATGGGCTGCCTTCCGCCGAAGATCCCTTGTTTTCGCTAGGGACATTTTGAGTGCGCTGATATTTTTATTTTTTAGAAATTCAATAATCCTTTTGAACACACTATGGAGGCCGGATTCGTTAAAGCACAATCTAAATAATCTTCCTCAAATAATATCAATGATGGTATTCGAATATTTCCGAGAGGATGAGAGATTTAATGTTCCAGAAACGCGAGGAGTTAAACGCGAGGAGGTAAGCCTTACGTTTCGTCTTCGGAGCCAACTGCACGTCCTTCGGCTTCTCCCGCGGCGGAAGAGCGCATGACCTCACTTCCTGTGCCATTTGACGTCACAAGGGCTTGAACTTTAAAAATTAATGTAAAAAAAACTACTTATCGTATTGCAAAAATTTTTTCACCTATGATGTTCATACATGTTACTCTATCATATAAAAATAAAATTGAAAAATCGGAAACTTCCCTATTCATTTTGGGAGTTTTCCTGCAGTTCGTTCAGAGAATACTGATTAAAAGATTCACTCAAACCTTATTTTGATCTATTTTTTGAGCGACAAATTTCAACTAAAAGAAAGATTTCAAGTTCCGCGGAGCCCTTAAGTGAACTGCGTGGTACCGGGACAGCCACGAAAATAACGGAGAGCAGCTCTGCTGCTTCTTCGGGTCCGGTACTACTAGAGGGCGCTTTAGCGTTCCGTGTCGATGGACAACGTGATGTTTTGGTAGCCCGATCGGTAGAGTGTCGGATTCGGAGCCGGAGGGTCCTGAGTTCGAACCTCGATGGTCGAAGATCCATCGTCGTCATTAAAGGGGACTGGGCGACTTTAAATAGGCTCGTGGTCTCAATGTCCTCCAAGTGAAACGATACCTCTGGGGGTGCTAGTACTAGGTAGCTATTAGCTCCTGGACTAGTTCTAAATTCTCATTAACTGTTCGATCCGGTGATGGTGCTGCCATCTATCGGTATAAAAAAATAATGGAGGCAAGGCACTTAGTATGCAGTCCTCGACATCAATACAGTTGTAGTCAGGTGTGACTCGGAATCGGAAGTTCTGTTGCTTCTTCGGGCCCGGTACTACTAGAGGGCGCTTTAGCGTTCCGTGTCGATGGACAACGTGGTGTTTAACATCGGCGATTGTTAACACTGTATAGGAAAGTATGTGATGAAAATTATGTGATTAAAGTCTTATTTCTTCTAATTTTGAGTGCACTAGATTCGCATGCAGCTGAAGACATTAACTCATTTGATGCAGGTAAGTTGTTATTATATTATATCGATATTTATATTAATTCCAGTGATAGGCTTAAGTTTGATTGTCAATTAATTATTCTCAAGCTTTCGTTTCAAATAAAATAGTGTCTAATTAAGACATGATTAACATTCGTTATAAATTTTTGTGAAAAATGTCTAGAACCAATTCATTCTAGTAGTCAAGTGTTTAAGTTACGTTTTCCGCTGCTAAATATTAAATCATGTATGAAATCGGTCACTCGATCTCTTCTGGTTCAAATCGAACTTTAATAACTGAGATCTAGCTAGTACTTGGTTGACAGTTGATTGCAATTAATATTAAATATTACATTAAGTTAAACTAGCACTGGTCAAGGGGTCGACATTGTGACATGACAACATTTGTGAGGTAATGTAAGAGTTTTTTTTTTTTTTGATGTCGACCTCCAGTGAATCGATAACCCACCATTTCGATCAAAATACGTAACTGCAATGACTCCCCCCCCCCCCAAAAAAAAACAACGATTCCTTATCCGCATACTTTTTATTGGTTTCGCAAACTTAATTAAAATACAATGCTTCGAGTTGCACAAGAACAGGTCTAAAAATTAGTCACTTTTTTCCACAGTTAGTTATTAAAAAATAATAGTTTAATATTTGTAGTGCACTAGAGTCAGGGACCGATTTATGCACCTGGGTGCCCCGGGGCACTGACAAATATGGTGTCCCCTCCCCCCCCCCCCCCACACACAAAAAAATATGAAGGTAATTTTCGGATATTACTTTGGTAGAAAGAAAACTCTAAAATAAATTCCTGATTTTCGCATAAGAAATTGTTTTACAGTCGTAGATGGAGAAACTATGATGTTTAAGGTAAATCATAATGTGCTTTCTGCGTTCCTTTGTTTTCTTGTAGTAAATTCATCTATAATGTCCTCATAACTAAGTTTTGCGGTCAAACTTCCTTCTATTGATAATAGAGCTAATGAAGATAATTTACAATCAGAAATGAGAGTACGCAAAGGACACTTAGTTCTCTTCAATAGCGAAATTGATCGTCCTCCCCTACAATTGGAGATTGGCAAAGTCAAAAACAATTTCTGGGCTGTATTTACATTGGCAAAAGTATCCATTTACCAAATTTATGGATTTTTTTATGCTTTTCGGTGATTAAACTTTCTTTTCCGATGATTGAACTAATATGAATAAATTCATCAGGAAAAGATTCCTTCAAATCACAGCAGTAAGATTCTTAAAGATCTTTGGAACTTTCTCGAATATTTTGCTTGTCACATTCAAACAAGCAAGAAAATTTCTTTAATATGCCATCATAGGCTGACATCCTGAATTTTAGTTTTGTAATCAAATTGTCACAGATTACATAAAGGCAGGAAGCCTTGAAACTTTGCTACGAGTCTAATGTGACTTCTTCACATTGTCCGTCATAAAATTGTTTTGGAGTTTTTTTCTATCTTTTTGCTCAAAAAAAAAAAAAAAGACAGAAATTTGGTGCCCCCTTTCTTTTGGTGCCCCGGGCCTGGGCCCCGAATGCCCCGTCGTAAATCAGTCTCTGACTAGGGTACAAGGTTTGCTATTGTAATAATACTTGATTTGTTTATAAATTTTGTTCCCGTATTAATTACATTCACTCCCGTTTCTATTGAAGCCGTACATAGCAAATTTAAGTCTATAGCGTAACAGCTTCAATCCTTCTTCACGCTTTACCAGGGCATGATTACCGCACAGGCCGCCTGGGCCTGAGGCCTCATCTTCCTCAGGGGCCCCGATTTTTTAAAAACTTATTCATAGCATCAAAAAATCGTGCGTTTTTGTGAATATAATGAAAATTAATGATTCATTAATTGAAAACATACCTCTTAAATATTGTTAAACATTATTTTGCATTGACTTAAAGTGATAAAATAGAGAGGGGGGGCGGCCTCCAAAGCATCGAGGGCCTTGGGCCTCACATTTAGTTAGTCGGGCCCTGCGATTTACTGTAACTTTTTATTATGAAATTACGGCTATAACGAATTTTTTAATCGATTCTTCGACTCCGCTATAAACACACTGTATTTCTTAACGACTTAGCGATAAAATTGCTTTTTTTTCTTTTATTTATTTCTATTTATTTGTTTCTCTGTAAAGGGAATAGGAAAAGAAAAAGCGACATTCTATTATTTGGTGTGTTTGAATCGTAAATTTAGTTTTTACATCATAGGTTGTTTATGCATTTTTTAGTTTCCTAGTATGTGAAGAAGCATGATTGTTGCATAACTTTTGTATTTATGGTTGCCATAAGGCTATTATCTAAATATCTTTTTGCCTAGTGTTTCATGATTTAACACCTAATGTAAGTCTTATATAATTAAATTTGTGACTGCTGAATTTTGATCAATCAAAATTAAATAATTACTTTTAAATAAAACTAAAGATAAGAGCTGTTTTACATTGAATAATTATTTGATTTTTTTTTTTTTTTTTGCTATGCATCAAAAAAAGATTTAATGCTTGTAAAATTGTTGTGTATTTGATAGGAATAAGCTGACATTTTTATTGTAGATCTATAAACAACTTTCTGCTGCTCATTTTAACATTTTATTTTTATTGTTATTGAAATGAAGTGCATGAAATTATTTTCTATTCTCCTAAAATTAAGCCAATTTTGTTAAAGTTAGATTTTAAAAGTGACGGACGATTTTGATATTTATTTAGTGCACAGGAATGAAAGGTTTGTCATTGTATTGAATTTGATTTATGTGTGAAGTCTATACTCACATTTCTTAATCTATTCTTCAATACATATGGCATGATTTTGTATCCTTAAAGGGTATGGAAAAGTAACTGGATTATCTAGTGCATCTGAAGTGTAAATTTTATATTTATTTAGTGCACAGGAATGAAAGGTTTGCCATTCTATTGGATTTAATTGGTGTGTGAAGTCTATACTCACATTTCTTAATCTATTCTTCAATACATATGACATGGTTTTGTATCCTTAAAGGGTATGAAAAGTAATTGGATTATCTAGTGCATCTGAAGCGCAAATTTTAAGCTTTAATTTTAAAAAAGTTTGTTATGAACTTGTAAATTTTCTGTGTACATGCCAACAAACCTGATTTTAATATAACTGTCGTGTTTATTGACTGAAATAATGTTTCATGTTAAAATTTAAAAAAAATATATTATCTTATCATTAAGTCAGAAAGAAGAGTTTGTGATTATTTGTTTTTAAAATATCACAATTGCACAAGCTTTTATTTAGTCGATAGGTAAAGGGTTTTTGATCCAAAGGAGTTAGTGTCATCAATAAATTTGTGCTCTTGGTGAATTTCTATTTCGAATAGCATTTTCTTCCTGACGCGAAAACGCCGTACATCTCGAGATCGTCAATATTTTCGTTTCTTCCATTGCTTAGCTTTCATAGTTACTTTCGCGGTGGCCCCGGTGGTACCCCGAGACTGCGGGGAACACGCTTTTAAAGGTTTTAAAGTATTTACTTTTACGAGTTGGGATAGTTTACAAATAATTGAATCTCAAAAAAATAAATAAATAAATAAAAATAAAAATTAATTTGAATTTTGACATCTGGAATTCAAATTATGTTTTTCACAATCACGAGTGTGGGTGTGTATGTAGGCGTGTGTGTTGGTTGGTGTCTGTGTGCAGGCATGAGTGTGTGGGTAGTTGAGTGTATGAGTGTTTGTGTGTGTGTAGGCATATGTGTTTGTGTCTGTGTGCAGGCATGAGTGTGTGGGCAGTTGTGTGTAGGTGTGTGTGTATGTGTAGGTGTCTGTATGTAAGCGTGTGTGTGTATGTGTTTGTGTATGAGTGTAGGTGTATGTATGTGTTTGTGTATGTGTGTAGGTGTATGTATGTGTGTGTATGTGTTTGTTTGTACGTGCGAGTATGTATGCGTGTAAGTGTAGGATATTGACGCAACCTCGAGACGGCTTTCGCTAGAGGAGCAGCATCGTGAGGAGCCGGTCGAGACCCACGTGATAACAGGCCAGACAACTGCTCTCCCCCCCGCTTCGTTACGCCACCAGGCGTCGATCTATGAACTTGGCGCGAAACTTTGAAAGCAGTGCAGTTTACAATGCAGTTACATAGTGCTGCTTGCTCTGGCTGAAATAGATGAAATAGGAAATATGTAACTTCGGATGCACATTCTTGTGAACACAATACTGTTGGATTTATCTCATCCTTTAAACGTACCGGAATGTAGAGGCAATTAAAAAAATATATATATAATAAGTCTTGTAAGTGTCTGAGTGTCTGCTGAGTGAGTCAGCGATTTACGCTACCGAACAACCTGCATGCGAAGAAAAAAATCGGGCGCCTCATGGAATAAATTTTAAAGTTCGGAGGTAAGTACTTTTCTCAGATAAATAAATTAACATTTTATCCATTAGAATTCATGCAGTTAAGGTTACTTAACTTTTCCTCCATTACACAAACAATTGTCAGTTTCCTTTCTGATATCTTTGTCTGTAATTTGTAATTTCAGCATACTGCTTTAATATTTGAAACGGTTAACTTGCAACTTTTTATTTCTTTATTTTTTCAACCTTGTACACGCATTTATTCGAAATGGATTTTCCAAGCTGACAATATACATATGTCAAAATTTTCTGCGAATATACTTGTTGCTATCAGAAGCAACGTAACTTGGTGTTGATATTCAGTTAATATGTAAACAAGTTTATTGAAACAGGCTTTTAACTGAACTAATCTTATATTTTCGGTTTCGATTAAATTGTTTCATACGCTAGCATGTGTTATTTTGATCAAAAAACATTCCTTGATGGGCTTCCGTAGTTCTGAGGTAAGAAAATTAGCTTTGAACGCCGGAGGTCGTGGGTTCGATACTCAAACATTTTCCCCCAACTACTCCCCTGCAATGTTATTCAAACAAGCTGGTTTTGTGCGCAAATTAAAAAAAAAAATATGTTTTTTTTGCACTGTTGTCTTTAAGTTTTAAGATATTTATGTACAAATTGTGGTTGAGTTAACGGTATTCATGATTTCTGGGCTTGCGAAAGATTACTTTTGAGCAGTGGATACACAACGTGTTTTTGCCAAATGCTCTATGATTGTTTGTTATGCTTAAAAAAGGCAAAATGTCTTGAACTATATAATTTTGAACTCCTTGGGTTTTCTGTTAATAAGCTTTCAGGAACTCTGAAACTGTAATATAAATTGAATTAAGGGGCTGTCCATAAAGGATGTTGCAAAATTTTGAACAAATCCCTCCCCTTCCTCCTTGTTACATGTAACGCTGTTCAACATGAGCATATTGTTATAAACAACGCGTGATGTCACACTTCTTGTTATCCTTTCCCTTCCCCCTGTCACAAAAATGTCACACTGAATTCCTAAAAGAGCCTACTCAGAAAAATGTTGATCTAAATTTTACATATATGAAGTTTTAAGTATTGAAGAAAGTTGCTAAAATGGTCATTCTATGAGAAGTTTTTTGAAAAAGGTTACTTTGTCATCAGTTAATGCTCTTTAAAATAATTTTTCAAAAGCCTAAAATGATGAACTATTAAAGCCCCCCCCCCCACACACAAGAATCATTAGCATCAGAAAAAGCTAAAAATGGAAAAGTAGCCAAATTCCAAAACAAAAAGGCTGCTTTGATATTGAATACATTTTTTTGGTGTACAACATACAGTATTCATGATCTTGTATAATTCATTCTTTACTTAACGTTTTTAAAGTTGAATTCCTGTGTAACTTTTCGAGAGTGCCCACCGAAGGGGGGGAGGGGTTGGAATCATAGTCTCATGATAATGATAGCTTTTCAACGGCTATAGTTATAAATAACTGTGCCCTTGAAATTTTAAGGGAGATGGGGAAGATGTTTATGGGGTATTTTTCTTGAAGTTTTCATAATTGAAGGAGGTAGGGCACCGTTTACTTTGGAGGATGGCACCCAAACATTCATGTCTTTTTAAAAGCATAAATTTGCTAAGCTAAGTTAACATTAATAATCTGGTATTATGTATTTTAATTTGATGTTATGTCTTTGAAACATATTGCAGTTATGTTTCTCGTTTACTTTAGTAAAAATGTTTATTTATATTTTAAAATTTCATTTTATTCCTATTCAAATACAATGGTAAAATTATTTTTTGTTTTGATGTAATGAAAGTTCATCTATTTATTTGAGTACTTCTTAAGACTTAATGTTTCAATACAATATACGAGTAGTTAAAATGCGATTAGTGTTAAAAAAAATTTCAAATGAAAAATAAAACTGTTTATTTATCACTTCGTTTTTACAAGATTGTAAAATAAAATCGTGTTTAGTTATTTGAATACTTTGTAAGACTTATAAATGTTTTTATGTGAAATACTATGAATTAAGCTCAGTGTATTTTTTAATGTATGATTATTGGTTCCTTTTTATGTTTTCTAATAAAAAAGTAGAAGTTTTAATGCTACTAAAATAATAGAAGACAATAATAAATAAACCAAATAGTTTAATTAAACCAAAATACTAATCGAAGCGCTCACTTCCCAATATCATTGTGGATCGACTAACGATGACGTCATTTGCTAGTTGGATGGCCTTCCTATCTCGAAGGCCTCGAGCCGGTCGACGGTGATGGTGCAGAGGGTGCTGGCGGGAAAATAAAATGATCGCATATCAAAACAGTCAATTGAAAGCAATAAGCAATGGTGATTGCTCAAAAAAAAAAAAAAAAAAAAAAAAAAAAAACAGAGGACTGAGATTGTTTTTAAAAACCTAGGCATACAGCGTTTTGACTGCATATAAGTATCAATGCTTTATGATCGAATTTTGTCAGTGCGGAAAACATTAAAATGCTAAACTTTAAGAGAGCGAACAAAGATGGAGAAATATCCCTTTTACTTTCTACTCGATGGAAAAAGTTTTCTCTTCTACTCGATTCCCAGAAAATGAAGCCCGAAATTGTGTTTGGAGGAAATACGATTTTTCCATGGCGTTTACAGAATGCTTTACTTAAAAATGAAGCTCTAATGGAACTTAAACTTTTCGAAAAACGTTGTAATACTTCTAGAAAAACAGTTTTAACATATCTGGAGTTCGAATATTTCAGATACGCGTATTATATCTACCATTTGAGTGAACAGATTTTATTATGATTAAAAAAAGAACGAACGAAAAAAAAGAAAGCTTTTATTTATCTTGATTATTGAAAAAACCAACTATTGAGTATAAAAATATATAAGTAGAGGTATATTCTGTATTTCGGTCAATAAAAAAGCATTAATAAACTTTTGTTCATAGTAGAAAATCTCAATTAAGAGTTTTACTCAACAAATTATTGTTGTTCTATTTAAAGTTGAGAATGAAGTTTCACTTCTAAGTTTACAATATCCGTTTTTAAGTTAAATATAATACGTTGGCAACGGTGTGCGCTGCATTGCAGTGTCCTATTGTCAGAGCCCGATCATTCTGATATTGGACATGGGGCACATTTCTATTTCAGGGCTCCCCTAAGATTTTTTGAAGACACTGGGTATAAAATTCATTTTGTGCCCCCCCCCCCTCACCCTTATTCTATACAATGAAGCTATAAAATATTTCGATGCTTGCGTATTAACACAACTATGTTAAATGTGGTTGTACCTCATATCACAATATAGTGCATACAGTTAAAAAGTTATAAGAGATATAGTATACGATAGTTATATAAGATGTGGTTAAATTTTTCCCGTAGCAGTAAACCATAAATGTCAATGTTATCTATGATATAACTTTTAATAGTAAATACAGACTAAATTTGGAGTGGTTTTGGTATTTGCAAAGAGATCAAATATTTAAGGGGACTTTTTATCAACAAATAAGAGATTTTTTCCTTGTCTTTTCATTTTCAAAAATATCAATGATATCACTGTAGTCTTGATTCTGAATGAAATCATTATTAATTTTAAATAATCATGATAAACTAAGGGGATTTTGGGCCCCCCCTGAAATCTAAGAGGAGGGGCCTGTGCCCCGCATGCCCCTGCAGTAACCAGGCTCTGCCTATTGTGTAAAGTAACTCTTTGGAAGTAACTCTTGAATGCTGCTTGGAAGTGGTTGAAATTTTTCATCCCTTACATAGTCAAGTCTCGACTATCGGCAGAGTTGAGTGGCACAAGTGCTGCGGATAATAAAAATCGCGGATAAAACGCAAAAAGGCTAAAATGAGAGACTGATAAGGAAAAAAATTGTAGTTCCTCAAAACTTGGCTGTATTGGTGCATAATACTTTCTACAAACTGGGAAAATATACAGGGTGTTCCGCTTTAACCAACAAAACGTCTATTTTCGCAAACGTTTAGCCTAGATGCGTACTTCCGATTTCAAAAATGTCTAAAATCAGATGCAGGGTTTAGATATTGAAAATTTCAAGCAAAAAAAAACAGATTAAAAAAAATTTATTTGAATTTTGACCTCTTGAATTCAAATTATGTTTTTCGCAATCACGAGTGTGTGTGTGTGTATGTAGGCATGTGTGTTTATGTGTGTGTGAGGGGTATGTGTGTTTGTGTGTAGGGGGTATGTGTATGTTTGTGTAGGCATGTATGTTTGTGTCTGTGTGCAGGTATGAGTGTGTGGGTAGTTGTGTGTATGAGTGTTTGTGTGTGGTGGGGAATGTGTATGTGTGTGTAGGCACATGTGTTTGTGTCTGTGTGCATGCATGAGTATGATGAGTGCAAGGGTAGTTGTGTGTAGGCATGAGTGTGATGAGTGTGTGGGTAGTTGTGTGTGTATGTGTAGGTGTCTATATGTATGCGTGTGTATGTATGTGTTTGTGTGTGTATGTGTGTGTAGGTGTATGTATTTGTGTGTGTAGTTGTGTATGTAATGCGCGTGTGTGTAGCACATGGATGCAACCTGGAGACGGTTTTCGCTATAGGAGCAGCATCGTGAGGAGCCGGTCGACGGTGATGTTGCAGAGGGTGCTGGAGGGAAAATAAAATGATAGCACATCAAAACAGTCAAGTGAGAACAATAAGCAATCGTGATTACTCAAAACAAAATACAAAATTTAATTTTTTATGCGGGCTCTAGGTCCCCTAACTTATATTCAAGGAAATAATCTCCATTGAAAGATATTGCTAACACAAAATTGACATTTGTGCGACCAATATTCACCGAGATATGAAAAGCAGCGTTTTGTGACTTACACCACTTCACACTCGTCGTCAATAACAACTTTTAGGAGAAAATACAACAGTTAACAAGTGTTTTTCAAAATTATATGTGTGCAGAGTGGTTTTTCAAATTGTTGAAGTTTTTGCAGTGTATTTTGCCCTTAAAACTTTGAACTCGAATATCTCCTTGAGTTCTAGTCGCACAAATGTCAATTTTTTGTGTCCGCAATAGTTTTCAATGGAGATTATTTCTCTAATAAAAGTTAGGGGATCTAGGGCCCGTATAAAAAGTAAAATTTTTTGAGTTTTTTTTATTTTTGCTTCAAACTTTGAATATCGTAAATCCGCATCAGATTTTCAACATTTTTGTAATTGAAAGTTTGCATCTAGAACTAACAGTTGCGAAAATAGAGGTTTTGCAGGATAAAACTGAACACTCTGTATACAGTACAGTAAAATGCATTGTATTTTTACCCAACAGAAATTAAAATTACTAAAAAACAAGTGTATGTACGATGAAGAAAGCGCAATAAATAAATAAGCAAACAAATGAACAAAACAAAAACAACTGAGTTTAAATTTACAATTTTTCGACAAAAAAAAAAATTAATTTGAACTTCGACATCTTGAACTCAAATTATGTTTTTCGCAATCACGTGTGTGTGTGTGTGTGTATGTAGGCGTGTGTGTTTGTGTGTGTGGGGGAGGGGGTATGTTTGCTTGTGGTGGGGGGTATGTGTATGTGTGTGTAGGCATGTGTGTTTGTATGTGGTGGGTAGTTTTGGGTATATGTGTTTGTGTGTGGGGGGGTATGTGTATGTGTGTGTTGGCATGTGTTTTTGCGTCTGTGTGCAGGCATGAGTGTTTGGGTAATTGTGTGTATGTGTAGGTGCGTGTGTGTATGTGTAAGTGTCTGTATATATGCGTGTGTGTGTATGTATTTGTGTGGGTGTTTTCGCTATAGGAGCAGCATCGTGAGGCTGCCGGTCGACGGTGATGCTGCAGAGGGTGCTGGAGGGAAAATAAAATGATAGGACCTCAAAACCTTTAAGTAAGAACAATAAGCAATCGTGATTGCTCAAAAAAAAAAAAAAAAAAAAAAAAAAAAAAAAAACATTGGTAAATCACTCGCGGATAACGAGAATATACTGTATTGTAATATTCAAAGAAGTATAATAAATTAAAGAACTTTTAGGATGCTATCAAATCAAAATGGGGGAAAACATTTTAAAACTTTCTATTTATGGTTTAAAAAAGTACCACTTTTCAGTGAAATAACGTAAACACGTAGGACGTTTAGGATACTGTAGGATTACTTTTAGGGACGCCCTGATGCGAGGGCGGTTACTGTGGCACCTAAAAAGTTTTTTTAACCTCCAAATGTTTGACTGTAGATTCGAAAAATAGGAGGCCGAATTACAATATTATTCCCATTAACTTTTTTTTTTCAATCTTTACTTGGATAATACATTATGCACCTCTTCAATACATGTGCATTCGTACACGCGCATTTTTGCTTTTAGTCATTCGGTAAAAATCATAATTTTATTTGGCAAAGTGAGAATGTTATTATTAATTTAATTTTTTAAGTATTTTTGTTAACTTATTTATTTTTTTTTCCACTTACTTCTGTGAGCCTCGTGGCATACTTTGTGGTACACGAGGAGGTTTCAACCTTTAAAGTAAAAAAAAAAAGTGAGAATGTTACCCTATCCAAAATTTAGGTTCAAGGTGAAGTTATGCAAAGAATTATCTCTTATATAATTAAAAACTGAGCGTATCTATGTATGTCCAAGCTTCTTCTCCCGAACGACAGTGAACTGACCGCGTCGAACCAGGTATCGATGGATTCGTCATCTTCCCGTCTTCATGTTTGGCTATTTAACATAATCTTCCGATAATAATTAGCGGAGATATCAATTAAAAACCATTAATTATGAAGCTTGGATTTCGACATAAAATCCCTATTTTTCGAAGGCTTTCCTCTATTCAAATTATTATTCAGTGCTTCATCTCAACTTTCCGCAACAATGCTTTTATTAAAATGTATAGCGTGAAGAAAATCATTGAGATAAAAGGTCTGTTGCCTTTTTTTCTCGAATATGAACAGGTTTTTTTTTTTTTTTTTTTTTTTTTTTTAAGGCGTTTCCTGTAATCAGGGGATTTAAAATGTTGACTTTTTGGCTGTTTTCCCCAATCCGCCGCAAAATTTCACTGACTTTTATTTTTGGTTCAAGCCTGAGTGTTGAACTCGCGTCACTTGACATAACTTTTATTTTCGAGGTGGACCGTGCAAAGCCGGGCGACGCAGCTAGTTATTACTTCCTTTTACAAAAAAAGGAAGTATTGTATTCGCGAAAAAATTTTCACTCAAAAATCGCCCTTAATATCCATTTTGCTCACCCCCAAATGAATGTTGAGTTTTTTTTTCGATTCGACCACATGCGGAAAAGTGCCTAAGAATGTATAGACACGCGAAATATCCATTTTGACCATCACCGAGGTGATTACAACGACTTTTCTCGTGACGTCTGTATGTATGTGCGTATGTGTGTATGTGCGTATGTGCGTATGTATCTCGCATAACTCAAAAATGGTATGTCCTAGAAAGTTGAAATTTGGTACATAGACTCGTAGTGGTGTCTAGTTGTGCACCTCCCCTTTTGGTTGCTTTCGGATGTTCCTAAGGGGGTCTTTTGCGCCTTTTTGGGGGGAAATCATTGTTAATATCAATGCAAACTTAAGTGGTGTTATAATTTGGTAAACACTTGGTGACGTATCGCCAAGCTTTTGGTCGCCAAGTTTTTTCGCCAACTTGGCGACGATTTTTTTTTTTTTTTTAAATAACTTGGTATTAACTTGGCCACCGATGGAAATATTTAGAGAGTTAATCATTGAATCACATTATTTTTATTTATTTTTGAAAGTACAGTAATTCATTTTCAAAATTATTTTTTGGCAACAGGGAAAAAACAAACGATTTCTTTTTTCTTACTTTTTTTTTTTTTTTTACTTAAGTATTATTTTCCCGAAAGAATTTTCACTCAAAAATCAACCTTAATTTCCATTTTGCTCACCCCCGAATGAATGTTGAGTTTTTTTTTTTTTTTTTCAAATCGACCACATGGATAAGTGCCTAAGAACGTATAGACACCCGAAATATTCATTTTGACGATTCCCGAGTTAGTTACAACGAATTTTTTCGTGACGTCTGTACGTACGTATGTATGTATGTGCGTATGTACGTATGTGCGGATGTGTGTATGTGCGTATGTATGTCGCATAACTCAAGAACGGTATGTCCTAGAAAGTTGAAATTTGGTACATAGACTCGTAGTGGGATCTAGTTGTGCACCTCCCCTTTTGGTTGCATTCAGATGTTCTTAAGGGGGTCTTTTGCCCCCTTTTGGGGGAAATCATTGATAATTTTGATGTAAACTCAAGTGGTGTTATAATTTGGCGAACACTTGGCGATATATCGCCAGTCTTTTGATCGCCAAGTTTTGTCGCTAACTTGGTGACAAATTTGGCGATTTTTTTTAAGTTTTAAATCTGGTTTCAATTTGGCCACTGTAGGAAATATTTAGAGAGTAAACTATTAAATCACATTAAAATTACCAATAATGGGAAAATGACATGAAATTGGAGTAAAAGGAAGTCATGTGATGCACACATCAGCTCGTTTTTAAATTTTGAGGAACGATAAAGTATTTAAGTTTATTTTATGGTGCTTGCTTCAATAAGTGCAATAATACTGCTTACAATATGAGTGAGTCCATTAAAAATAGCAACATCGTGGATCAAAGTTACGCTGAATGAATGGGGGCTCATTTGGGGTAAAAGGCAGTAAGCAGTCATAAAATCGAATATTTCATACCCAGTTACTCTCAGAGAGAAGTCTTGGACGCTATGCACGAAATTTTACGTCCGAATCCATTCAAATGAAAGGAAAGGATGAAAAGTTGAAACATTGGAATTCCGTTTTACTTCGCCCCAACTGATCCTAGCGTTATTCATATAAAGAAAAGAAGAAAGAAAATTGTTGATCTCGAATGACAAATGGGAAAGTTTACGGGCAAAACTTCCCATTTTTCAAGATTCGGGAAGAATTTTAAGATTATTTAAAATGGATGGAATGAGAAGAAAACGTGCATTAATGTCATATTTGGAAAGATTACTCAATACACGGCGGTGCGCCATTTTGACTATTCGAAAGGAATGAAGCGACCATACAAAAGAACAAAAGAAGAAAAAAAAATTCTTCACGATCTGTTAAAATGCTGAGGCGCGCAATCCCCAGGAAGAAGCGTAACCAGGGAGATCTCTCCAATGTGGGAAAATGGCTTTTATATAAAGGCCTCGGGATCTATTATGAATTTAAAAGCATCTCCGTGTTTTCGTATCTCGGGTTTGTGACTACGTAGATGTGGCATTCCGTAGCCAATCGTGGGTTAAATAGTAAATAAATTTGATATGGTGCAGAGGCGAATCGTAGAAGTCTCATCCTCCCCGCTTCCTTGGAATTTTAATAAAAATGTATCTATTTAAATAAAAGTCGAACGCTTCGCCTTTTATAATAAACTAGTGGTACCCGCGCGGCTTTGCCCGTAATAGAAAAATTAAAAGGTCTTTTGGTTCGCCTGTGTATATACAAATAATGTATGGTGAATCTTCTCGCCAATTGGCTTGTTATGGTTCCACGTTATGATAATTTCGTATCTCGCCAATTGGTTTGTGCCCATGTAACGGTTCCACGCTATGATAATTTCGTAATTTACTCGTCCGTCTTATGATAGTTTTGTTCTTAAAATTGGAATAGAAAAAGAACCACATCGATTTTTTCGAAAAATTGCTTCGAGGTGCACACCCCCATGCTACAAACTAACTTTGTGCCAAATTTCATGAAAATCGGTCGAACGGTCTAGGCGTTATGCGCGTCACAGAGATCCTGACAGACAGAGATCCCGACAGAGAGACTTTCTGCTTTATTATTAGTAAAGAAGACTTTTAATTACATATTTAGGTAAAAATTGTCAATCATATTCTACGTTACTTAAAATACACCACCAGCTCAGTTATTCCATCCGAGGACGGCAGTTTCGTGCTTTTTAGCACTCATCAACCCGTAATAGGAATTACTGGAGCTGGAGGCGAAAAACCTCTTAAGGGAGCCAAAAGAGCCAAACAAACTGGTAGCTAATGCAGAATTAGCAAACCAGATGATTGACCGCAGCAATGGTGGCGGTTCAGCTCGAAGATTGATGGCAAAGCAAGGTATTTTGTAGCAAGTTATCGCCCTAAGCCAGGGCTAAGGCAGAAATACTTAAAATACACCGCCAGCTCAGTTATTCCATCCGAGGACGGCAGTTTCGTGCTTTTTAGCACTCATCAACCCGTAATAGGAATTACTGGAGCTGGAGGCGAAAAACCTCTTAAGGGAGCCAAAAGAGCCAAACAAACTGGTAGCTAATGCAGAATTAGCAAACCAGATGATTGACCGCAGCAATGGTGGCGGTTCAGCTCGAAGATTGATGGCAAAGCAAGGTATTTTGTAGCAAGTTATCGCCCTAAGCCAGGGCTAAGGCAGAAATACTTAAAATACACCGCCAGCTCAGTTATTCCATCCGAGGACGGCAGTTTCGTGCTTTTTAGCACTCATCAACCCGTAATAGGAATTACTGGAGCTGGAGGCGAAAAACCTCTTAAGGGAGCCAAAAGAGCCAAACAAACTGGTAGCTAATGCAGAATTAGCAAACCAGATGATTGACCGCAGCAATGGTGGCGGTTCAGCTCGAAGATTGATGGCAAAGCAAGGTATTTTGTAGCAAGTTATCGCCCTAAGCCAGGGCTAAGGCAGAAATACTTAAAATACACCGCCAGCTCATTTATTCCATCCGAGGACGGCAGTTTCGTGCTTTTTAGCACTCATCAACCCGTAATAGGAATTACTGGAGCTGGAGGCGAAAAACCTCTTAAGGGAGCCAAAAGAGCCAAACAAACTGGTAGCTAATGCAGAATTAGCAAACCAGATGATTGACCGCAGCAATGGTGGCGGTTCAGCTCGAAGATTGATGGCAAAGCAAGGTATTTTGTAGCAAGTTATCGCCCTAAGCCAGGGCTAAGGCAGAAATACTTAAAATACACCGCCAGCTCAGTTATTCCATCCGAGGACTGCAGTTTCGTACTTTTTAGCACTCATCAACCCGTAATAGGAATTACTGGAGCTGGAGGCGAAAAACCTCTTAAGGGAGCCAAAAGAGCCAATTAAA
Organism: Uloborus diversus; assembly: GCF_026930045.1. NCBI lineage: Eukaryota > Metazoa > Arthropoda > Arachnida > Araneae > Uloboridae > Uloborus > Uloborus diversus. The sequence goes on from NC_072731.1 coordinate 267,402,778, forward strand.
CTGGTAGCTAATGCAGAATTAGCAAACCAGATGATTGACCGCAGCAATGGTGGCGGTTCAGCTCGAAGATTGATGGCAAAGCAAGGTATTTTGTAGCAAGTTATCGCCCTAAGCCAGGGCTAAGGCAGAAATACTTAAAATACACCGCCAGCTCAGTTATTCCATCCGAGGACGGCAGTTTCGTGCTTTTTAGCACTCATCAACCCGTAATAGGAATTACTGGAGCTGGAGGCGAAAAACCTCTTAAGGGAGCCAAAAGAGCCAAACAAACTGGTAGCTAATGCAGAATTAGCAAACCAGATGATTGACCGCAGCAATGGTGGCGGTTCAGCTCGAAGATTGATGGCAAAGCAAGGTATTTTGTAGCAAGTTATCGCCCTAAGCCAGGGCTAAGGCAGAAATACTTAAAATACACCGCCAGCTCAGTTATTCCATCCGAGGACTGCAGTTTCGTACTTTTTAGCACTCATCAACCCGTAATAGGAATTACTGGAGCTGGAGGCGAAAAACCTCTTAAGGGAGCCAAAAGAGCCAAACAAACTGGTAGCTAATGCAGAATTAGCAAACCAGATGATTGACCGCAGCAATGGTGGCGGTTCAGCTCGAAGATTGATGGCAAAGCAAGGTATTTTGTAGCAAGTTATCGCCCTAAGCCAGGGCTAAGGCAGAAATACTTAAAATACACCGCCAGCTCAGTTATTCCATCCGAGGACGGCAGTTTCGTGCTTTTTAGCACTCATCAACCCGTAATAGGAATTACTGGAGCTGGAGGCGAAAAACCTCTTAAGGGAGCCAAAAGAGCCAAACAAACTGGTAGCTAATGCAGAATTAGCAAACCAGATGATTGACCGCAGCAATGGTGGCGGTTCAGCTCGAAGATTGATGGCAAAGCAAGGTATTTTGTAGCAAGTTATCGCCCTAAGCCAGGGCTAAGGCAGAAATACTTAAAATACACCGCCAGCTCAGTTATTCCATCCGAGGACGGCAGTTTCGTGCTTTTTAGCACTCATCAACCCGTAATAGGAATTACTGGAGCTGGAGGCGAAAAACCTCTTAAGGGAGCCAAAAGAGCCAAACAAACTGGTAGCTAATGCAGAATTAGCAAACCAGATGATTGACCGCAGCAATGGTGGCGGTTCAGCTCGAAGATTGATGGCAAAGCAAGGTATTTTGTAGCAAGTTATCGCCCTAAGCCAGGGCTAAGGCAGAAATACTTAAAATACACCGCCAGCTCAGTTATTCCATCCGAGGACGGCAGTTTCGTGCTTTTTAGCACTCATCAACCCGTAATAGGAATTACTGGAGCTGGAGGCGAAAAACCTCTTAAGGGAGCCAAAAGAGCCAAACAAACTGGTAGCTAATGCAGAATTAGCAAACCAGATGATTGACCGCAGCAATGGTGGCGGTTCAGCTCGAAGATTGATGGCAAAGCAAGGTATTTTGTAGCAAGTTATCGCCCTAAGCCAGGGCTAAGGCAGAAATACTTAAAATACACCGCCTGCTCAGTTATTCCATCCGAGGACGGCAGTTTCGTGCTTTTTAGCACTCATCAACCCGTAATAGGAATTACTGGAGCTGGAGGCGAAAAACCTCTTAAGGGAGCCAAAAGAGCCAAACAAACTGGTAGCTAATGCAGAATTAGCAAACCAGATGATTGACCGCAGCAATGGTGGCGGTTCAGCTCGAAGATTGATGGCAAAGCAAGGTATTTTGTAGCAAGTTATCGCCCTAAGCCAGGGCTAAGGCAGAAATACTTAAAATACACCGCCAGCTCAGTTATTCCATCCGAGGACGGCAGTTTCGTGCTTTTTAGCACTCATCAACCCGTAATAGGAATTACTGGAGCTGGAGGCGAAAAACCTCTTAAGGGAGCCAAAAGAGCCAAACAAACTGGTAGCTAATGCAGAATTAGCAAACCAGATGATTGACCGCAGCAATGGTGGCGGTTCAGCTCGAAGATTGATGGCAAAGCAAGGTATTTTGTAGCAAGTTATCGCCCTAAGCCAGGCCTAAGGCAGAAATACTTAAAATACACCGCCAGCTCAGTTATTCCATCCGAGGACGGCAGTTTCGTGCTTTTTAGCACTCATCAACCCGTAATAGGAATTACTGGAGCTGGAGGCGAAAAACCTCTTAAGGGAGCCAAAAGAGCCAAACAAACTGGTAGCTAATGCAGAATTAGCAAACCAGATGATTGACCGCAGCAATGGTGGCGGTTCAGCTCGAAGATTGATGGCAAAGCAAGGTATTTTGTAGCAAGTTATCGCCCTAAGCCAGGGCTAAGGCAGAAATACTTAAAATACACCGCCAGCTCAGTTATTCCATCCGAGGACTGCAGTTTCGTACTTTTTAGCACGAATATATGCTTATTACGAATCTATGCTTATTAGGGCGGTAACTTACTACAAAATAACAAAATAAATGTATAAACAAAGCATCTACAATAGTTTGACTTAGTTCAAAGTATTTTTTTTTCTATATATATAAAAATGAATGTTTGTCTGTATGTCATCCATGAACTCAAAAACTACCCGGCAGATTTGGCTGAAACTTTCACCGTTTGTTATTTTTGGTACTGGGAATGTTTATAGACCAGTTCGAAAAAAATCCGATCGATCGTTCCTTTTTTATTCCAATTTAAGTCACAATCCATTGGATAAATACGAATAAAATGATCGGCTGCAGAAATGAATTCGCGTGAAAGATCTCATTGATAAGAAGTTAGCTGTTGCCATTTTTCTTGAGTTTGAACAAATAAATTCTTTCTTTATTGTTTTATGGCTTTTCATGCAACGGGGGGATTTAAAACTTTTTCTATTTGATATTTTTAGCGATGGATGGATCTTGCAAACTGCGTGAGTACAAAATTTGAGTAGAGTCACGGCTTCACTGGATACCTGGACCGATTATTATGACAATTGCTATATATATGTATTTTTCCACGGAGAAGGTGCATAATAGGCTCATTGAAGCCACTCGCCAGCAGGTGGCACTGCAGAGTAGCAACTGCTGCCCCGTTCAACCGATTGTCCTGAAAATCAGTATAATGATGTATTTTTTTTTGTTGGCGTAGCAACGCGCGTCGGGTACAGCTACTTTAGTATGAACAAAGCTCTGCACATGCGCTTTGAAGGTAGCCGGTAGACCGTTGTTTTTTTTTTTTTTTTTTTTTGAGCAATCACATTGCTTATTGTTTACATTTGGCCTTTGAATGGCGTTCCTTTGATTTTATTCCCCCCCCCCCCTCGCCTTTCTCTGCAGCACCAACGTCGACCGGCCCCTCCCGATGCTGCTCCCCTAGCGAGAAAACTCTCCAGGATGCGTCCATATCCTACACACACACACATATACATTCACACACCTACACACACATACGCACACACACATACCCACACACTCTCATGCCTACACACACACGCCTACATTCACACACACTTATGATTCCGAAAAACATAGTTTGAATTCAAGATGTCAAAATTCAAATTAATTAATTTATTCATTAATTAATTAATTTATTTATTTACTTATTTATTTATCTTTTGAGCAATCACGAATTGCTTATTGTTTTCATTTGAATGTTTTGATGTCCTAAGATTTTTTCCCCCCGCCTCCCTCTGCAGCACCACCGTCCCCTCCCGATGCAGCTCCTCTAGCAAAAACCGTTTCCAGATTGCGCCCATATCTTAGACACATGCGCATACATACACACACGCATGCCTACACACGTGAATGCCTACACACGTGAATGCCTACACACTGCCGCACACACACACACAAACGCCTACACACACGCGCGCACATACACACACAAACTCGCGCGCACATACACACGCACACGCCTACACGAAGATACACACACACGCTCGTGATCGCTAAAAACATAATTTGAATTCAAAATGTCAAAAATGCAAATTTTCCTTCTTCTTCACTCCTCCCCCCCTCCCCCCTAAAGTTCACTGTAGCTGCCAACGTCCTCTAAATATAAAAGCTTAAAAATTATCCCACTGTGAAAAGCTAAAAACTAAACTTCTCCGATCGTTTTCCGGTTTCATTCACAAGCATTTTTAACGAAAAGTAAATATGGTGGCCCGAATCTGTAATAGATAACTATTAAAAGCGAAAAATGGTTTATCAGTGCTTCTAAAAAGTATTTACATGCTTTGTAGCATATTCTTCTGTATAAATACATTTTTACATACATTGTAGCTTCTTTTCAAAAAGCGCCTTCGCACTACGCAGCAGCCTTTGCTACTTTATATTTGTTAGGAAACATTTTCTCAGCGAAGGAACTGATATAAAAGATGCAAAATTTGAAAATATGCATTCATGAAAGCTGAGCATAAATTGTTTTCCCTTATATCTACGTTTCAAGTTTAAACATTCCTAAAAACTTTGCGCAGCATACGTCCGAAATCAAATAACATTCTTTGAAAAGGTTTCTTCTTTTCTTTTGGCAAAACGCAAAAGTTTTCATGATAGTTTTGGCGTAGCCGTATTGCCTGCATGCAAATCATAACATAATATCGCTTTTTGAAAATAAAATACCGACTATTGTGTTACCTAATAAAATTTTTTAGATTTGGAAATATTTTACGTAACTGTAACAATAAAAGTTTTGGCTTTAAAGATATTACATATGACGGAAGTTTTTTTTTCTCGTAACATATCGTTTCGTTTTTGAAAGATTTTTAAATAGCTTTAAAAACCAAACTTTTCTAAAGATACAGAGCGTTATGATAAATTTTGTGCGCTGTTTTAAGGAGGGAATCTTTCACTATTTCTAGATTATATTCCGACACTTCAAATTGCTTAGCTTAGTATAAAAATTTATTTACATCTGACATTGGAAATGTTTTTACTAATATACTTCCTTTGGTTTAAAATTATTTCCTATGCCTAATCGCCATAAATAATAATAATAATAATTTGAATTTTGACATCTTGAATTCAAATAATGTTTTTTGCAATCACGAGTGTGTGTGTGTGTATGTAGCCATGTGTGTTTGTGTCCGGGCATGAGTGTATGGGTAGTTGTGTGTATGTGTGTTTGTGTGTGGGAGGTGGTATCTCTGTGTGTGTGTTTGTGTGTGTGTATGTGTAGGTGTCTGTATATATGCGTGTGTGTAGGTGTATGTATGTATATACATGTGTGTATGTATGCGTGTGTGTGCATGGGCGCCCATATGCAAAATTTTAAGGGGGGTCAGATATTTTCCCCATGGTTTAGCCCATGGAAACCGATTTCAGCACAAATTAGAGTTATTAAAATTTAACATTTTTAATAACTTAGTCATTATAGGCTAGAAAAGAAATGTTTTTATATTTTTTTAAAGAAAAAAAGTACTAAAAGCAAAGAAGTTTTAATCTCCAAAGGGGCAGGAGCCCCCCCTTGCCCTTGTGTGTGTGTAGGATATGAACGCAAACTCAAGATATCTTTCGCTAGAGGAGCAGCATCGTGAGGAGCCGGTCCACGGTGATGCTGCAGAGGGTGGCAGTGGGAAAATAAAATCATAGGAACGCCAAAAACAATCAAATGAAAGCAATAAGCAATCGTGATTGCTCAAAAAAATATAAAAAAAAGGAAGAGAGGTCTCAGTAAAGAGGTTTCTTAGTGACAAGAATGTGGTGAGGCATTCATAGATTTTCAGTTGTAATTTATTTTAAAAATCATCATTTTACATGCAAAGTAAAACGAGACGTTCACTTTAAAATGTTTTAGGCAAGAACACATGTATTGAACACAAAAATGACAATTATTGGAAAAAATCCAAAACTTTCAAATTCAATTTCCAAGGAGTTATGCATCTAAGACATTTAATAATGTATGTCTAGATTTTATTTTCAGTTTCAGTTTTTTTTTTTTTTTTTCATGGAAAAAAAAATGATAAAATTGGCAAAAGCATATTTTTTCACCAAAAAAAAAAAAAAACTTTATTAATAAAGTCAATTAGATTTCAACAAATTATGTCTTAATAAAATGCATTTCCTTGATAAAGTAAATCTTAAAAAGCTACAAAATGACACAAAAGAGAGGGAAAAAATAAAAAAAGAAATGGAATTTTGTGTCACTGTTCCTCCACTTAGTGGGAATAGTGAGACAAATATTTTTAAATGAGCAAACTGTGAAAGAATCTAAATTTTCCAAGAAAAGTACGAATAGTTGTTGCCATTTGGTTTTGGTGTGATTTTTACTTTCTTCTATATCTAATATATAGAAGAAAGTATTGGATTCGTGCAAATTTTCGAATTTCGAATTTTGACGGATTCGAACGTTTTGAGGAGTGCTGAGTCCATTTCAACCATTTTTGGAAAATGTCTGTCTGTCTGTGTGTGTGTGTGTGTGTGTGTGTGTGTGTGTCCGTCCGTGTGTCACGTATGTGTGTGACCAGTTTTTTGTGGCCGCTCTACAGCAAAATCTACCGCATGAAATCGAACAAAATTTGGTACACGTATGTGCCCCTATGTGAACTTGTGCCCATTGGTTTTTGGCGCGAATTCCTCCAAGGGGAATGGAGCAATGGAACGTTTTTTTGAGTTTTGCGCTACTGCTGTTCCCCAGAAAGTAACGGGCGGAATCGAACAAAATTTCGTCCATATGTTGCCCCTAACAGGTACAGGTCCTGATTCAATTTTGGTGTCAATAGCTCAAACGGGGGTTGAGCTATAGAACGTTTTTTTTTTTTTTTGTGGCTAGGTAAATTTTATGTCGTCTTGATACACAGTAGTGATCGCTACCGCGTATTTAATTGGGACTGAGGAAGAATGATTAAGATTATTCTGGAGTAATAAGTGTACTTAAATTGTCGTTCTGTGATTTAGCGCTTGATAAAGATGGAATACTTTTATTGCAGCCTTTGTTTTTCACTAATACAGCAGCGTCTTTCCTGCCTCTTTCAAAAAATCAATAAAATGGCTTTTCTGACTTCCTTTTTTTCTAAGCATGTTGAAATTTTGAAATGTGGATAAATATTATGTTTAGCATATTGTAATGAAAGGATTTTTTAAAAAATCAAATCCTTATTTTGTTGATGCAGGGTTTTTAATCTTATTTTATTATTATTTTCATCAACAAGTTAGTTGTAATTAAATTTAATTCCGTGAATAATTTATCCACTTTTAATTTTAAAAATGCCATGCGAGCACTGAGCAGCGAATTAATGGTGTCTCGCAGTTCCTGTCTCATTGATCCCTCATTGCATGTTACAAACTCAAAAGCTGCCATTCTCAGACAAAGAAAATTAACAACATCATTCTATTACTAAAATGAACTTTAGTTAATAGGTTAATGTAAGATTAATGACAATAGTCTGTAAAATTAATCTGACTGTTTAGAAGCAGTGCAACAAACAATGGGGATATTTCACTTGATGGGTTCAAACTATGATGAGATATTCAGTAAATTACCGCCCATTAGCCAGGGCTAAAGCAGAAATACATGAAATACACCGCCAGCTCAGTCATTTCCAGCCGAGGAATGCAGTTTCGTGCTTATTAGCACTCAACATGCTAATAAGCACGATAGATGAGTGCTAATAAGCACGAAACTGCAGTCCTCGGCTGGAAATGGCTGAGCTGACGGTGTATTTAATGTATTTCTGCTTTAGCCCAGGCTAATGGGTGGTAATTTACTGAATATACCATGCCTTGCCTTCAATCTTCGAGTTGAATCGAACCATTGCTTCGGTCACTCGTCTGGTTTGTGCTAATTCTACATTAGCTACCAGTTTGTTTGGCACTCTTGGCTTCCTTAAGAGTTTTTCCATCTCCAGCTCGGTCACTTTCCTATGCCGGGCTGATGAGTGCTAATAAGCACGAAACTGCAGTCCTCGGCTGGAAATGACTGAGCTGGCGGTGTATTTCATGTATGATGAGATAGTTATTTTTCTTACGTCATGCTTGAAAGCAACCTTTTTAACACGCTTTTATTAGCTTCACTTGTATGTTTGGGAGTAACTCTCCTTTAGACTAAGAGCTAGTGGCTTATTACTGTTAGTACATTCCATCACTTTATGAGCGTTCGTGGCCGAGCGGTCAAAGGCGCGGGTCTTCGCTGACGTCCACCTCCGGGAATCATTGGGCGTGCGTTCTAATCCCGGCTACACTGAAATTAACTTTATAATCTTGCAACTCAATTTTCGCCCACTTTTTGTGATCGGTTTCTTTTAAAATTTGGAATGCAATCTCAGACCCGATGACGATGCAATATCCTATAATCAAATTAATTTATTAACGATAAGTTATTAGTTTATTCTAATTAACGCGATTTTATTAGCTTAACTTGTATATTTGTGGATCCAACTTTCCTTTGGACAAATAGCCAGTGCCTTATTAGAATTACTTACAACGTACAAATCAGAGCTGCGGAGTGTAACAATGTTTGCACATGAATTTACCAGAAAGCATTCAAAATGTCTGATGCAAATAATGCATTAGAATTCTAAGATACATTCCATTATAAATAAAATAATAGTTTAAAAAACTAAAAAAACACGCTTTAGTAGCAAAATGAACTAAAAAGTTAAAAATAAAATAATAGTTTAAAAAACTAAAAAAACACGCTTTAGTAGCAAAATGAACTAAAAAGTAAAAAATAATCTTTGGATAACAAGTATAAAAAGTAATTGACCAAACACTTAATTTCACTGTAATAGAAAAAAAAGCGTGGGGGGCTGCCTATTTACATTTTTACATGGATAACAAGTGGAAGAAATGTAAGACAACTGATAAGAAGCCCCCCACGCTCTTTTTTTCTATTACAGTAAAATTAAGTGTTTGGTCAGTTACTTTATATACTTGTCATCCAAAGATTATTTTTAACTTTTTAGTTCATTCTGCTACTAAAGCGTGTTTTTTCTTTTTCTATGATAATGTTCGACTTGACTTTTCAAAAGTTTTACCAGGCTGAGAAAATGCAAACAGAAAATCAATTGCATTTGTCTCACTGTCTTCCTGTCTCTGTGCACCCACTCCTCCACTAAATTGTTTGTAAAGGAGTCGGGAGTTGGAGGCATCCGACTCCAGAAGTCGGAGTCAGTCATTGTCTAGCCGGTTTTACAGATTTGGTTTCTCTGTTGCTTAGACCAAAAATGGAGGAAATAAGTAAAATGAGAAATAATTGCTACTATTAAAACTGCGCTAAGTGCAGTAACCATAACAGTGTGGTCTAAAAATAAGCCGGGTAGTATGTTTTAAAATTAATATTTAATTAAAATAGGATTCATTTATTAATAAAACGCTTTGGAAGGTCTACCATTTTACACACAGGTTTTTGAAGTTCTCACACACACAGGTTTTGAAGGACCCTACTCGTTGGCGTTACTGTTTCTAGAAACGGCTCCTGTCCCCCCAAGCCTGCCCCTCCTCCTGGGCGGTTATGTGTGCATAGTTGTGTGGTGTGTGTAGGCTTGTGTGTGTACGTAGACCTGTGTGTTTACACATAGATGTGTGTGACGTTGTGTGTGTGTGCGTGTGTGTAGGATATGCGCGCCTCCGACCAGGAAAAGCGACAGAACCGGAGGAGCCACGCCTGCAGAGGACGGTGGGCGGTGGTGCTGCAAAGGCTCCTGGTCTAAGCTGAAAAAGGAACCGGACATCAAAGACGGTCAAATGAGGGCAATAAGCAATCGTGATTGCTCAGAAAAAATCTTGTGCTCATTAAGTTCTAAAACGTTCCTTACTTTCTGAATAGCCCTCGTACCTTCCTCTTTGGAGCTATGTATTTTTTGAATGGAATCGATTGCATGTTTAAGAATATAGACAAAATATTGCTAAACAGGTGGCGCTGCAAACTGGAAATATTTTTTACCAATTTGTTTCTGTTCACATATTCCCCTACTTTATTTTTTAGTTGACCACAGCACCTAGTAAAATTTATGACAATGTGGATGGCAGGCGCGGTAGCAGCAAACTTTTGCTGTAAAATGCATGGATATTTCCTTTAAAGTGGAGTCGCACAGTGTTTCGATTAATTCAAGCTAGCTCAACAAAAGTCAAGTTCGGAATTCATCATTTCATCACACAAAATTAAAGTGTTCCTAAATTCACATCATTTAATTGTACATGATGGATATTATTTATACTGGTAAGTGCTTTTTTCCCTAATTTAACTACTCTATCTGATAATAAAACAATATTTACAAAATTTTTGAAGATAAACGAAGGAGTTTTTGCTCATTTAAAACCTTTCAAGTGATGGTAATAGTTTTGCCCATTTTTACCCGGGCCCCCCTATTTCTATATATAATAGCTGCACTTTTCCCATTATTAATAAAGCGTATTATAGTCAACACACTCGAGTACAACATTTTTTTTTCTCTAGAGTACTTTCTTTCGAGTAGGGATTTCTTTGAAAAGTTATTGAAGCACCCACAGCTTTGGGTTAAAAAAAAATATGTTGTATTTGAGTGTGCTGACTATAATTCGTCTTATTATTAATGAGAAAACTTCAGCTACTGTATACAAAAAATGTAGCCCGGGTACAAATGGGTACAAGTCACTGCCATCACTTGAAAGTTTTGAAACAGGCAAAAAATCCTTCGTTCATCTTTAAAAAAAATTTTTAATATTTTTTAACTTACAGATAGATTAAATTAGGGAAATAAAGCACTTACCATTATAAAAAGTATCCATCTTGAACAATAAAATCATATGAACATAGGAACACTTTAATTTTGTGCGATGAAATGATGTCTGGAACTCAACTGGCCGGTCATTCCAAGCTCGTCAGCTTGCGAGATCAAGATTCTCGCTCACGTGATCGGTTGTGACTTAGAAATGTCGCAAAGTAGTATTCTAAACTACTCGAACCTAGCCGCAAGCTAAGTTCGATTAGATTGAAATGCTATTTTGCGACTTTTCTACGTCGCAACCGATCACGTGAGCGAGAATCTCGATCTCGCAAGCTGACGAGCTTGGAATTGACCACCCTGATTTATTCTATTACAAACGCATACGTACCTTTGAACCTTATTACTCACGTGACGGAAGGGAGTTAGACATAAACAAACAACTAAGTATGATGTTTCGGTTTATTGTTTGTCTTTTCCAATACGAAAGTTTAAATTTTGAACATGACTTTTGTCCACTAGCTTGTACTAACCGAAACACTGTAAGTCGCTAAAGAACATTAAATGTTCCATTGAAATAAAAGTAAAGCATGTAGAGCGAAAACGTGTCTTTGCCAAGGTAAGATGTAAACAAGTCGTCACGTTTACCAAAAATTCTTAAACAGAATCTTTAAAATCTCGATGAATAAAACGGCTTTGTTTTTCGGCACTTAATCATTCCCTTTTTTGTTGATTATATTTAAGATTGCAGGAAATTGCTTTTTTCCCCCGAGGAGCAGTAAAATAAAAGTTAGCTTGCTATTCAAGAGGCAATTCTTTGCCTTCGAAGTACAGTTTCTTCTTTTTTTAAAAAAAAATTTCCTATTTACCATAAAACTTAGAGCTCAGTTCCTGTTTGAGGTGCACTCATTAAAAGTGTTTTCTCTATTCAAAAGTTTACTTTGTTAAATTTTAAGTAATCAAATACAGTAGACCCTCGTTTTGCGCGGGTTTATTTTACGCGTTTTCGATTATACGCGGTTTGAGATTTGACACCTTTATTTTATTTTACGCGGATGAGTTTCGGTTTTACGCGGATGCGGCAATGCAAACAGATAAAACATTTTCCCCTCTTTCAAAATCCAAACTCCTAAAGATTGCAGATGACGCGCAATCAACTGCATTTTGGATTGCTAATAATCGAGCTTGGGCCACTGGAGACGATTGGTTCCAGAGTTCTTTCCAGAAGTAAAGTTATTAAACTCACACAGTTCAGAACTCACTGGAAGAAGAGCTTTTAGGAGTGTCAAAGGAGGCCAAAACTAACGAGGATACCGACGTCGGTGACGCACAACCAAAAATGTTCACATTGAAAATTTTGAACCATTCCTAGACAATAGAAATGAGCTTTCTGATTTGTTAATGAAGGAAGATTCTATCATGGAAATGACGCAAGTGATCATGGATGCGTTAATACTCTGCAAATAAGGACAGAGAAAAAGTCTTAATGACTACCAAAAGTCTATTATAGCCAGCTCCTTTTTGTGAACAAACAGAACCCAGAACACGAATTAATTTATGTTTTCTTTATGCATGTTGTGCATAAAAGTCGATATCAGTATACATTAAACTTATTATACAATGAGTCATCACTAGAATGAAGTATTTTGTTATCTATGGAACCAAACCCCTATTTTAACACCAGTATTAGGTCTCAATTTACGCGGCATTTCCGTGGCTGGACTCATAACAATATGTATTGTCTGGAAGAAAAATAATTACTAATAAAATAGATTAATAGAAAGTTTAGCTTACATGAATTTCATTGGTTGCTCCGCAGTGAATCACGTGCCCGGCTATGAACCAATCGTAAAAGCAGTTGAATGAGAAACATCAAGACCTGTAAAATGAAATCAAGAAGCAATCTTGTTTGCTCAGCAAAGTAAGAAAAAAAAAGTTTAAAAGTTCATGATCATTCAACAACTCCATAATTTGCTTTTAATCTTTATTTGGCGATAACTTGAATTAAAAGCAATTAGACTGATATTTTGTTATTAAATTAAAGGGAGAACATTTTTCCATTGTTTTTATTGATATTTATTATTAGTAGCAGTAATGCAATTTCGACAATTGTCACCTATCGTTTTCAAGATATCTCCTGCCTTTCTTGGCCATTATTTTTCTAGATATAAACAAAAAATAGGAAAAAAAAAGAGGCCATTACATCTTCCGAAATCCAAGACTTAAGACTCTTCTTAAATGACGCTATTAAATGTTACCTTTAATCCCCTAAGGTAAGATCTTTATAGCCGAAGAAAACAGAAGTTTTTTTTTTTTTTTTACTTACTTTCATTTTGTATCTTCTTCTTTTTTACTTCTTCCATAAAACTTTCTGAAAAACATTTCAGATTTTCTTGAAACTTTTTAATGGTTTTTGTCATAGGGCAGGTGGTCTAAAGGTGTGTGCCTAAGGTAGTCCACTCCAGAAAAGTAGAATTAATTTTATTTTTCGCCACAAAACGGTGGTACTGTATAGTTAAACATTTATCTGCAGTGAAAATGGCTGAATTGGAAGATATTACCTCAAATGGCATTGGCAGCTATTGTACGCAGGGCCGCAGAGAGCCAAGGTGGGCACCTTGTCAGTTATATCGCCGGACCCCTCCCGCCACCAAAAAAAAAAAAAAAAAAAATTGAATTTTGACCTCTTGAATTCAAATTATGTTTTTCGCAATCATGAGTAATACCGCTCTATATAACCACAATCACTTCAGTTTTGAACAATTTAACAGTTTGATAGCCTAAAGTCGCATAAATGGTGCTCAAAGTGGTCACCGTAAAAAAAAAGAAAAGAAAAAAGAAAAAAACTTGAACATGAATATAGTAGTTTTCGGTGCTTCACTGTTTTGTATTACTTGCTTAACATTACACATTTTTCTTCAGCTTTTTTTTTTTTTTTTTTTTTTTTTGAGTAGCCACGATTGCTTATTGCTGTCACTTTATCGCTGAATGGTGTCCATTCTTTTTTGAAGGGAGGAGGCGATAAATCATTTCGAATTTTGTTGACTCCTTTTTTTTTCGCAAACATAATTTACGGGCGTTTTGTCGAAGTTTACACACGATTTAAAATGCACTATTTTATACGACTCACGAAAATTGTTTATTTTATTTGAAAAGGCTCAATCATTTCGTACAAAGTAGCGATACATAAAAGGAAAAATAATTACCAAGATTAAAAGTGCGTCAAATGCAGTACCTATAGCGGAAACGGACCAAAATACAATGGATTTATTCAGTTGTTTCAACCACCATTCAATGGTTTATTAACAAGTTATCAGCTTTTACAAATAAGACTTTTTGCGAAGAACGATGAAATTAATTTTCAATACCCATTTCACTTTTTCCCCTTAATATGCTCTTTAGCGTAGTCTAATACATGAAAAATGCTAATACAAAATTTAAAATAACATCGATTCACTTTTAATCATAAAAACGCGAAAGCATTAATGTTAATTAATGCCTCATAACCTTAAGTAAACTGCAGTTTTTTTCTTTTCCGAAGCATTAAAAAATAGAAATAATAATCCCAGAATTAAAATGAAATGGCTGGACTGAAAACCTTATTAAAAAACTTTATCTGTCTACATCATCATAATATTTTAATTAACTTACTCAACTCCTTCGAAGTTTTCCTTTTTTCAAATCCATCGTAAAAGCTTTTGCATTTTTTTAAATGCCACTTTTATAATTTACTTTTACTTGTGTTGACACCATTATAAAAACTTTATATATATATATATATATATATATATATATATATATATATATATATATATATATATATATATATATATATAATTTTCACGCCCGTTTATGCTCTATTTCAATATTTTTATTGTGTTTTTTGTTAAACTATAAATCAAGTCTTGAGGGAGCGTTCATTTTTTTTCGCACCTCTTTGAAAAAATGACGAATGTTATTAAACACTTTTTATTATGACAGCAATTTTTAACAGCTATTTTAGCAAGATAAATCTTTGATGAAAAGAAAAATCTCTATGATTCTCAAATATTTTAAAACGTATGTATAGTATATTATTAAAAGATGATTTTTTTAACTGGAGCGTTTTGACGTTACTCGTGTTTTTGATTAATTAAACTCAATTTTTTTAAAATCTTCATTACAATTTTTGAGCTCGGCAATACAGAGAAGAAACAGTAAAACTTTGAATATTATTTTTCTGAATTTCAATTCATTATTATATTAATAAGTTTAGTGTTTGAGTTTTGAGAAAAAAATTTAATCAAATTAAATTAATCTATGAGTTTATATGTTTCATACTAATTAAATTCGTAAGTTGAAGTTGTAATTCAAATTTACATGCGAAAATGTTTATAAAATTAAGTTTTTTTTTTTTTAACTCTCCCGTTTAATTAGAATGTAATTTATTGTATTGAATGTGAACCATTACAACGCGAAATTGTGATCCTCCGAAATCCTAACAATTTCTAACCACAAATTCAGTAAAAGTAAAAATGTTTTTTTTTCCCCCAAAAAAAATGTATACTGAGTCTTTATGAGAAGTCATGCAGTACTTTCTGCACTTGAAACACGATTTGTACGAAAAACGCAGTACATGAAATTGGCGTTCAAATTACTGTGAAGTTGGTTTAAGTTTGTCTAAAATCTTGACTACAAACATTATCTCATAAGCGAACAAAATAATTGCAGAAAAGAAGACAAGTATGAATAGAAAGCAAGAAAGTATAACTTCTGGTAGTGTGAAAAGACGCAAGTAAAGATCATGTTTCTAATAACAGCCCTAAAGATCAAAGATCTAGATTAATTTAAAAATTGGTGGGAATCATCGGTTAAAATAAAAAAATGAGGAACATCGCGTTTTTGCACCTTTCTCACAGGGTGTCTGTCCCTTTGGGTGGTTACATTTTTTACTTCCTTTTACAAAAAAGGAAGTATTGTATTCGCAAAAAAATGTTCACTCAAAAATCGGCCTTCATTTCCATTTCTCTCACCCCCAAATGAATGTTGAGTTTTTTTTTTCGAGCCGACCACACGTGGATATATGCCTAGGAACGTACAGACACCCGAAATTTTGACGACCCCCAAAATAATTACAACGAATTTTCTCGTGACGTCCGTATGTACGTATGTATGTGCGTATGTGTGTATGTAACTCGCAAAATTCAAAACCGATATGTCCTAGAAAGTTGAAATTTGGCATGTAGACTCTAAGCGGCGCCTAGTTGTGCACCTTCCCCTTTGGTTGCATTCGGATGTTCCTAAGGTGGTCTTTTGCCCCTTTTTGGAGGGAAATCATTGTTAATTTCGATGTAAACTGAAGTTGTTGTTATAATTTGTCGGACACTTGGCGATATATCGCCAGTTTTTTGGTCGCCAAGTTTTGCCGTTAACTTGGCGACAAATTCGGCGATTTTGTTTTTAAATTTGGTTTCAATTTGTCTACCGTTGGTGATATTTAGAGAGTAAACAATTGAATCACATTAAAATTGCCAATAATGGAGAAATGAAATTAAATTGGAGTAAAAGGAAGTCATGTGATGCACACATCTGCTCGATTTTTTTTTCGAGCTAAAGTCCAAGACACCCCTATTTTTTTTAGACTTACAAATAGTATTATGCTGTAAAAGTTTCAGCTTCTTACTCAAATTTTAAATGGTTGCTCAATGACACTTTAATTTAACATTAGCCGTAATATAGAAAATGCTACAAATATAGAAACATTTAATTT
Source organism: Uloborus diversus (assembly GCF_026930045.1). NCBI lineage: Eukaryota > Metazoa > Arthropoda > Arachnida > Araneae > Uloboridae > Uloborus > Uloborus diversus. Next base: position 267,419,092 of record NC_072731.1, read on the forward strand.
CCCCAGCTATTTTTTTGTAAATAATTATTTTATTGCAATGTATATGCATATTACCTGTGTATATTATAATATGTAACATTGTTATTCCAGTTCAGTGTACTTTTTTACCCCCCTCCCCATACTACTAAAGTTTGGGGGAGGGTGTTGAGCACCCTCTTCCAGTTGAAATAGGAAGCTAAAATTCTTCCAGTATATTACTATCCTCAAGTCTAAAAATATCGAGGGGTGTCCCGTTATCTAAGAGAAACTTTTTTTTTACATGTATTTTGAACCACTCTAGTGTTCCTAAGGCCCCTATATATACGAGCCGACGCATCAGCGTAAGATCAGCCTTTTTGGATCGGAGCGCGAGTTTGAGTGGTTGTATAAATAGAATAAATAGAACATATATTCTATTTATACAACCTGGACTATTATTATTAATAGTCTTTAATACCAATAGTATTCAAAAATACCGATTACTAAAATGTCAATTAAATTATTAATTGAATTGGTAATATGTAATTAGATCTTAATTACATATTACTAATTATCTACTTATTAATACTAATCTCTATTAAGTTGACTAATCAACAAATAGAATAATTAATCCAGAATTAACTTAACTTATAATCTGGAACTATCAGCAATATAAGGCCCCTATATATACGAGCCGACGCATCAGCTTAAGATCAGCCTTTTTGGATCGGAGCGCGAGTTTGAGTGGTTGTCTTTTCTGGCGAGTGATCGCGTTGGTGACTGTTCACTGTAAGCAATTATTAGCGGCACATGAATTCTTTAAAAAATAAAATATTATTTTCTGCAAATTTGGCGAAATCCGAAACTTTGCTGTGATAACTCAAGCAGTGCAACAATGAAAAATCCGATCCAAAATGACTTAACTGAAGCTGGTGCGTCGGCCTGTCTATATAGCGGCTCTAAGTGTTCGTGCATTCATTATTGCACGACTTGAAAGCAGAAATAACCGTATTTAATACTGGTCTAAATTTTTAAAATGGCCCCGCCTATCAGGGCTGTAGATCAGCCTGATGGTCGGTAAAGCGTTGGACTCGTATTTTTTCAATAGCTGTATAGCCACATGCTCGATGCAAGGCGGTCGAAGAGCCGCCGTGTACGCTAATGGGGACTGATGCACGTTAACCTGTTCGGGACCACCGGAAAAAGGAAGAGGCAAGCTAGTTCCATGGATATGGCCAAGAGACTGGGTGAATTTCTTAGTTAAGCCTAATTTTGTTTAAAAATTCAAACGAAACCATTACATCAAGGAAATTCGCTAAAATTCGAAATCATCTGACTACATTACAGCACAAATGTACGAAAGTTTTAAGTCATACGTTTGCATACAAGCATTCAAAATAAAGATAAAACACTTGAGTATCAAAAACAAAAATAGACGTTGAGACCAGACTTATTTGAGGCTTCTTAAACTTTCGGCAGGCTTATTTAAGACCGAACATCTCGATAATGAATTAAAGAGGGCAAATAAATTTGCCGTCTAAAAATACCGTCTAAAAATGCGTCTAAAAATGCCTCAATATACATTTTTGAGTAAGGTGAACTAATACATTTTAGCAGAAAACGATTATAAACAGCCCCGAGTTTTGGCACCAAAGAAATTACAGCTGAAATGAAAGATAAATTTACTAGCTGCGTCGCCCGGCTTTGCACGGTCCACCTCGAAAATAAAAGTTACGTCAAGTGACGCGAGTACAACACTCAGGTTTGAACCAACAAAAAAAAAGTCACTGAAATTCTGCGGCAGATTGCGGAAAACCCCCAAAAAGTAAACATTTTAAATCCCCTAATTACAGGAAAAGCCTCAAAACAAAAACATGAATTTTATCTGTTCATATTTGAGAAAAAAAAATGGCAACAGATCTTTTATCTCAATGATTTTCTTCCGCAACAATAAAAGCATTGTTGCGGAAAGTGGAGATGAAGCACTGAATAATAATTTGAATGGAGGAAAGCCTTCGAAAAATAGGGATTTTATGTCGAAATCCAAGCTTCATAATTAATAGTTTTTAATTGATATCTCCGCTAATTATTATCAGACGATTATGTTAAATAGTCAAACTTGAAGATGGGAAGATAACGAATCCATCGATACCTGGTTCGATGGTCAGTTCACGGTCGTTCAGGAGAAGAAGCTTGGACATACATAGATACGCTCAGTTTTTAATTATATAAGAGATTTTAAACTGTTAATTTTAAAACAGATGATAAACCTATAGTCCTACTGTACATACTACGCAATAAGCTTCGTCGCTTTTGAAAAATATCCAGTCTTCCCTCTTGGTTTATGCAAACAAAATGTGTGCGGACACTTCCGAAGTTTCGTACATATGGCGTATGGAAAGGAAAATATTGATTCTCCCGAGAGGTCCATAAAAAAACGCTAAAGGATTTTCTGTGTGAGTGGATTTTCAATTTTTCCGATCCCCGGGTCGAGCAAACATCTCATATGCATATGCCTCATCGCTGCTGGCTTGAAATTTTAAATATTTTACTAAAACGCAGATGAATTATGGATAAGACTTCGGCCGGATTCTGATACGTTCGTGGAGAAAGCGCTCTTAAATTTAAATTTCTTATACACACGCTTATGCGGAGCATTTTGGAAGCCAAATGCGACGGGAAAACAAAGTCTATTTCCTTATAATGTAAATGCGTTTTAATGTTTGTTCCTAAGCAACAGTCGTCGCTAGAGTGTTTTCAATCCCGGAATCCAGATTTTTGATGAAAAGAGATTCAACTATTCATTTATACAAAACATTACTGTTGTTTCTTCCATTCCCCTTTTGTGCAACTTTAAAATTAATGTATTTCTGCATATAAGAAAATAAATCCTTTTTACTTCAAAAAAAAAAAAACATTTTTAAGTAAAACATAAAATTCTTCACCAACAACGGGAGATTAAAAAACAACAGTCTCATTCTATCTAAGCATTTGAACTATTCCATCTATATTTTATCTTTGTCATTGAAAACAAACATTAAATACCGAAAATGATAATTAAATTAATGCAAAGCTTACGTTCGACGAGCTCAACCGGTAGCAACCGGTCGATTGATCACGTGACAGCTAGTGACGTCAGCTAATGCTAAAGCTTTGAAGGTGACGTCATTATTTTAACATCTCCCGAAAGGGGTGATGCACTATTAGACCCCACTAGGAGTCTACGTACCAAATTTTAACTTTCTAGGACATACCGTTCTTGAGTTATGTGAGATAAATACGCGCATACGCATATACATGCACACGTGCATACAAGACGTTACGAGAAAACTCGTTGTAACTAACTCGGGAATCGTCAAAATGGATATTTCGCGTGTCTATACGTTCTTAGGCACTTCTCCACGTGTGGTGGAATAAAAAAAAAACTCAACATTCATTCGGGGGTGAGCACAATGGAAATTAAGGTCGATTTTTGAGAGAAGATTTTTTCGCGAATACAATACTTCCTTTTTTGTAAAATGAAGTAAAAACTAGAATACTTAGTTTTCTCTTGCTGCTGTTAGTTATGACTTACGGGTAGTTCGCTTTTTCCAACGGATCAAGCAATCCCGGCGCTTTCCTAATGTCCTGTTTTAACTAGCAACTGAAAATAGCCGTATCTGTGATGTTCTAAAAGGAGTAACATTTTCCGGAAATATCTCCTTTTTACTTCCTTTTCCAAAAAAGGAAGTATTGTATTCCCAAAAAAATTATGTAAAACGAAGTAAATATAGTAAATAATATTAGCATTTCGTTTTTCAAACTGAGTGTAGAAAAGAAAAGTGAGCGCAAAAGCAGATAATAGTAAATAGCAAAAACGTCTGATGATCTCGATACGTAAGCAGAAATCGATTCTTTCCCAAGGACTTTTAACAGGAGAAGTTGTGGAGGAAGAAATGAATGATTATGTCACATGATATCTGGGGTGCAAAGAGAAGACTTGGAAGATTGATCTGAGCCTTTTGAAATATCCTTTTCCTAGCCCCTCTACTTCCGACGCATGTTTGTACTTTTCTGGAAAACAGAATGCGGGGACTGAATTAGAAGATTCAGCGTGATTTAAACAATTTCAGTGTATAAAACTGAACTACGTGCTAAAACAGGCTGATTTTTAAGCACCTTTATTATGCTTGGCCTGATTGTCACGGAGAAATCTGACGCCTAATTTTGCTTATATCTCTGCAACTAGACCATTTAGAGACTTCAGGATTTCACTTAATGATTTGCTTAATTTTAAGGTACAACTTAGAGCTGAAAAATTAAAATTCTATAATAAAATTATTATTTCAGTTAGGATGGAAAACAGCAAATTTCGTGTCATTTCCCTATTAAATGTTTAAATATAAAACCCATTGTTACAAATGTTGTTGCCTTACAACAGTAATGTTAAAAGCAATCATAATGAAAATTTTGAATCAAGGCTTCTCTGAAGCAAGCATGAAATTAGCAAGCATAAATCCTGGAGAGGAACAAGGATTACATTTTAGTTCCAACTGCTTAAAGTTTTAAACACGCAACGTTTGACCACGGATTGTATGTAATTTGGCAATTGGCCAAGTTAAGACGATTCCATCTGAATGAATATAGCATGGAGAAGGAAAAATGGCGATGGGATTTTGATTCACGCGTTTTATAATGTCACTAGTGCCTAATTAATTTATTGCATTCTCTAAGTTGAAAAAGAGTGGAAACAAAGTTTCTATGGAAACAACAAAAAGAAAATACTATGTCCTAATTTCGTCAGCAAAAGTCGAATCAAAATGGTAAGTGCAAAATTATGTTGTTAAAAATATATCAATTAGTTTCTGTAGTAAGAATATAGATCGAATATAGTTTTGATTTAAGAAATGATTCGGTGAACGAATCGTCATTTGTACAAAACTGCGTCTAAATAGTCAAAAGCGCGCATCTGTGACGAACAAACTACCACCCCTGCAAACTAATAGATGCGGCCATTTCCGTCTATAAACCGGATATTAACCTTTCCATGTAATCAATTATCAAACAGTATATAGGATTTTTCCCTTTTAGTATTAAGCATTTATATGAAAAAATAAGGTGAAGTTTCGTGAGTGTAAAATTATTCTATTTCTGAAATACATTTACACTAAAAAGAATAAAATAACAGAATTTTTTAAAAAATACTAAGCACTTTTCATAATGCTCTCAAAAGGACAAAATAACTTATGAAAAGTGCCTTTTGAAAAGTGCTTGGTATTTTTTTAAAAAATTGTGTTATTTTCCTTTTGATTTGATTGTAATATTTTGTTTTAAATAAAACAACAGCTAAACTTTAATACTTCGGTGCAGTATATGGTGCAACACGTTGGAATCAAATCAATTGATTCAGTGTAGTAACTCTGATTACCAGAATAAGTGGGAAATGAAATTCAGGGGGTTGGGGGCGCTCCCCCGCTCACGCAAATATTTCTGAATAGAATAGAATTAAAAACTCGCAACTGTTGCCGCCATATAGCTAACATCATTATAAGTTTATAGTAAGGATACAGTCATTGTCGGAGGGAAGATGTTTTTCTGACCTCACGTTACTGGTCAGCAGTTGTCCTATTCTAACATTATCACAAGGTTTTATTATAACAATCTCACAAAGACGTTTAGGTATAAACGTCGGACCCTGGTAAAGTGAAAATGATGAGCACCCTTGATTGCGCAACAACTCATGCACTGTTGTCTTGGCGACAAGAACGCAAAAAAAAAAAAGCCAAAAAATCTTTTTTGAGCTATCACGATTGCTTATTGTTCTCACTTGACTGTTTTTGGCGTTCTTATGATTTTATTCCCCCCCCCCCCCGCCTCCCTCTGCAGCACCACCGTTGACCGGCCCCTCCCGATGCTGCTCCCATAGCGAGCAAACTCTCCAGGTTGCGTCCATATCCTACACACACACGCCTACACACTCATGCCTGCGCACAGACACAAACACACACTCCTACACACACACACACATACACTCATGCCTGCACAGAGACGCAAACACATGCCTACATACACACACACGAACGCATTAACAAACACGCTCGTACACAACACGCACACACATGCATACATACACACATATACACACGCATACATACATGCGTCTACACAAACACACACGCGCATTCATACCCACACACGCTCGTGATTGCAAAAAACATAATTTGAGTTCAAGATGCCAAAAATTCAAATTAATGTTTTTTTTTTTGAGCAATCACGATTGCTTATTGTTCTCACTTGACTGTTTTGATGTCCTTTGATTTTATTTTCCCACCGCCACGCTCCGCACCATCACCGTCGACGGGCTCCTCACGATGCTGCACCTATAGCAAAAGCCGTCACCAGGCTGCATCCATGTCCTACACATACGCGCATACATACACAACTATATACACACACCCGCGCACACACACACAAACACACACAAACACATACACACACATACACCTACACACATACACACAACTACCCACACATTCATGCCTGCACACAGACACAATCACATATGCTTACACACACATACACATACCCCCCCGCACACACACACACAAACATATACACACACATACACAAACACATTCACACAACTACCCACACATTCATGCCTGCACACAGACACGAACACATATGCCTACATACACATACCCCCCACACACACACACACACATTCATACCCACACACTTATGCCAGCACACAGACACAAACACACATGCCTACACACACATACACATACCCCTGCACTCAAACATCCATAACCCCACACACAAACACACACGCCTACATACACACACTCGTGATTGCGAAAAACATAATTTGAATTCAAAATATCAAAATTGAAATTAATTTTTCTTTTTTTTTTTTTTTTCGAGTTTTTGTGTAGTCAAAAATTACAGGCAAGTAATTACTCAATTTTTCTGCAAGCTGAAATTTTGCATAAATTTTAGATTATCTTTATCATTTTTTTATATATGTAATGGGGTAGTTTCCTTTAGTCAAAAGTACTACCTTTAGTCACTGAAATTGATAGAATAAGCAGAAAAAATAACATGGACCTAGAAAATACTTTCATTTTTTCCCAACAGTTATTTTTTAATCAATTTTTTAAATGTTCAATTTTTCAAACAAGGCGTGATCATTATGACGTCACAAATGATGCATTTTGGCGCATCTGTCTGCCGCGATCCCACGTTATGATAATCAAGAAGCGAATGAAATATTGCGCTCTATGCTTGCTATCAACCCTATCGTTGCCAATACACGTGAGTAAAGAAGCGAATTAAATATTACGTTCTGCGAATGGCAATAGTGAATGGCATTTCCTCATTTGTGATGTCATCGGCAGGAGCCGTAAACAATGAAAGCTCTCCGATTTAAGTACTTTTTTAAAAATATTAAATGTAAACAAATTTATCAAAAAATGGTCATATACTATGTTTTTAGGCATGCTCTTTCAGAAAAAAATACTTTTAAAGCTTTGGAAACGACTCCATTATAAAATGTGTTGCCAAACTTTTCAGAAGACTAAAGGAGAAGATGACAATCAATGACATTTATGTAGGAGCAAGCGGTCACAAACTTAATGATTACGCGACAGATGCACACTAAGCCAGAAAACTAACGCATGAAAAACCAGGGTTCGTACTCAATTTCAGAAATAAAATGAAGGAGTTTTGAAGGAGTAAAATGAGATTTTGAAGGAGTACTATGGGCTGTCCTGCAATGATGTCGCAGTGTTTTAAACATATTTGACCCCTCTTCCCTCTTTGTCACAAAGTGTCACACTTCTCCTTACTCCTCCTCTTGTCACATGTACTTTTTGTAAACATATTGTTATTATAACTATGTGATGTCACTTTTTGTCAGCCTCTCGCTTCCCCCTTGTCATAAGTTCATTAACTCGTCTCCCCTTCAAGGCATGACATCACTTGTGGATGACTATTTTCATATCATAACTGCAACTTACTAAACTATTGTATTTTAACACAACCACGTAATATAGTAAATCTGCTTGTGTATTTTTACTTTCTTCTATATCTAATACATAGAAGAAAGTATTGGATTCGTGCAAATTTTCGAATTTCGAATTTTGACGGATTCGAACGTTTTGAGGTGTGCTGAGTCCATTTCGACTATTTTTGGAAAATGTCTGTCTGTCTGTGTGTATGTGTATGTGTGTGTGTGTGTCACGTCTGTGTGTGACCAGTTTTTTGTGGCCGCGCTACAGCAAAAACTACCGCATGAAATCGAACGAAATTTGGTACACATATGTGCCCGTATGTGAACTTGTGCCCATTAGTTTTTGGCGCGAATTCCTCCAAGGGGGGTGGAGCAATGGGACGTTTTTTGAGTTACGCGTGCTTGCTATTCCTCAGGAAGTAACTGGCGGAATCAAACAAAATTTGGTCCATGTGTTGCCATTAACAGGAACAGGTGCTGATTCAATTTTGGTGTCAATAACTCAAACGGGGGTTGAGCAATAGAACGTTTTTTGTCGTCAATTGTGACTGCTGTATCTCAAGAAATAATGAACGGAATGAAAGAAAAATTTATCGGCAAGTAGCCCTTAGTGGGTATAAGAGCTGATTTTATTTCGGTGTCAAAAGCTGAAAAGGGGGTGGCGCAATCGAATGTTCTTTTTTTTCATTGTGAGTGCCATATCTCAAGAAGTAATGCTACGTTCTGGATGAAATTTGGAATAAATGTGAATCTATTTGTAAATAGGCGTTGTTTCAATTTTGGCGCCAATCGCTCCATGGGGGGTTGATTTTTTTTTTTTGTGTAAATAAAAATAGCTTTATAAATGCAACAATAAGAAAGATAAATTGTAATACTGTCGTCTGCTTATTTCACGTGATTTTAATTTTGGGGAAATAATCGGAAATGTTATCGCAATGATTTAAAATTAATAACTGTTGCCATTTTATGTTTGTTAACAAATAAAACATCTAATTAATTCAAGCAAGGCTTTTAAAATAACTTTCAAGTCGTTCTTTGCTTTGCGTTTGTGGGAATTCAGAAATTCGGACGGCCGTCAGGTGTTTTTTTTTTTTTTTTTTTTTTTTTTTTTTTTTTTTTGTTGCTGGGAATATTGCATTCTCTTCAAGCATAGGGATTGATCAGAATTCACAAGAAAGATATAGAAGAAAGTTTCGTGATGGCCACAACATACTAGTTTAAATAATAATTAGACAAACTGATTCTTGCTGCTGCGGGTGTAGTGGAGGGAAAAGCAATAATCATAAAACTTGAAAATACAGCCAAGTACCATTTAAGCATGTTTTACTTCACTTATTAACTGTCTTAGTCTTCTAATAATATTTTCACCAACATTAATCACTTCTACGATGATTTTGTAAATCACGTTTATGAAAAAAAAAAAAAAAACGGAGTCACTACATTAAAATCGCCTTTATGACAAAGTTAAGATGTCGATCGAAGGATTTTAAGTTACAAAGAGGAAGATTATGTAGTCTTGAACTCAAAAAGAAGGAGTTTTGAAGGAATTAAAACAAAAATGAAGGAGTTTGAAGGGCCCTTCAAAAAAATTTCCAAAATGAAGGAGTATTGGAAGAGTTTTGAAGGAGCGTACGAGCCCTTTAAACAGGTCACAAATAAAAATATATTGATACATAAACACAATTTTACACTATATTTTCTTCCATCGCAATCTCGAAGAGGAACAAATTTTCCTCTCTCGCTTCGCGGATTCGAGGGGCAAAGTTTGTGACACAATGGGGTCTTTTCCAAAATTTCAAAAGTATTTTTTTTTTCTGAAAGAGCATGCTTAAAAACATAGGATCTGACCATTTTTTAAATAATTTATTAAGTTCAATATTTTTAAAAAATTACTTTAATCGATGCGCTTTTATTGTTTACGCTTCTGTCGATGACATCACAAATGATGAAATGCCTTTCTGTGTTGCCACTCACAGAGCTAAACATTTCATTCGCATCTTTACTAACGTGTACTGGCAACGATAGGGTTGATAGCAAGCGTAGAGAGCAATATTTAATTCCCTTCTTGATTACCATAACGTGGAAACGCAGTAAAAGGTGCACCTAAGGACATCATTTGTGACGTCATCAAAACCACGCCTTGTTTAAAGAATCGGACATTTTAAAAAATTAATTAAAAAATAACTGTTGGGAAAATGAAAGTATTTTCTGGATCCATATTATTATTTATAAAGACTTAAAAACTGTTGGCCTCAGTGGATGGAGGAAATCTGTTTCTGACCGGGCGGGATAGAGGAAACTGATTGAGACGGTCTTGGCCTGCCCTAGGCTGTAGTGCCGAAAAAGAAGAAGAATGTTATTATTTATTTATTTATTTTTATTTTTTATTTATTTATTAATTTATTTATTTTTATTTATTTATTTATTTATTTATTTATTTATATTTATTTATTGTTATTTATTTATTTATTTATTTTGCTTATTCTATCAATTTCTGTGACTAAAAGTAGCACTTTTGACTGAAGGAAACAACTCCATTTTAAAATGGCTTTTAAATTTCCGTTTCTCTTACGCTTTGAAAGATTCTATTCACGCTTTAAACTAATGAACAGAACTTTGAAGCTGCTGTTCCGAGACCCGTGAAAAAACGCGTGGGGCAGTTAAGTGAGAAATTATGCAAATATTCTTATTTCACAGCCAGATGAACATGCAGGACTCGGACGATGTTAATAAAAGTATGTTCATGCATTATGTACGTCTCTATATGATGTTAAAAATGTATTCTGATGAAGTTCAGGGAAAGGACAGTCTGGCACTTTTAACCTGCATCGTAAAACAATAACAAAGGATCAAGTAAAGATGAAATTAAAAAAAAAATTAATTTGAATTTTGACATCTTGAATTCAAATTATGTTTTTCGCAATCACGAGTGTGTGTGTGTAAGAGTGTGTGTTTGTGTGTGGGGGTATGTGTGTTTGTGTGTAGGGGGTATGTGTATGTGTGTGTAGGCATGTGTGTTTGTGTCTGTGTGCTGGCATAAGTGTGTGGGTAGTTGTGTGTACGAATGTGTGTGGGGGGGGGGGGGTATGTGTATGTGTGTGTAGGCATATGTGTTTGCGCCTGTGTGCAGGCATGAATGTGTGGGTAGTTGTGTGTATGTGTGTGTGTATGTTTTTGTGTGTGTGTGTGCAGATGTCTGTATGTATGCGCGTGTGTATGTGTTTGTGTGTGTATGTGTTTGTGCGTGTGTGTATGTGTGCGTGCGTGTGTGTAGTTGTATATGTATGCGCGTGTGTGTAGGGCATGGATGCAACCTGGAGACGGCTTTCGCTCTAGGAGCAGCATCGTGAGGAACCGGTCGACGGTGATGCTGCAGAGGTTGGCGGTGGGAAAATAAATGATAGGTTCTCAAAACAGTCAAATGAAAGCAATAAGCTATCGTGATTGCTCAAAAAACATGTCATTTATGTGCACAAGAATACCGTAAAGGAAGAAAATTGGAGAATGTCGACAGTCACCGTTGAATCACTGAAGATATTCGGTCTTCCGCCGGTGTTTCTGGTTTGTGAATGTTAGCATTTACCGATTAATGTCGACATTTATCAAATTTCGTACTCTTGTTGTGAAGTAAAGTGTTTTGGCAACAAATAGTTTTTGTCTTGATTTTAAAACACGGATGCACAAAATTATGAAAGTTTAAAGCGCATTTGATATATGTTATTGCAAAACATTTTCTCCGCAATTATCTCAGTTAAAGAATAAATATTTTCCCTAAATTATAGTTTACTTATATCTTACTACTGCGCGTAGTAGCGCTATGAACCTTCTTATCATCTGTTTACGAAATTGTTTCAACTGAAGTTATTATTTTTCCATTTTACTTCTTTGAGACAGTAAAGTAAATTTATTTCTTCAAAAATACATTTATTTTACTAAAACAAAACAAACAAAATCCTAAAGTAAGCAAAATCCGACTCTTTATTTTTTATTGAAAAAAAAGAGTCGGATTCTAAAAAAAAGACTTTTAATTTCAAATTTTCGTTAAATATAAAATAATATTCACCGCCCACAACGGGCAATGAAAACAACATTCACATTCTGACAAAACATTTCGATTATCTTGTCTTATTCCCTTTGTCGTTACCAGTGTAAAAAAAATAAATAGCGCAGTAGATTGTAAAGTTAAATATAATGATACGAAATATAAAACATTTTAAACGATAAGAAATTGATAAATCTATATACATAAATAGCTACTTCTGTATGTATGTCCGGGGTAAACTTCAAAACCACTGGAGGGATTTTAACCATTTTTTCACCATAGATAGCTACACTGTCAGGAAGCAACTTAGGCTATACTTTATTCCTAAAAAAATTAGTTTCAAAAAGTTATGATGGAAAACAGTAAAATTCATGTACTTTCCCCATTAAATGATTAAATACAAAACCATTTGTTACAAGTATTCAATGCCTTAACACATCAATATTAATAGTAATCATATTGAAAGTTTTGATTCAAGGCTTCTCCGGAGCAAATATGAGTTTAAAGTCATATAAACATTTGGAAACTTTAAGTTTTGCACATTAAGGAAACATAGTCGAGAGCAAATCTTTTCTTCTTCTTCTTTTTGTGTGTGTAAACTATTTAATTAAATAAAGCGCACGGTTGTTTTCGGGATCTTTGTTTTGTTAGCTCATATTTTGGAAATACTTCAGATTTTTATATGCTTTAATTCGTGCTTTCGTTTCTAAATGAATACTCGTTCGTTCTTTATACTTATTGCTATTTTACTTTTATGGGGTAAGGAAGAAGCTCGATTTTTAATCACGTAAAAGTAGTGTGTTTTGCGTTCTTTCAGTTAAAACAGAAAACGAAAGAAAGTAGCGATTGTTTCTCACAATTATTACTGACCCAAGCAACGCCGGGTATTTTTGCTAGTAATAAATACAAATCACAGCAGACAATACATTTAAATAGTAGCAACGAACTACTTTTGCAAACTCAACTCGAAATTACATTTTTGTCAGATAGTGAATGAAACATTTCTGTACCTCAGAGTCAGACTAACGTTAGTCCAAAAATTGCGATTTTCCGTTTATTAGTCCACTGTATGTAGAAGCCTATTCCGCATCGAGCCATGTGAACGTAGTTCTTTAACCGTTTCAGGGGCGCGTCATTAATTTTTGAGAAATATTAAGAAAAAACACCACAAGTGGGTTTATTTGATCATCTAGACATAGATTTTTCAGTTAAAAAATTTTTTTTCAGAATTTTTTTCGCTGGGGGTGGTGTTCCCATTTGTTCACACCCCCCACCTGGGGAAGGACAAAAACATGTTTATGCATGTAAAAATGAATTTGAATCTTTTCGAACAATATGATTGACTACCTCAGGTAAAATGAAGAAAAATGATTCACTCTTTCAGCGCTAATTAAAAATTATAAAATCTGAAAATTAATCCAATTTCTGGGGTAAACGAAAAATTGAAATTTTGATGATTTGAACAAGAAATTGAGCCTACGAAAAAAATATTTTTTTGTTATTCTGAAATCTAATGTTGTTCATTAAACTTAAAAGAAGAGGACTCAAGCGATTTTGATTCTAAAAATTCAGAAAAAACAGAGAAATTTTTTTTATAAATTAGTGGTTTCACAGCGCGACCACTGCCCCTGAAAGTGTTTAAAAAAGACGAGCTGATGTGTGCATCACATGACTTCCTTTTACGCTAATTTAATGATAATAGTTATAGATGCTTTGGAATAAGCAAAGAAACACTTTAAATATTTTTGCTCCAAATTTCTTGCGAACTGACGCAAAAAAAAAAAAAAAAAAAGTTTTATACAGGTTAATTTCCCCAATTTTAATGTGATTCAATGGTTAACTCTCTAAATATCGCCAATAGTGGCAAAAATAAGACCAAATTTATATTTTAAAAAAAACGGCAATTTTTTTTTGTCGCCAAATTGGTTACAAAACTTGGCGTCCAAAAGCTTGGCTATATGTCGCCAAGTGTTTCATAAATTATAACACCACTTAAGTTTGCATCGAAATTAACAATGATTTCCCCCATAAAAGAGACAAAAGACCCCCTTTGGAGCATCCGAATGCAACCAAAAAAAGAGGTGCACAACTAAACCCCACTAGGAGTCTACGTACCAAATTTCAACTTTCTAGGGCATACCGTTTATGAGTTATGCATATGCACATACACACATACGTATATACGCATACATACGTACATACAGACGTCACGAGAAAACTAGTTGTAATTATTGCGAGGATCGTCAAAATGGATATTAATGGTGTTTATAAGTTCTATGGTGTTTATTAGACATATATCCACGTGTGGTCGGGTAGAAAAAAAAAACTCAACATTCTTTCAGAGGTGAGCAAAATAGAAATTAAGACCTATTTTGGGGTCAATTTTTTTTCGTGAATACAGTACTTCCTTTACTTTGTAAAAGGAAGTAACAATATTTTTCAATTTTTTTACCAGGGTTAAAAAAGTTTGCATCCTATCCTTTGCATGCGACAGAAAAAGGTTTTCCCTCCGTTCTGTAAAATCACCACAATGTGACTTACGCCCTTTTCGCTCTGGGGTACAGATTTGACACAACAATTTGCTTTTCACAAATCCTTTCGTTTTCTTTCTTCTCTCTCAGTAAACAGAACTATCCATTGGAAGAAAACTTTCCATTTGAACAAGACTTTAACTAGTTTGTGTTTGCGTACATTTTAAAACTATCTGTTTACAGACACATTTAAACATGAATGCTAATGAAAAGTTTATTGTCTTTTACGTGAATAAATAGCTGGTGGATATTTTCCCTTGAATGTTTCAAAGTAATTTTTTTGTGTTGACATTAGTTTCTAACTTCGATTCAAGTTTGCTTTTTTTTTCTACAAAGTATTTCTCTTATTTTAATTCAATTTCGCAGACATTTTTGAACTGTCGTTTCAACATAATGATTTTCGAGGTGTCATGAAAAGCGGATGACTATTATGTGCACGACGTGGAGGAGTGGTGCATGTCCGTGTCGTGGATTTCTTCCACGTAACTTTGTGAAACTAACCCAGTGCTTTAGCCGCTGAGCCAAAAGCACCTCAAGACTCTGGGTAAAGTTAGGTTATGTGCTCTCTAAGATACGCCACTCTCGTAAAAAAAATTAGTGATACAAACGACAATTGTATCAGTGAGAAGCAAAGAGATGTAAGTTTACATTTTCAAGATTTTAGTAAAACGCGTTTGAAAATAACGTCTTAGGTTGGCTTTCATTGAATTTTCTTCTAAATCATGCTGTATAGCAGCAACTACCAGAGCAACTAGTACCACTTCTTGCCCCAAGACAGAGGAGAGGTTCACCTGCCATGTGCACTGGTTATCTCTAAATTATCCCGAATAACCCGAATGAATATTGATTTTCTTTTCGATCCGTCCACACGTGCATATATACCTTAGATAACATTAAGACGCCCGAAATATCCATTTTGACGATTCCCAAATTAATTACAACGAGTTTTCTCATGACGTCTGTATGTACGTATGTATGTATGTGCGTATGTATGTCGCATAACTCAAGAACGGTAAATCGTAGAAAGTTAAAATTTGGTACATAAACTCTTAGTGGGGTCTAGTTGTGCACCTCCCCTTTTGGTTGCATTCCGGTGTTTCTAAAGGGGTCTTTTGCTCCTTTTTGGTGGGAAATCATTGTTCATTTCGATGTAAACTCAAGTGGTGTTATAATTTTGTGGACACTTGGCAATATACAGTAAAGCACCGTTTATACGTTTTTGAAGGGACTGTATGAAAAAAGCGTATAAGTAAAAAAACGTATAACAGGTAGTTAATGTGTATTAGACCAATTTGAAAAACGTGTAATCAATAAAAACGTATAAAAGAGAAACGTATAAACGGTGCTCCACTGTATCGCCAGTCATATGGTCGCCAAGTTTTGTCGCCAACTTGGCGATTAGCGATTTTTTTAAATTTGATTTCAATTTGGTCACTGTTGGTGATATTTAGAAAGTTAACTATTGAATCACATAAAAATTGCCAGTAATGGGGAAAATACATTAAATTGGAAGTAAAAGGAAGTCATGTGATGCACACATCAGCTCGTTTCTTAACGGTATTCAGGGGAAGGGGGTGGGTATTTTCAGGTTTATAAAATTAATTATTTTGAAATGACATTCTGTGTGATAATTATCGAAAAAGAACGGGTGGAGTGACCGCCATTTGGTTTAATTACTTGCAAGTGAGAAAAGTTCTATCTCTACATCAGCGGACTGAGTAACTCATTGTCGGACCCATCATACTTAAGCTCATCAGGATGAATTATGAACAGGGCAACAAATTACCTCCTTGGGATCTCTTGAGACATCATTTATCTCACCAGCCGGTGGGACTGATGTCACATGTGACTATCATCACAACTGTTGTAGTAATTTTGATCTCAAATTTCGCGATTTGTAGCCACCTCCCCCTCCCTTTAAACTCATTTTTATGGTGTTATTGCATCAATTCGTGATTTTTTTAGTGTCCTCTATTTTTTACGCGTATTTCTTACATTAAAGATCATTTGTTGTTGATGGTTGCTTCATGTAATACGGTTAATTTAAACTATGATGATTCATTGGTGCACTTTTCGTATGTTGCTTAGTATAAATAAAGTCTTCAAAGTTATGCTCAGGGGTGATTGTGTTCCGGTATTTTACCGGATTTCCGGTATTTTCATCTTGAATTCCGGTATCTTCATCTTCGAAAATACCGGAATTTCTATATTTTCAGAAAAACTCATTTTAGTAAAATTTAGGGCGATGTTTGATGAAACGAAAAAATTCAAATTGAAGACATTTGGTATAAATATAAAGCGTAAGCTACGGTCATGTTTTGTAAACTGGGAGAAGGTAGAAATAGAAAAGGGATAAGAGCTTCGACTCCTGTCTTTGTTCTTTATGGCAGTTGGAGGAATTGATTGTATGCAAATATTTTCTTTATTTTATATTCTGGTTTATGATCTTTATCTGCGTTCGTTCTGTTGTTACTGAACTAATTCTAATTATACTTTATCGTTATTAATATGCTTCTCGTAAATATAAATTAGTTTGTTTAGTTAACTCTTACTTTTCATTTCGCTACTATTTTTGTTTGAGAAATTTATTCATTTGGACTTTGCATGTTCTCATTTAAAAAATGAGGTATCTGGATAAATCTGAAGATATTGGCTCCATCGATGCAGGAAAGAAGAACAAGTTTAATTGGGAATGTTTAAACAGAGTGGATTCCTACAATGAAAAGATGGAAATGTAGTGTAAAAAAATTTATAGGGCTGGATTTTGATTTTGTTTCTTGCAACAAGCCCTTTACATATGCTAATGATGGTGTGAAGGCATTATTGCAATGCAACATTCTTCTACAAATACTCATAAAAGAAACCGGGAATCATTAAAAAATGCTGGTGTATTAGGCTTTAGTGTATTAGTAAATGAATGTAATTAATGGTTAAGGATTCAGTTACAAAGGAGGAAAATTAAACATTCTTTAAAAAATTTTAAGAAATGAGAAAAATTAAAAGAATTTAATTCCCACCATGCACATGGACGTATGAAGTCCAATTAAAACTTCGAGTTTTATCCCCAACAAATAACTATGTATCTAAATTATTTATATACATAATATGATGTGTACATACACGTAATGCATATATATGCCCACCAAAACACTTTTTCTTCTTGGGAAAAAAAGTTGAGGTATTTTTTCATGGAGTAACAATCACCCCTGGCTTACGCTGAAATATATGCAAAAGGAAAACATTTAAAAATATGGTAAAGCACAGGTTCAAAAATTTAAAAAAAAAAAACTTGAATGAAAGTTTCGAAACCTTTCAATAATCTTTGACTACAAAAATTTCAACTTGTCAAGACCAAATTTTCATTTCCTGCTTTTTTTTTTTTTTACAAACAAATGATTATTTTTCAATGCATTGTTCGTATGGTTTAAGTACTTAACACTAATAAAAAACGGATGCAGGGAAAATCGTAAATGGCAAAAGCCAGTACTGACGTAGTATCAAGTAACTTCGCTCAAAACCGAAATCTTTTTTTAAACATACTTATCAAATTTCACTGCATACGAATAACACATATAAAAAATTGAAGTTCAACTGTTTTTTGTTTTTACTAATCTTCAAAACTACAAGAGTAGTTTAATGTGCATTGTGATCGCGAATTCCTTAAAAGCCTTTTAGCTCTGAGCTATCAGCTATAGATGACGCGCTTTTCCGACTTGGCAGATCGCATTTCAGAAAAGATACACTTCAACTTCGACTATTCCATAGGCCGCAGGCAGCAGAAGACTTCTTTTTAAAAGCTATTGGCAAAAGCTCAGCTTGAAATGTTGGTTTTTGATGATACCTGACGGAAGAAAAAAAAACACCAAAATATTTTGGGAGCAAAGATACTTCCTTCAAACACTTTTTTTTTTATGAAATTGTTTTTTCCCCGTTATTCTTCTCAATTTTCTTTTTGCAGATACACTTTCAAATCAAAAGTGGCTTATAGATCACAAGTAGACAAACTATATCTTTACTTACTAATGATAAAGCTGAAAGTCTCTCTGGATGTCTGGAGGATGTCTGGATCTCTGTGACGCGCATAGCGCCTAGACCGTTCATCCGATTTTCATGAAATTTGGCACAAAGTTATTTTGTAGCATGCTGGTGAGCACCAGCATTAATTTATTTAATGTTTTTCGGTTGAAATCTTTTCTACTCAGAGATTTCTTTATCTCATTTTATTACGGAGAACTAAAATTTATTAAAATTTTGGGCTATTTTTTATGTTGCTTTATTCTTAACTAGTGGTAACCGCACGGCTTTGCCCGTAGTAGAAAATTAAAAGGTCTTTTGGTTCGTCTGTATATTTACAAAAGATGTATGGTGAGTTTCTCACCAATTGGCTTGACCATGTTACGGTTCCACGTTATGATAACTTGGTAATTTACTCGTCCATCTTATGACAATTTTGCTCCGGAAAATTTTCTAAAATTGGAATAGAAAAAGAACCACATCGAATTTTAGAAAAATCGCTTCGAGGTGCACACCCTCATACTACAGACTAATTTTGTGCCAAATTTCATGAAAATCGGCCGAACGGTCTAGGCGCTATGCGCGTCACAGAGATCCAGAGATCCAGACATCCTCCAGACAGAGGGACTTTCAGCTTTATTATTAGTAAAGAAAATTAAATTGTTACTTTTGCTTTCTCAATATCTTTCTAATGACATACCTTTTTAGTGTTAAATTTTTTCTAAGTTCCAATAGTTTTCGGCAGTAGCGCACATTTCATAAAACAGGCGCACATACTTTCTCTGCGTCATAACCGTGTATTTTTAATACATTAAAATATGAAATACATATATCCATTCAATGAAGCAAATACATATGTTTATGTTCTGAAGAAAATGTATAAGGAAATTAAATTTGCATTCTAGCATACGAAATTTCTGCTTAACGAGTTTCCGTAAGTTGTTTCATCATTAGCAAAGTAATATATCAAAAGAAAAAGAAATTCAAACTTTTTCTCATATCTTTGGGAAGAACTTTCGTCATTATGATATAACTGATGAAAAATCTATGGGCGCTTTTTTCTTTCTTTTGAACAAAATACAAAGTAAGAGTTATCTTTTAGAAGTAGTTTTTTTCTCTTCCACATTAAAAGTATTTATCTTTTTATTTAATCTTCTTGTTTTTTTTTTATTATTCAATGGAAAGGATTGTCGTATATTTATCTTATTTAGACATACACAATAAAAGGAAATAGGTTTTTACTGTGTTGAAATTTAACGTGAAGAGTTTTTACGTATTACAATTTTCGTTATTCTAAAGCATAAACACAGAAACGAAACGAGTTGAGTTGTCTCGTTTCCAGCCCCACTAGTAGTTGTTCTTTCTTCGTCTCAAGGCCGAAATCAATCTTCACAAGAAAAGACCATGGCGTTTGAATATATTCTTTAGCATTTCTGGGAATCCATAGAATTTCGGTTAGTCTAACAACGCATAGTACTTTAATATACAACTTCAAAAGTAACAAAAACGCTATCTATATACTGATTCT
This sequence comes from Uloborus diversus, assembly GCF_026930045.1. Taxonomy (NCBI): domain Eukaryota; kingdom Metazoa; phylum Arthropoda; class Arachnida; order Araneae; family Uloboridae; genus Uloborus; species Uloborus diversus. The sequence continues at coordinate 267,439,158 of NC_072731.1, forward strand.
CAGATTTCAATTCATATCATACTCTAAAGAAAATCCATAGTAATTCTAACCGTTGACACACACAGACGGACACACACACATACACACACACAGACAGACATTTTCCAAAAATGGTCGAAATGGACTCAGCACACCTCAAAACTTTCGAATCATTCGAAATTCGAAAATTTGCACGAATCCAATACTTTCTTCTATATATTAGATATAGAAGAAAGTAAAAAGTACATCTAAAGTTCACAATGGTTTTTATAAAATATTAAAATAAATATAAAAATTTGTTAGTTGGCATTTTCGATTTACAGTCAACTTTAAGCATAATTAAGTTAAAGAATGTTTTGATGAATATTTCGAGATTGATAATCTATGAATTCCTACATTTCCGGTCAAAGAAGGTTCATATCCTTTTCGTGTAGTTGACTCTCTTACCCTATTTTCTGCTAGTTTTAGTTATGTTTCAGTTTTATAAAAAGACTAGTGGTACCCGCACGACTTTGCCCGTAATAAAAAAAATTAAAAGATCTTTTGGTTCGCCTGCATATTTACAAATAACGTAAGGTGAATTTTCTCGCCAATTGGCTTGTACCCATGTTACGGTTCCACGTTATGATAATTTCGTATCTCGCCAATTGGCTTGTGCCCATGTTACGGTTCCACGTTATGATAATTTCGTAATTTACTCGTCCGTCTTATAATAATTTTGTTCTTAAAATTGGAATAGAAAAAGAATCACGTCGAATTTTCGAAACATCGCTTCGAGGTGCACACCCCCTTGCTACAAACTAACTTTTTGCCAAATTTCATGAAAATCGGCCGAACGGTTTAGGCGCTATGTGCGTCTTAGAGATCCTGACAGAGATCTTGACAGACATAGAGAAATTCAGCTTTATTATTAGCAAAGAAAAGGAAAACTAAAGAGCTTCAGTACTACTGAGAGAATACTAGAAAAATTATTTTTAACTGAACTGCATTAATACATAATGCTTTAACATTAATCAGCAGAATTTTTATAAAATGAAAGTATTCCAATAAAGAACTTGGAAATAATATTTAAAAACATTTTTAAAAAGGGAAAAAAGCAGAAAAGAAGAAAAACAAAAAAGTAAAAAATCCATAACAAAGTTTTTGTCTAAGGCAATATAACTTAAGCCACAATTTATTTCTCCTAACTCTGGAAACCTTTTGAATAACTCAGAGAAACAAAAAGACTCATTCTGAAAAAGAACCGTCTCCGCTTGAGAATGAGCTTCAGAAGAAAAACCAAATTAAAGATTCCTATTACATTTTGCATAAAAGGAATTGTAGTCTCCCTTTTTTTGTTTCAGAAAAAAAAAAGAGTACAACCAAATAAAATCAGATTTTTCCTCCTGTTATCTACTCTAGTGCATCTTTTTCCTGCTGTTGTGCTTTCTTACAGTTTCGCCAAAATATACATCCGTTTAAGCTCTATTTTTAAGAAACTGAAATAGCCCAAGGAAAAGGAATTATGCTCCATTGCTGCCATTTCTATTCTTATGCTGAATATTTATTTATTGAGTTATAATCTTTTGTATGTCGATACATTTGTTTTAAATAACGGGAAAAGTTATTCCCCAGCATTACCTGATAGAGCTAAATATATATTTTTTGAGCAATCACGATTGCTTATTGTTCTCATTTGACTGTTTTGAATTCCTATGATTTTATTTTCCCACCAGCACCCTCCGCAGCATCACCGTCAACCGGCTCCTCACGATGCTGCTCCTCTAGCGAAAACCGTTTCCAGGTTTTGTCCATATCCTACACACACACACTCATACACACACACGCCTACACACATATACACACACACACGCCTACACACACATACACACTCATGCCTGCGCACAGACGCAAACACACACACTTCTACACACACTCATGCCTGCACACACACAAACACATATGCCTACATACACACACACACACACATACGAACGTCTACATACACACGCGCGTACACACACAGCACTGCATACACAACACGCACACACAAGCATACATACACACACACACGCACCCACACACATGCGCCTACACAAACACACACACATATGCCTACATACACACATACACACACACACGAACGCCTACACACACACGCGCGCGTACACACACAGCACTGCATACACAACACGCACGCACATGCATGCATACATACACACACGCACCCACACACATGCGCCTACAGAAACACGCACGCGCATTCATACACACACACGCTCGTGATTGCGAAAAACATAATTTGAATTCAAGATGCCAAAAACTCAAATTAATATTTTTTTTTTCTAATTTAGTTCTTATCATTTAGAAGTAATTCTTATTTAAGTGAATCATTAATTGATGTATTGTACTGTGTTTCGTACTATCGTAAATCTGTATTAAAAGGTCCATTGTAGGGGAACATGGGGCAAAGTGAAAAGGTGAAATATTTTCTCTGCTTTTAGCTCCACCTATCTGGTATTATTTTAACTATTTAGTACCGTATGTAGTCTATTCCATTCAGAAAAAACATACCGCCGAAGATGAAAGCATTTGGTAGAACAGGCAATTTTAAAAAAATGATGTTCATATTGTAATATTTTGTTGTAAGTCACAAATTATTTTTGTTTCTATAAAATGTTAAAGTTCTTATTATTAACATTTTAAATATTCATTGAGACCTCCTAATATTCAATGCAGTATTAATTTAATCAAGATTAAGCTTATTAGTATTTTAAGTAAATTGTACAATGAGTCAAGTACATACAGAGCAAAGTGAAATAGTTTGTTTCATTTACTCACTCAATCATTTAATGTAAATCACTTACGTTTTCATTTAGTGTTATGTTCATTTACCTACCTTCATTTAGTAATTCATTTACACACTTATTTATTCATTCACTAATTTTCTTATTCATTCATTCTTTTACTCGCTCATTTATTTATTTTATTCTTTTCAAACTGATTTCAGTAAGTTACTGCCCTATAGCCAGGCTCACTCCTATGCCGGGCTGATGAGTGCTGTTAAGCACGAAACTGCAGTCCTCGGCTGGAATTGACTGAGTTGGCGGTGTATTTCATGTATAAACTGATTTATTCATTTTATTATTCATTTATTCAATCAACCTTTTATTTACTAATTCTGTTGATCAAAAATATGTTTTATAGTCGAATGGAAAATATTTCATTAGAAAAATATTTCATTTTTCTTTTTCCTCCATAAAAAAACAAAGTGGAAATTTTCCATTTTTGTTTTGTGAAGACTTAAATTTACTGCCAAAAATTTAAAAAATACTGTTTCAACACAAGTTTTATTATAAAATAGAATGTTCTTTCTTTATGTGCTGTAATTATAGAAACCAATTTCCGATTTTTTTAATTTTGAAGAAGATCAGTCATCTTAACCCTTTGAGGGGCAGTACTTGAAAAAAAATTAAAATCTACAAAAAAACTCACTTTTCATAATGTTTTAGCATCATTGAACTGATTTTCATTGGAAAAAAAAATTAGAATTTTTTTTTAATATTGGAACCATACGTTCTCAAGACGAGGACGCTGCCCGTCTGGAACAGAGAAAGCACAAAACGCTGTGCATAAGAAAAGCGCTCTTACAGGCACTAATTCAACTATGATATTTACATTTTTACTGATTTATTGACTTTTAATCTTATGATAAACACATATTCTAATGCAATACGATGGAAATAATTGATATATACATAAATACAAACGCAAAAATAATTTAGCATTTTCGAAAACAATTGTATTCTTATAATTTGGTTCCATTTTAAGTAGTATAAATGTATAAATAAATATATACATATAAATATATTTATATATAAATATAAATGTACTATATATATATATATATATATATATATATATATATATATATATATATATATATATAATATTATAAACAGATACTTGAATATAATACGGTTGTAATAGATCGCATATATAAATAAAATTGCACGCAATCAGTGAAGATAAAGTTAAAAGCAGAATAATATGCATGTATCTATATGCAATATTTATAATTATAAAGCTAAAGAGAAATCTAAGGGAACTAGTGCTGCCATCTATTGACTGATGAGAAATGACATACTGAACCGGGGCAAAGTCTTCACAGTGAGGACGTATAAAATAAATGTATATTTCTCAATGTTTTTGCACTATTAAAATTTGGTAAAGACATTTATGAAGTCTTAGGAGCCTATAAAAATAAAATTTGTGACTAATATTTTTTAACTCTGGGTCTTACTACTGAAAAAAAAAAAATCCTCTGACCCTAAAAATTCGCACATTTCAAACCTCTCTCAGAGAAGGAAAAAAGACTTCAATGGTGCTGACATCTATTGAGTGAAAAAGCAACTATAAGGGTTCTTTAACAAATCGATAGTTTTTTTGCAGAGAGCTATATATATTTGGAAAAAAATTGTCAAATATGCGTTCTCAAGGCGGGGACGCTGCCCTTGAAAGGGTTAACCATTTCATTTTGCCCCACATTCCCCTACTATGTCCTGGTGCATTGCAATATCATTAACTGATGTATTGTCTCATATAACAAGTTAATCATTGAATGAGGAACTAAAATGTGTGATCAAAAACGTCTTAATGTGTAATCAGAGGTGAATCATGCATTTCTTATGGTATTTGGGGGCCCCCAATAAAGCAGGTACCCTAAAGTATAGCTTATTTAGTTAATAGGTAAATCCAGCCCTGCGTACAGTAAACTTTCTGCTAGGTTTACAACTACAGCGTTACGTACCTGCGGCGCCCATAACTTGAATTTTAGGAAAGGAGGAAATTCTCAATTAACCGATTAGAACTCTGAATTTTACAGAAACATTTAGAATTGTTATGAATATTGCATTCATACCCACATCTAATCAGAAGAGGCAACATTAAACAAATTAAATAGAAATGCATAAAAGAATACTTAAAATTTTCCTAATCGTCAGACAAAATTTCCCTAGTAAAAATTTTTGGGAGGTCGCAGTGTCCTCCCGTTGTCTCCAGCTGGAAGTTTTTTTTTTTTTAATTTTATTTTATTTATTTATTAATTTTTTTATTTATTTTATTTATTTATTTATTTATTTATTTATTTAATTTTATTTATTTTTTAATTATTTATTTTATTTATTTATTTATTTATTTATATTTATTTATTTATTTATTTTTTATTATATATATATATATATATATATATATATATATATTTTTTTTTTGTAGTTGAAAAGTAGTAGCAGGATCCTGAGAATTTATTAGGGCGGCGGGAGTCGGAGTCGTAGATCCGGAGTGGGACTGATTTCGGGTAAAGGAATCGGAACCAGGAATGGAAAGCTTTAAAATTCTAACAGCGGTCGGTCGGTCGTTTTTGTTCTAAGTCCGCAACTCTGGAATCGAACTGATTTTGCGTAAAGAAGTCGAAATCTCTGAAATTTCTGGATTCAGAGTCGGAAATTGTTCATTTTCCCTCCGACTCCACAGCCCTGGAATTCATGTACAGTAAATTCGCGAATATCCGCGAGTCAATCAAAAATCACGAACATGTATTTTCCTAGCAAAAAGCGAATACCAGGCTGTTGTTTTTTTTAGTCGAAAAATTAAATTGAAACTCAGTTGCTTTTTTTTATTATTAGTTTGCTTATTTATTTACTTATTGTGTTTTTTTTTCCTATAGTACATACACTTTTTTTTTGATGTTAAGTTCTGTTGGGGAAAAATAGGGAAACGACCCCAATAATTGGCAGGTCACCAGTGATTGGCACTTTCAACAAAAATGTCCTAAATTAAGATTCATATCCGATCTTTTAAAAGTAGAAGACTATATACCAACTGAATGTACATTTACTTAAAAGATTATAGCTTCAATTCATGTTACTGAATGGTAGCAGTGCATAGGAAAAAGAAACAATTGTGATTGTGTCAAATCAGCCATTTTTGTTGCAAAAGCTTCTTCTCTGGCTTAAGGGAAGAATACGCATTAATCCATTGAAATCTGACTTAAAATATATTTTAAACTTTCGTTGTCAAAAGTTTTGTTTAGTTGAAAGGTGTTACTTTGAATGGGTAGAAGTATATTTTTCTCCCTTTTTTGATTTTCGAAGTAATAATGGATGTCATATAGTGGTGCTTCCGTTTTGCTAGTCTTCAGTCATTGGCACATGTGCCTATAAACACTAACGTGTTGTGCAATATGTCACTAGTTTGATTTCTGATTATTTTTCAGCAACTATATTGTATGGGTTCTGCTACTGATTTGAAGCCTAAAGAATATACTGTTAAAATTTTAAGAGAATTAATAAAAAACAAATATGTTAGGCCATCAGTACGATATTGCAACGGTAGAGAATCAGTTCATTTTTAATGGTCCCTTAGAATCATCAGGTCAATGTTCCTAATGTTCCTTTTTCTGTGGAAACGGCTATAATTCGTAAAATCAAAACTGCATACCGACTAATGAAACAGCAATAATCTCGATCATTTTTTCTATGCAACACTTCAAATTGAATTTTATTTCTTTAAAATACTTTTTCAACGTCAAGATGTGTCATCTAACATTAATATATGAAAAATTACCTATTTAATATTAACAGTAATTATGCTTCTTATGATGATAAAATTTGTATGTAATCTGAAAGTGAAAAATAAAGTGGTTTTCCAGTTTTATTAACATGTGCCAAGTACTGGATCAGAAGGTGTCATACTCTGGGGTATCGGGTGCCAATTACTAGGAATTTTGGTAACTTTTTATAAAATTATTTTTATAAAAATATCATTTCAAATATTTTTGATTTTAGTGAACTAAATAGAGGCACAGATGTGCATTCTTTGATACAAAAATATTCACAAGTAAATATTTCCTTTCTAAGAAATAAAAACAGAAGTACGTTTAAGGACACACTCTTAAAGTGCCAATTACTGGGGTCGCTACTACAAAACATTTTTACTGTTTATAGAAAGAATTATGCATCAATACAGTAGTTTTTGAAGAACACCTTTTACCTTATTAGACCCTCATTTTAGCCTTTCTACGGTTTATCCACGATTTTGATTATCCGCGGCACTTGTGCCACTCAATTCCGCGGATAATCGAGAGATTACTGTGAATGCAATTTTTTTTCCTCAATGAGCGAAAAATAATATGCAAATCATTTAGCCGTAGCTATACTCAAAAAAAAAAAAAAAAAATCCTTAGTTCAATACCTAAGACGTTTTCATTCAGATAACGATTCTAATGATATTCAAACTCATTAGCGAGACTTAAAAATCGCATTAAAAGCGTTTAATGGCGTCATTACTTGCAGCCTTCGGCCATTGGACAGCGCATTAATTAGAACACTGATTCCAGGAGCTGATGTATAAGACTACACTTTTAATTAAAGGATTTTTTTTTAATTTCCAGGATCATTAAGTGTTGACTTTTGTTTCAAACTGCATTCGTCACAGCGTCATTTAAAAAGGGATACTGTAGCATTACTACGCGCAGTAGTAAGGGATATACGGGAGAGTTATGATTTGGGAGTGTCAATCGAATTTTAATTCAAATTAATATGACGGGAGCACTTTGCAATGTAGGACATCGATTTTTTTTCAAAACTTCATTTGTTTTTCGTGTCAGTGTTCTAAAAACCAACGAGACAATATTATTTGCTGATAATACGTAGTTGGAAAATATATATCTACATCAAAACTTTAGACAGCGTATTTTAACGATGTGCTTGAAATAATGATAGAGAAAAAATTAAATACAGATAAGAGAAAAAATATATTTTTTAAATACTTAGTTTGAATGTTTTTTCCTTCATTTTTACTTCCTTTTGCAAAAAAGGAAGTATTCGCAAAAAAAAAATTCACTCAAAAATCGACCTTATTTAAATTTTACTCACCCCCGAATGAATATTGAGTATTTTTTTCCGACTCGACCACACGTGGATAAATGCCTAAGAACGTATAGACACGCGAAATATCTATAATGACGATTCCCGAGTTAATTACAACGAGTTTTTGCGTGGCGTCTGTATGTACGTATGTATGTGCGGATGTATGTCGCATAACTCAACAACGGTAAGTCCTAGAAAGTTGAAATTTGGTACGTCGACTTCTAGTGGCGTCTAGTTCTGCACCTCCCCTTTTGGTTGCATACGTGTGTTTCTAAGGGGTCTTTTGCTCCTTTTTCGGGGGAAATCATTGTTAATTTCGATATAAGCTCAAGTGGTGTTATAATTTGGCGGACACTTGGCAATATATCGCCAGTCTTTTAGACGCCAAGTTTTGTCGCCAACTTGGCGACAGATTGGGCGGAATTTTTTTTTTTTTTTTTTTACATAATCTGTTTCAATTTGGCCACTGTTGGTGAAATTTAGTGAGTAAACTATTGAATCACATAAAAATTGCCAGTAATGGGGAAATGTCATTAAATTGGAGTAAAATGGAGTCATGTGATGCACATTTCGTTTAAAGTAAATTTCAAAAATTTTACATTTTAAAAATCAAAATAGTGCAGATTCATTTTTTCCATGGAATTTTTAGTTTTATCCTGGGATTCTTTACAGAATTCACATCTGTTGTTCTTCACCGCTTTCGTATTTTCACTTCCCTGAAAAATATCGAGCAATATTTTTACGCCTTGGGAAAAAAAAAAAAAGTGAGCAATACTTCTGGTGGTAACCGACTTTCATTAATCCAGTAAGTTATAAAGTTCATCGTTACAACAGGATTGCATTATTTAAAATTTATTTCTTGTTGCTTTCAAATTTGGAATAAAACTCAATTTATCACTCACGAAAAATACAGTGAATTATGTATAAAGTTATAGTAAGCAAAACGTATTAATAAATCTATTAAACTAAGCCACTGATTCTTTATTATTAAGGCCTATTTTGACCCACTGCTTCTTTTGCCGCAGCACACTCAATTATTTTTTTTAACATAACTTGTTGGCATTCAAAATCTTAACTAATAATAAAACAGAAAGTCTCTCTGTCGGGATCTCTGTCTGTCAGGATCTCTGTGACGCGCATAGCGCCTAGACCGTTCGTCCGATTTTCATGAAATTTGGCACAAACTTATTATGTAGCATGGGGGTGTGCACCTCAAAGCGATTTTTCGAAAATTCCATGTGGTTCTTTTTCTATTCGAATTTTAAGAACAAAATTATCATAAGACGGACGAGTAAATTACGAAATTATCATAACGTGGAACCGTAATATGGGTACAAGCCAATTGGCGAGAAAATTCACCATACATTATTTGTAAATATACAGGCGAATCAAAAGACCTTTCAATTTTTCTATTACGGGCAAAGCCGTGCGAGTACCACTAGTAAATAAATAAAATAAGGAACTAATATAAATTAAAGCATTTCGCGGAGTAAGTGCTGGACACTTTTAGCATTATCCTTTTAATCAAAACATTCTTAAATTCGATTATTTTCAAAACTTCCTTTCCAAACTCCAAAATATGTTTTAAAACTGCAATTCCGTCATCCAAATATACGAAGACTATGCTAACGAAAAGGAAAACGAAAGTATTTCATAAACTAATAACTCAGTTTATCAATGGAATTTCGAGTCGGGAGGAATTGAATGGTGTGCTTATTTCAGACGTGGAGATGAAATATACATACGCGTCTGCCAATAAATTGCGTCGAAAATGGCTGTAACGACGGATTAAACTCAAAACTCCATCGGAAGACAATTCAATCTGACGGATAAATGTGCACACAACTGTCTTAAAATGTATTCAAATAGTAAATTTAGTCCTGTCAGTGTGTTCAAAACTTGGGGAAACTGATCAATGAAAGGATATGTTGAGGCACGATAATTTTCTATCGACGATGTTTCTTCCATTTCCTTTCTTCTGAATTTTAAGATAAATTTACTTCTGTACTTAAGCAAATAAAGTTAAATTCTGCCCTTTTTATAAGAAAAGATTTTAAGTTTTATATATATATATATATATATATATATATATATATATATATATATATATATATATATATATATATATATATATATACATACAGGGGCGGACTGGCCAGGTCGGCTAGTCGGGGATCCCCGACTGGGCCAACCGCCGAGTGGGCCACTTCAAGCAATTTATTTTATTGAACTTAATACAGTTAAATTCACTCTTAACATTTTTTAAAGTGTCATTTAAAAAAATAAGTAAAAATATGTAATTCGTTTAATCTCTGTGAAGAAAGCGTTTGGAAACAGGTTTTTTTTTTCCACCCTAAGCAGGAACCAAAGGAAACGGGAGGGGGCCAGAGAAATTGGGGTCCGACGCGGCCTGGAAAAGGACCCGGGACGAAAGAAACGAGTTAAAAATTTATATTTGTTCGTCAATTAACAAAAATTGAAGGGGCCTGCACCATTCGACAAAGCGGCCCCGACACTACTATAAATGTGTGGGTCATGCTTTGGGGTGTTGATACATGAGCACGAGCAGGGGCAAACACCGGGGGGGGGGAGAAGGGACATCTGTTGGCCCGGTTTCGAGCTCGAAGGCCCGATATTTTTTAAAAGAGGGGTGAAATATATGTAGGGATGTTAGATAAGCAATATGGAGGAGGGCCCGTAAAAGTCATTTGTGCCGGGCCCCAAAATTTCCGTGCACGCCCCTGGTATTCACTGGTTGTGACAGATTTAACTAAATGTTATCAGTTGGTAATATATTTTATTGCTCTATTGTAAATTATCGCTATACGTGTATTTTCAACTCCGAAGCGCATACGGGGAAGCTAAAACAAGTCTGGACTACGATAAACTGAGTCTGAAACAGGACAAAATTTCGATTTCGAGAGAGCTCCTGAACACAGATGGATTTAGGACTGAGTTCGTGGAGGCTGGGGAGGGCAAGGTTTCTTCCTTTTTTTTTTGGACTACATTGGTTGAGAAGTAATTTTTTTTAGAAAAATTGATTTTATGATATTTTCTAAATCTTTCACACAACCTTTATCAAATCACTTACTCTCAAGAAGTCCAAACGTGGAAAATCCTACTTTATTTAAGGGTAAAGTGTGGCTTTTTGATCAAAAGGTAACAAATCCGTCCTCTGACGTTTTATTTTGAACAAAAGGGGACATATCCTGAAAGAATCTTTAGTACGAAGACTTTTAGATCCAAAGGAACACATGTCCAAAATCCTCAAATTTTAATCCACTACTTTTAGATTCATGTACTTCGATAAGAGAATATGAGAAGGTGAAATATTAGAGTTTTGGTGAAATTAGAATTTTCAACATTCAGGTTTTCGTTCAAAAGGGCACATATCCAAAATTAAGATGGCGATATCTCCTTTTTTTTTTTTTTTTTGCACCAACATTTCTTACTTTGGCCCATGATTTGCTGTGCTTTTGTGCTCCATTCTGTACCCAGAGAAGATGATAAAACTATTTTGCTCTTACTTAATTCGTTTTTCTCACCTCCTGAACATTTTTGGAAAATGGATATGCTCCCTTTTGATAAATTAGTCCTCAGTTGTAATCAGGACTAGATTTAAACTTAACGGTGTACCTAAGGTATTTCAGATATGAGGTTACTTTGTTGTCTAAAAGTCACGAACGATACTAGCCTTAAGTCTACAATTGAGACCTTTGATGCAAGAACCAGTTCAGTCCAAACTTTTTTTTTAATTCATTTTTGCGTGTGCCCGATAGTATAGAGGTTCCGATTGATGCTACAACGGGACACAAATGTAAGATCAGCCCTCTGCTTTCTAGTAAATAATGTGGGAAAGATATTAGCCTTTTTACCGGACACTGATGTTATTTGTTGATCTTACCAAAAATGAGTGGGTCTGGACTTATTTAGTTCTTGGTTCTTGCATCAAGGCCCTCAATTGTGTTTTTCAGATTTAAGTATCGAAAAATTGCCAGACAAAGTATTCGAACCTTTGCCATTCCCTTAAAGTCACTAAAGATAGCCAAAATTTTCACTTTTTGAAATTTTCGTGGGAGAGCTCCGTAACCCTTTTATAAGCACTATAGCCAAAAATTGATTTCAGTTTCAGAAAAAAAAAGATGCCTTGAGGCAACCAGTGTTTCCTTCAGACCAAAAAAAGGGGCAGTGCGCTTTCAGATAAAAGGGTACTGTTTAGAGACGTTTTGTATAACAAAAATGGTGCTTTTTTTACTTTTTGGTTTTCTAGGTAAACACAATGTTATAGTAATTATTTTTAAAATATTGAAAAGCTTTTTGATTAGTTAGTTTTAAAGGATTAGTTTTAATGGTAATGCAAAAAATATTCAGATATACTCTAACCAGATTCTTGTAGATAAGATATTGAAACGAAAGAGTGAAGTTATTGAAACGAAAGAGTGACGTTTCAAACACAGTCTTATGTGAATCTTTACCTTTTGAAAAAAAAAAAAAGCTTTTGTGCAGTTTTGTCTAAACTTTTAAGGGGCAAGTAGGGGTTGATCAAGTTGAGGCTCAAAAGTAAGCTTAAAAGCGGAAGGGCACAGCCTCTTCCTAAAAAATCTGGGGGGAAACACTCGAGAAACCTGTCCCCTTTCTTTTAAATGTTTTCAAACACATTATAAGACTATGTTTTCAGCCCCTATATTTTATTGAAGTTGCGAATTGACGCTATCTACTGGAGTTTAGGGTTAATGCACTGGTGTTAGGGTTAAAATTTCAACTATCAAAATATCATCAAACAGGCAATGGCTTCGTTCAAATGGAGAAACAATTTTCACCTGTCATACATATCATAACGGGCGACTTTCTAATATATAAAATAATAGTTTAAAAAACTAAAAAAACACTTTTTCGTAGCAAAATGAACTAAAAAGTGAAATATAATCTTTGGATGATAGTAGTTGACAAATCACTTAATTTTAATGTAATACAAAAAACCGTGGGGTTCTGTCTATTTACATTTTTGCATGGACAACAAATGGAAGAAATTCAAGACTACTGATAAGATTTTGTATGTGTGCGGAAATCATATCTACATTACTTTGAAAATTTGAGATGCATTTGAATAAAAGTTTTGTTCAACAATGATCTGATCGGCAATGAATTTCCAATTGAAGGCTCACCTAAATTTTGGCATGAAATTAGGTAAAAACAATTACATTTCATGTTCTAATTACCTTGGAACAATGGAACAAATTTTGTCTGATGCAGAAAAATGAAAGGTTTTTGTAGATATTTTTAAATAATTTTTGCGAGCATTTTTAATGTATTTTTTTTTAATTTTTCCTTTTTCACATTGTTGGATTTATGCCAAAATATTGATTAAAATTGGAGGAAACTAACAATTAAAAGAGTTAATTAATGATTTTTAAATAGAATATTGCATTGTCATCGAGTATGAGGTCGCGTGCCAAATTTCAAAAGAATCCGATCGCAGGAAGTCGGCGAAATTTGAGCTGCAAGATTCCGTTACAAGATACATACAAAGATACATACATACATACATATATACATACATACATACAGGTGAAGCTAATAAAAGCGTGTTAATAAATAGTAATCGATATTAATGGCGTAATCTCTCGATTAAAGAAAAAACTAGAATTTTAAGTTTACTGCTACACTTATAAATCTTCCAAGTGGTTTTTTATTTTATTTTTTACGCTTATTTATTTATTTATTTTTCCAAATTAGTTATTTCCGAAATAATTGGAATTTGGATAAGCGGGAACCTGGTCAAGGGGGCTCTATTTAACATACATATGTAATACGGATATTTATTTATATATGTAGTTTCTACTGCAATCTATTATAGCACGATCTCACTTTCGAAAGGGAGTATGATACTTTTATTTATAGAAGAAATATTCGAGTCCTTCACTTGATTAAATTTCCATTTTCTTTTCCTTTTTTACAGAAATGTTTTTGTAAGATATTGGTCCGCTCCTTCTGCAATCCTCTAGAGCTCTTCGTTTCACATTTTCGGCTTAAAAGAAGAAGAGCTTAACGAAAATACGGAAAGATTTAACTCGTTATTTAAAAGTTAATAGGTACATAGCAGAAAAATAAATAACGTTGATAAATTTTTAGAATGATGGGCTTTTGGATCTATGTAATGGCTTTCAGATATAAATGTTAAAATAATGTTTAAATGATGGGGGCAACGTATTTTCTGTTTTGTGGCTTTTAAAGGAATAAGAATGAAGGGGAAAAAGTGATGCCTGGAATATGTTCCGTAATATTGTTTCCAAATTTTGAGATTTAGTTTTCACATTACGGTTTAATAAGCTATATAATGAATCACTAAACGTTTTCAACTAAGTATATGAACAAAGAATTAAATATGCTTTTTCTTTTTTTTTTCATTTTATTTTATTTTATTTTATTTATTTATTTATTTATTTATTTTAACTATGCTGAGATGAGAAACTTAAATTTAAAAAGCAAAGATGTTTTTTCTCTTGCAAATTCTCATTAACTTTTAACGTCGTTAAATAATTTTTGTAAAATCCTGCTTTATTCCCAAAACGTGTCTTACTTCCCTCCCAAATTCGACTCTGTTCAAAACTGAATCCTGCACAAAAAAAGAAAAAAAAACTTTTTTATACCAATAAACTGCAGTGAATCGTGAGAAAACATAATTTTCTGCGAAATAAGGACAAGCAGTTTTGACGAGACTCTATTGTAATAACTGTTACTATACATTTGGCTGTTAATAACAAACTGCTTGTTGATAACGCTTTATCACCAATTAGACTATCAAATGAAGATAAAATCACGATCTAGCGAATTTTTGCTGTCCTACATAAAAGTGAGACAGTTGGTTTTATTGGCCTACATGGCCTTATTTTGCTCCATTTTTGAGCTCCTTTAATATTTTTCTCAGTTGAGGAGTACTTTATCAAAAAGTAACATATCCACTTTTTAGAAAAACTCATTTTATGACATTTTCTAAATCTTTCAGATTACCTTAATCGAATCATTTACTCTCAAGAAGTCTAAGCGGGTCAAATTTTACTTTATCTAACCAGGAAACATCACGATCAAGGAAATTCAAAAAAATTCCAAATTGGTGGCATTCGAAAGAGCATTGGAAAACATGTTTATGGCACTGAAACTACGTGCCCTCGTGACCACGTTATCGAAATATGAGGTCTTAAAAATTGCCGAAATTTTTAGTAAAGTCGCCAAATTTAGCGAGTTTTGTTTAGAAATGGAAGGTACGGCGCGAATTCAACATCTGCATCTGACAAGACATTTCACTTCCATATTTGGTCACCAATTATAGTCAGTATTATAGTTGCCCCGCAAAATAGCAAGGAAATCCATTGGAAAATTTTAATAAACAAAAAATAAATAAAGTTTGGCATCATGCAAATTTTTCGAGTCACAAAAGAAAGTTCTTTCCAAATGAAATGTTGGAAACTATCAGTATCTCAATAAATAATGTATCGAGAAGTGTGTTTTGCAGAAACAAAGTATCGTCGAGGCGCTAGCGATAAGCAACTAATAGGTTTGTCAACACATAGTGTCGGGTTATGTGCTGTATTGTACGTTATGTACACACATATTTGTAACTTTATTTGATCGATTTACATCCTGTTTTTTAAACTTTTTTTTTTTTTTTTTGTTATTTCCAAAAATTCAAACTACCACTGGTACCAATTAGTTCTGATTTTTGACACTTTACTGTGGTAATAAAGCAAATTAAATTATACTGCAGTGAGAGGTTCCCCGAGCTTGGGAAAGCAAAAATTCTCAATTTACCGAAAGAAAATTCAAATTTTGCCGAGCGATAAAATACGAGTATGCGCAAATAATAATGTATGAAAGTGACTTTCGGGAGTTAAAAAATTGTAATTATGTCCTCTAATTTGCCGAACTGTCAGACGAACTTTGTCGAATAAGGAAAATTTTTGGGAGGTCACAGTGACCTCCCATCAGTGCGCTCCTAACTGCAGTCAACAAGAACGACCTCCTATTACTGCGACCAATCTGTCATAGGGTTCGAGCACAAAATCTCGTTTAAAATTCCACAGATGTAATGATATTTTAGCATCCAATAGAACGTATTAACTGAATACATTTGAATATACCGTTCAAAGTTTAAACTTTTTTGTTATTCTTATGTCTGTTAAAAAACTGATGTTTAAAACTTTTATGCTTCTGCGGTAAAATATTTCCACTGAAAGAGTTTATTCGATGATGAAACTGTTTTGAAAAAAATATGATTAACCGTAGAGAAACGGTAAACACACTTTAAAGTCTTTTTTTTTTTTTTTTTTGAAAAGTCGTAAATCTGAAGTCTTCAACGAAGAAAACGACATTTTTAAAGATTTCAAACCATGTTCTCAAATTAAAAAAAAAAAAACGATTTCTGTCAGTTATTTCCAGTGTGTTTTTCGTTATGTGTATCGTTTTCAAGTTACGTGTAAGCCCTGTAACAAGTCAAATAAAAAAAAACTGTATTAATTTTTATTTTGCTCGTATTTGAATTCCCTTTTAACGTGAAACATAATTGGTAAAAGTGACTTCAGTATTTTTAAAAATGACTAAATAACATGCAATATGATGTGCATTTACGGTATAGCGACTTTCAGTTGCAGTGACAGACTTTTTCGAACTACAGGGGTTGTTGTAATGAACGTTGACTGAATTTTTGATAAGAATCTGTTATGAAGGAATTTTCGACATCGTTAGTTTTGCTGTGCAAATTTTTGACATTTACTATCCGTTGTTTTCTTTTTTTTTTAACTATTATTTTTTTCGATTTTAAGTTAAAAATTAAACATTTTCGCTAGCAGTGGTCAGACAATAAAACTTCATGAATGATAGTAACTTTTGAAAAAATAAATAAGAGCTGGGATACTACAATCCATGATCATTTTCTTTCAACATCAAAAACTATCCATTTTATTTTCAATATATAAGCTTTAATAAGCATGTTTTTTTTACTTATTCATATTAATTCTCGTACATAATTATTAATTACTTACAACACATTTCATAACAAGAGTACAAACTTAAATTAGTTAAGTAAAACACACTTGAAATGCACTTAAATTCTGAAATGCATTATTATATCACGATTACAAAGTTAAATCCTACGTTCAATTTCGTTAGAAAGTTGTAGCTCCTCTGGATAAAGTTCTCTAGTTTCCATTTCACAGGCTTCATAGTTACTTTTTAATTTTACACACACAAGTAAAGGGTTAATTCGAAACATCGTTTACGCGCTTTGCAGATGACCAGAAATGGGAATGAGAGTCTTGCTAGACGCAGGCGATGAAATCACGTGGTATTTTCCATTTCTTGCCAAGTCTTTAAATTTGGCGAATTTTCGTAAGATTTCGACAGACTTTGACCCCCCATATCTCAAAGACAAAAAGACGAGGGCACACAATATTTGGGTCAAATTTTTTTCTAAAGATATTCTTTCGAATGCGACCATTTTTAACTTTTTTCATGATTACTGAACTCGTGATGTTTCCTGGTAAGAGTAAAGTTTGATTTTTTGATCAAAAGGTAACAAATCCGTCTTCTAGAAGTTTCATTTCGAACAAAAGGGGACATATCCTGAATGAATCTGTAGAACGGGGACTTTTAGATTCAAAGGAACAAATGTCAAAAATCTTCAACAGGGTTCGTACTCAATATCAGAAATAAAATGAAGGAGTTTCGGAGGAGTTTTAAAGGAGTAAAATGAGATTTTGAAGAAGTACTAATGGGCTGTCATTAAATGATGTTGCACTTTTTTTCAACATATTTGACCCTCTTCCCCTTTTGTCACAAAGTGTCACACTTCACCTTACTACTCCTCTTGTCACATGTCACATTTTTTATAATCATATTGATATAATAACTGTATGGTGTCACTTATTGTCACCCTCTCTCTTCCCCTTGTCACAATTTCATGAACCCGTCTCCCCTTCAAAGCATTGCCCTTTTTACAGTATCGCAACTCCAATTTACTAAACAATTGTTTTTTTAAACACAATCACTTAATGTAGTACATCTTCTTATGTATTTTTGAATAGTTAAATAATGATTAGAGAACCTGACTTATGTTGATCAGATGGTGGAGAAAAAACAATATAATCATTATAAAACTCGAAAATGCAGCCAATCACCATTTAAGCATGTTTTATTTCACTTATGAAATGTCTTTATCATATAACAATATTTTCACCTTCAACTTTGATGACTTCTATGATCAATTTGTAAATCACATCTTTATGAAACAAATAAATACACGAAATTACTACATTAAATTCGCCCTTATACCTTCGCTCAAGAGACGAAGTTAAGTTATTGATCGAAGTATTTTATGTTACTGTCCTAGAGAAAGATAATGTAGTCTTAAACTAAAAAAGAAGGAGTTTTGAAGGAGTCAAAACCAAAATGAAGGAGTCTGAAGGGCCCTTCAGAAAAATTTCTTAAATGAAGGAGTATTGGAGAAGTTTTGAAGGAGCGTACGAACCCTGTTCAAATTTTAATCCACTAGTTTTAGGTTCAAGTACTTCGATAAGAGACTATGAGAAGGTGAAATGTTAGTGTTTTAGCGACATTGGAATTCTCAACATTCAGATTTTCGTTCAAAAGGGCACATATACAAAATTAAAATGGCGATATTTCCTTGTTTTTTTTTATATACAAACATTTCTTACTCTGTTATATAATTTGCTGTGCTTTTGCTCTCAATTACCCACAAAAAATGATAAAACTCTTTTGCTTTTACCCTAATGCGTTTTTTTCACCACCTGAACATTTTTAGAAAATGGATATACAAATACAAATACAAATGTGACGACCAGCAACAGGCTCTTGGCCCAGCTACGCTGGTCCTAGTTAGTTTATTAGTCCTCAATGAAGATCAATGGCTCTCTTAAAGCTATCCACCCCCTTGCTCATTACCACCTCTTCCGGTAAGCTGTTCCAAGTGCCCACAACCCTACTAAAGTAGTAGTTTTTCCTCATTTCCAGGTTAGCCTGAGATTTGAACAGCTTAAAACAATGACCTCTCGTCCTGCTTTCGGTGCAAAAATTTAATCCATTAACATCATTCATTTTGATAAATTTAAACAACTGAATCATGTCCTCTCTGATCCTCCTTTGATCCAGGCTATACATATTAAGCCTATTAAGTCTAGTATCGTAATCTAAATCTGAAAGTCCCCTTACTAGTCTAGTTACCCTTCTTTGAACCCTTTCCAATACACAAATATCTTTCCTCAGATAAGGCGACCGAAACTGCACAGCATACTCCAAATGGGGTCTTACCAAACTCCTATATAAAGGCAGAAAAAACTTCTTAGATTTGTTTGTAATGATCTATTGATAAACCCAAGCATTCTGTTGGCTTTGTTACCTGCAATGCTGCACTGTTGACTAAACTTGAAGTCCTGATTTATTAAGATACCCAGATCAAGAACATTTTCTGCCTGACTAATGATTGAACCCTGTAAACGATAATTCGTAGGCTTATTTCCATGACCTAAGTGTAGCACTTGACATTTCCCTACATTAACTGCCATACCCCACTTATCCGCCCACTTAGTAATAAGAATCCTCTTGAAGCTGTTTTACCTGTTCTTCATTTTCTACAACCCCCATAACTTTTGCATCTTCAGCAAAACAATTCATGCTTCCAGAAATACTCTCATTGATGTCATTCATGAAAATAATTAACAAGAGAGGCCCTAAAACTGAACCCTGAGGATCCCCGCTAATCAAATGGCTTTTGAAAAAATTAGTCATCAGTTATCAGCAATCTCCGTCACTGCAGATGTCATGTTTTTAATCATCTGTGATTTTACGTGAGATTTGCAATAAATTTTATTCTAGTAGATTCTTGCGCACTTTCCCATAAAACTTTTTTAACAGTATAGGTAACAAAACGTAACGGGCGAGAGGCATTTCTAAACAACTTGAACTGAAAATTTGAGTTTGGAGCAGAGTTTCGTTCAGAGTCTTATCTCTTTCATAATGTCACGAAAGCAGCTTTAGAGAGTTATCAGACTCAGGCGATAAATATTACAAAATAAAGTTACGGCATCGTAATAACAGTTCGGGACAATCTTGAATTATATAACGTGTCGCAGGATGTGCTTTAGAAAATTGCCCGTAACTTGATTCTATGTCAAGATTAGAAAGTTTCAGACATCCCCTCGGAGAAGTTTCGATCTAAATTGACTTTTTAAAAGCAGAAAGACAGTTTTGTCGCTGTAGGAAAAAGCTTTATTCTTCTTTAGCTTGTTTTCTTCGTAGCGAAAAATTGGCAGGGGGACGAGTTGAAAGATATTTTTAAAAAACCATCCTTAGAAAACATGCTATTTTGATTTTAAAGAAGAAAATAACATTCAAGCATTGTTTTGAATGCACAAATAGCAGTGTTATCACACACACGTGTTTTGTAGTTACAAGGGAGAACTTTTTCAGGGTAATGTCATAATGTGTTTTTAATTTCAAGCAAAGAGAGTATATCAGGGGCGTACCTAGCATGAGTGATACTCGGAGTGGTAATTTGTGGTGTCACCCCCTCCCCCCGCCACAAACTCAAAAAAAAAAAGTACGTGAAATACACCTCCAGCTCAGTCATTTCCAGCCGAGGACTGCAGTTTCGTGCTTATTAGCACTCATCAGCCCGGCATAGGAAAGTGACTGAGATGGAGATGGAAAACCTCTTAAGGAAGCCAAGAGTGCGAAACAAGCTGGTAGCTATTATAGAATTAGCAGACTAGACGAGTGACCGAAGCAATGGTTCGGTTCAACTCGAAGATTGAACGCGAGGCAAGGTATATTCAGTAAATTACCGGCCCATTAGCCAGGGCTAAAGCAGAAATACGTGCTTTAGCCCTGGCTAATGGGCCGGTAATTTACTGAATATATCAAAAAAAAAAAAGTTACATGTATGCACGAAAAAATGAAATTCGAATTATCAGAAACAACTACATTTGTGTTAAAAGATCCTGATGAAAATGACATGTTTAAGATAGCTGATGTAAAAAAGACAAGTAAAAACTATGACTGCTTTTTCTATAATTTGTCCTAAACGCAAATATGCAGGCCGTCGAGAGGTTAAAAAAGAAAGGGGGGCATAATATGGATAGCCCCTTAATTATTTCAAACGCATCGCCTACACAAGGAAAGATAAAGGGTTTCAGTTTGTTTTAATTTAACTCTTGAAAACGCGTTTGTAGGCCATTTTTAGCAACGTTAAGGGAACCAAAAGTTTTTCGAAATAGATTCTCTAAAAACGCAATAAAAATAACTCTTTAAAAAGTCGTGACAGAAATAATGCTTTAACGATTAACGGTTGTGAAACTCTGTTTACAGTTTTAGAACCGTTGGTCAAGAACTTAATTACTTTGTACAACTTTAGAAATTTAAGTTACACAACTTCAATATTTGCCCACAAATAGCATTGCCAACTTCATTAATGTAATTGACTTGTAACATCAATCTTATCCGCGTGGTAGCCCCCCTGGGCGATACTATGAATTCATTGTAAAATAAAGAAAGGAAAAAAATGAAACGGTTGTTGTTGCTGTCTTGTGCAAGTTAAGCTGGTAATTTGGGGTGCGCTGCTTCACTTTTTCCAACTGTCTCGTCATTTGGTGTGAATTTTGACTTCCACAGTACAGACATGCCATAAGAACTCGCTTATACGGTAGGCAACCATTCACAGCATAACAACACATTCACACAAAGAAAGGACAAGGACAGGAGAAAGAAAGTACCAGTGCTGTGGAGTCGGAGTCGGACAAATTTAGGGGAATAGGAGTCGGAGTTTTAGCCGTCAGAAAACATGCCGACTCCGACTCCATTTAAATACTACCAACTGATTCCACGGGAGAATCTACGCCAGAAAACCACAAATAATAGTATATTCAGTAAATTACCGCCCATTATCCTGGGCTAAAGCAGAAATACATGAAATACACCGCCAGCTGAGTCATTTCCAGCCGAGGACTGCAATCTGGTACTTATTAGCACTCATCAGCCCGGCATATGATGAGTGCTAATAAGCACAAGACTGCAGTCCTCGGCTGGAAATGACTGAGCTGGTGGTTTCCAGCCGAGGACTGCAATCTCGTGCTTATTAGCACTCATCAGCCCGGCATATGATGAGTGCTAATAAGCACGAGACTGCAGTCCTCGGCTGGAAATGACTGAGCTGGTGGTTTCCAGCCGAGGACTGCAATCTCGTGCTTATTAGCACTCATCAGCCCGGCATATGATGAGTGCTAATAAGCACGAGACTGCAGTCCTCGGCTGGAAATGACTGAGCTGGCGGTGTATTTCATGTATTTCTGCTTTAGCCCAGGCTAATGGGCGGTAATTTACTGAATATACCATGCCTTGCCTTCAATCTTCGAGTTGAACTGAACCATTACTTCCGTCACTCGTCTGGTCTGTACTAATAATATTAGCTACCAGTTTGTTTGGCACTCTTGGCTTCCTTAAGAGGTTTTCCATCTCCAGCTCGGTCACTTTCTTGTGTCGGACTGATGAGTGCTAATAAGCACGAGTCCTCGGCTGGAAATGACTGAGCTGGCGGAGCATTTCATGCATAAATAATAGTGTTTGATCAGTCGCTTAACATGAAAGTAAAAAAAAATCCCACTTTTTAATCACATGCTACAGAAAGTATTCACCGAATCGATTTTTTCTAAGAAAAAAAGATTTCGCCACTTAAAGAGCAATTTGTAGCTAAAGACTAAAATTTTTTCTCGATCCCCCTTCGCGGAAACTGGGTGATTAAAAGATGAAATTAATCATTTCCACATGAAAAGTGCATTTTTTCTTAACATCAGAGCTGAACTTCAAGAGCTGCAAGCAACATTATTTTTAACTATGTATATACTGATACAAATAACTCGTTTCAGTAAAATGTCGTTTGTTAAAAAATATACATTGCTGCAAATCTTGGAAATAGCGGATATTTTGATGTGCTTAATGTGTCGTAATCTTGCTAAATTGGCGTTTATGCCATTCAAAATTAACTCCCACTTTCAGGCATTATATATTAATGGTTTCCTCTGCTTCACTAGCAGTTAAAATGGAGCTCCATGAGCTTGGCGAGATATCGCCGAATCGGTATTTTTGGCTAGAAATCGTCAAATGTCTCCAAACATGGCAAATTATTAGATTTTGCTTCCAAAATAGGGGGCGGCAAGTAAGTTAATGGAAAGTGCGTATACTTCTGAAAAAATTTATTGAGGTCCAGAAAATCACTTTCTAAATTTTATTTCCATTTTAACAGACAAAATAATCCTTACTAATAATAAAGCTGAAAGTATCTCTGTTTGTCAGGATCTCTGGAACGCGCATAGCACCTAGACCGTTCGGCCAATTTTCATGAAATTTTGCACAGAATTAGTTTGTAGCGTGGGTGTGTGCAAATCGAAGCGATTTTTCGAAAATTCGATTTTGTTCTTTTTCTATTTCAATTTTAAGAACATTTTCCCGAGCAAAATTATGGACGAGTAAATTACCAAGTTATCATAACGTAGAACCGTAGCATGGGCAAGCCAATTGGCGAGAAATTCATCATACATTATTTGTAAATATACAGGCGAACCAAAAGACCTTTTAATTTTCTACTACGGGCAAAGCCGTGCGGGTACCACTAGTATGAAATACAAAAGAAAGGCATATTTGAAAAAATATGTAGCCCCAGAGCAGATGAGAGTTTATTCTACCCCTTTTACTAGACGTCACCAAACATTGTTTGGGCACTTACGCGATTTTGCTCCTAGGGGCTTCATTTGATCCTTTTCAGAAATACAAGCACCATTTTACCAAAATTTTGTCTTCTAAAAAGAAAATACATTGTATATTAAAGTATAATATGGAATTTACTGATACGTTCAGTTCAAAAAGTATCGAATACCAAATACAAGATTGATTTTCCAAGAGTAATTTCCCTTTTTATGTTAATCTTTTAAAACTAGTATGTTGTGGCCATTACGAAACTTTCTTCTATATATATATATATATATATATATATATATATATATATATATATATATATATATATATATATATATATATATATATATATATATATATATATATATATATATATTTTCTGATCCCTCCCCATGCTTGATGAGGAAGCAATATTCCCAACAAAAACAAAATGACACATGCAAAAACTTGACGACCATCCCAATGTCTGAATTATTGCAAAAGCAAAGCAAAGAGTGAAAATTGAAAGTTATTTTAAAAGCCTTGCTTGAATTAATTACAAATATTTTATTTGTAACAAACATAAGATGGCAACAGTTAAAAATTTTAAATCATTGAGATGATATTTCTGATCATTTCCATACAATTAAAATCACAGAAATACGCAGACGACAATTTATTACGATTTATCTTTCTTATTGTTGCATTAATAAAGCTATTTTTTTCGTAGAAAAAAATCAACACTTCTTGGAGCGATTGGCGTCAAAATTGAACCAAAGCCTGTTAACATATGGATTCACATATATTCCAAATTTCAACCAGAACGTAGCATTACTTCTTGAGATAGGGCACTCACAATGGAAAAAAAGAACGGGCGATTGCGCTACCCCCTTTTTAGCTGTTGACATCAAAATAAAATCAGCTTTTATACCCACTAAGGGCTACTTGCCGATAAATTTTTCTTTCATTCCGTTCATTATTTCTTGAGATACAGCAGTCACAATTGAAGACAAAAAACGTTCTATAGCTCAACCCCGTTTGAGTTATTGACACCAAAATTGAATCAGCACCTGTTCCTGTTAATGGCAACATATGGACCAAATTTTGTTTGATTCCGCCAGTTACTTCCTGAGGAACAGCAAGCACGCGCAACTCAAAAAACGTCCCATTGCTCCACCCCCCTTGGAGGAATTCACGCCAAAAACCAATGGGCACAAGTTCACATAGAAGCACATATGTGTACCATATTTCGTTCGATTTCATGCGGTAGTTTTTGCTGTAGAGCGGCCACAAAAAACTAGTCACACAGATATGTGACACACATACACACAGACAGACAGACATTTTCCAAAAATAGTCGAAATGGACTCAGCACACCTCAAAACGTTCGAATCCGTCAAAATTCGAAAATTTGCACGAATCCAATACTTTCTTCTATATATTAGATATAGAAGAAAGTAAAAAATAAACAAAGTGTGAACCATGATAAAAAGATCCTGCCTCGCCTAATGCACAGTATAAGGAAAGCAGATTTATGTTTAGAAAAACACCGAAAATGTTGAGCTTTATTTTTCATCAACTTTTCCCAAGATAATACCTCAGAAGCATTATTAAGATTTTTGGAAAAATTAATAAATGAGTTACTCTCAAAAAAAGAACAACATGAATACAAAATTAAATTTGTTAGAGAAAGAGTAATAATATTAATATCGTGCTATCCGAAAGTAATTAAAAGCCCTCCCATACTAAAAACAAACAGTGCAGCACATTTCCCTTGTTAGTCATTTTTGAAAAGATTTGAAAGAAAAATTCTTGCTTGCGAAAAAGCCGTACTGTGCAGAAAATCTTTCGCCTTATTAATTTTTCAAATTTTTCGGAGTCCTTTAGGTTACAGTTGCGATTAAGCCAATTATGCGTGGACCAAGTTTTTCAAAGAACCATTAAAATACACTTAAATATTAAGTTTTCTTCTATTTCTCTTCAGAATTTTGTTTATTTGTAAGTTCATTATTCTTTGTTTATTTTTTACTTAAATATTTCAAATTTAAATTCTGTAGTTTTAATGCTGAAAAATAGACGCTTTATAACGCAATTACTTGCAGTATAAAAGAATAACCTTCGCGAACATGGGTCGAAAAAAAGAACATTCACATTCGAACTGTTCTATCTATATTGGTACGGTACACCAATTTTATGTCGACCAGCCAAGCACTGTAAAAAAAAATTCCTAAACGTCACTGATTATTTGCGTGGAACGTTTCGAGATTTCACGGGTTTTCATCGAAAAATCAAGTATATTTGCAAAAATGTTTCCTGAGTTTCTACAAGTTCCACGAATGCAGGCTTTTCACTGTTGGGGAAAATATTTCTAGCTACCAGTTTAAAAAGTGACTAAGTGTGTTCAACAAGTATCGGTTTTAGTTCGATTACGGTCCTTCCTGAGTGACTAAGCTCCCGATGAGAGCGAATCAAGTCCATCGATAGCTGCAGTTTTTCAAGGCGAGAGTTGGAGGCAAGGGAGATGCTTGGAATACTACTTGAAATTCTGTCTCAGCTTTGACCATGGTTCCGTTGATGCTTCTTTATATTTCTTAGTAAATCAGGAAGGTTTCAATCAATTACATTAAACCTACCGAATTTCCATTGTAGGCTCCAGACTGGCTAAAAAATTGGGAAGTTTCCGAATTTTTCAGTAAGAATCAAGGATAATTTCTGGAAGGTTACTGATTTTCAGCAGAAAATATTCCTGGTTCTTGCAAGAAGTGTTACTGAAAGAAATCGGTCCCATTATTTTCTAGGAAGGTTTCTAAATCGTTTTTACAGTGAGTGGTGAGGTATACGAATCAACAACCTCACTAGAGGAAAACATAGAAAATGTTTAAACAATACGAGATATGGGAATACTAAAGATAATTTGGAATTGAAATATTATAGTTACATATGGTAATCTTCTATGTGTATAAAAATGGCGGTTTGCATATGTGTGTATGTTCCATATATAAACCTTCAGTTTAAGTTGAATCTTTGTTAAATTTGGCACAGAAGGGTTGAATGACCGGGAATTTACATAGAGGTTATTTCGCCTTTATATAGGCCGCAGAAACAATCCTACGAGAAATTCTGAGAAAAGGAAAATACCAATACAAACAATGACTGGTTTTTGGAATTCAAAAGTAATCCAAAGAGGTCTATAAATTTAAATTTTGAGTCATAGACTTTCCGCACGGGAAATTTTACTTTTTCTTTTTCTTCTATTCAAACCAGATTGTTAAACTTGCGTTACTCGACACAACTTTTATTTTCGAAGTAGACCGTGCAAAGCAGCAAGTAAAAATGTCTATAGACAGCGGTAACTGTGAATACAAAGAAAACAGAACTAAATATAACTTTAAATTGCAATAATCTGTTTACATACCGTAATATGATAAATAAACTGTTGGTTTTGAACGATCCCATGCTACTTTGTTCTTCAGCGACGTGACATAGTTTCTGTTCGATCGAACTCCCTTCCACATTGGACACTTTTGGAAAACTTTCTCAAGTTTTCCTGTCGAGGCAACACCCCTGACTGTGCCGAATGTATCCCTGGGGTGTATCCTCAGAAGGCGGCTCACTTGCACGACTCAATACTTGCGTTAACTAAATTTTCATTAAATCGCTTTAAAAGTGTCACGGGAATGGATTATCTGCCAGAAGACCGGTATTAATTTAAAATGTAATTCTCACCGGACGGACGAACGTGTGTTAATCCAAGCGATCTTTCCGAGAAATCAAACTGCGCGATTTAAATTTGTTTAACTTTTATGATTAGCTGCAACTATTCAACTAAGCATTTTAGATTTTTCTGCTTCACAGGTGAAGTATTTTTGTGTTTGAGCTATGTACATCAGAGAAATTGTATGCACACGCCACATACATGAATTCGCTTACAATAAATATGTTTTTCATATCCATGTTGTCTACTTCAAAACAAATCAGGGGGTTTTTTTTTCAGCAATCACGATTGCTTATTGTTTTCACTTGACTGTTTTGAGGTCCTATGATTTTATTTTTTCCCCCGTCTTTCTGCTGCACCACCATCGACCGGCCCCTCCCGATACTGCTACTCTAACGAAAACCGTCTCCAGATTGCGTCTCTATCCTACACACACGCGTACACACACGCACGCACACACACACCTACACACACACACACGCACACACACACCTACACACACACACATACACACACACGCATGCCTGCATACATACGCACACGCACAAAAACACACGCATACATATAAACACAGAAACACATACGCATACATACAAACACACAAACACACACGTATACATACACACACACATACACACCTTTGCACACGCATACACACACACACACCCAAACACTCATATCTGCACCGAGACGCAAAAACACTCGCCTACACACACACACTCGTGAGTGTGAAAAACATAATTTGAATTTAAGATGTCAAAATTCAAATTATTTTTTTTGCTTTTATTTATTTATTTATTTATTTATTTTGAAAAGCATTATTTACGTGTGTTTTATGGGGGCTAATCTACGATCGAAAAAAGCGCTATTTCGTACTGCTCATGAATAATTTAATGTTTGTTTATCCAGTCACACTTTACATTTTTAAAATTGCACGTTGCGGGTGCAGGTTTCTTATTGCGCAAACTATTTTTCAGCGCAGATAGTTTACTTTTTGTATTATGACGTAACGTTTAAAGTGATCCGCTTTATTAGTGCTCGTTTCATATATTTAATGCGAATAAAAACCCCATGAGATAGAAAGAAGTTAATGAAAATCTATAGATTTTAGAAAAATGGAGTAATTAACTACAGAAGATAGGTATACGTGAAGAAAGAAGAAAAGTTCAAAAATAATAATAGTAATGATAATGATGATGATAATAGTAATAATAATAATAACATTAATAATCATTATAATAATGATGGTGATGATGATGAAGTTGATGTTCAGTACGTTACGTAATCATGCTTTAAAGTTACAATCTTTGGTTGCGTAAATTTAAATTTGTTAGGAGTAAATTTGATTTTCATCAATTTTACAAAATCATCGTAATCATCAATCACAATTACATCAATTTTGTTCAAATTTCTTTTTTATTAACTGTAGACTTTTTTTTTGTTCAAATTTTAAATTTTAGATATCACTGGCAGCCTTATTGCAGGTTGAGTGCTTCTGAATTCCGTATTATGTTAAAGGAATTCTTGAGCTGACAGAGATTTACGACCCATCCCGCACTCCGTTCTGACTGGATGATATCCCCGAATGAAGTTTCTCGACTTCGCATAGCAGTTTTCATATCTACTCGATTTAACAATCCGCACATGAATACATCCTGCGTTGCCGGGGCTGGGATGGGGCTTCGGGAAGGGAAATGAAAACGTCTGAAGCTATGACGAAATAGTGGATTTAAAAGATCTTTCGATGATGGAAAAAAAGGGTATGAAGCAGCTAAACAATGTTTTATAGGCAAAGGAAAACATCATAATGTAGTAAATAACGAACTGATGAGTGCATCACGTGACTTCCTTTTACTCCAATTTAATGTCATTTTCCCCTTCTTGGCAATTTTAATGTGATTCAATTGTTTACTCTCTAAATATCCCCAACAGTGACCAGATTGAAATCAGAATTTAAAAAAAAAATCTCCAAATTTGTCAGCAAGTTGGCGACAAAACTTGGCGACCCAAAGACTGGTGATATCTCGCCATGTGTCCGCCAAATTATAACACCACTTGAGTTTACATCGAAATAAACAATTATTCCCCCCCCCCCCAAAAAAAGGGGCAAAAGACCCCTTTAGAAACACCCGAATGCAACCAAAAGGGGAGGTGCACAACTAGATCTCACTAGAAGTCTAGGAACCAAATTTCAACTTCCTAGGATCTGCCGCTCTTGAGTTATGTGACATACATCCGCACATACGTACATACAGACGTCACGAGAAAATTCGTTGTAATTTACTCGGGAATCGTCAAAATGTATATTTCGCGTGTCTATACGTTCTTAGGCACTAATTACGTGTGGTCGGTTTGGAAAAAAAACTCAACATTCATTCGGGGGTGAGCAAAATGGAAATTAAGGTCGATTTTTGAGTGAAATATTTTCGCGAATACATTACTTCCTTTTTTTTTGTAAAAGGAAGTAAAAATTCAAAATAATCACTATGTTTCAGTTTATCAGTCTCTTCATTTTAATTAGTAAAAATAACATTTGTCTCTTTTGTTGGGGCGAAGCTAACCTGGCACCATTGTGAAAGCTACACATATCCTTATCACTGCATTAGTGTGCTGCATGACTAGGTTTGCCCCCCCCCCCCCAAGTATAGAATCGAAAACTGAAACTCATTCAGTTTGATTATCTGACTCTATCAGAGAGATTTAAAGCCTGGATCCTTTGCATTAGCAAATTTAAACGGAGGTTTGAGAAAAGCAACCAAAGCATTTGAAGTCAAAAAATTGCTTCACGTTCAGATACAAATTGAAAACAAGTGCTCTTCATTTCCCAACACGTGATCGGAATTACCCAACCATGTTACTTTTTTGCGACTTTTGTTGGGGTAATTACAACCAGCCCTTTAAGAGTCTAAGTAAACTTAAAAGGTTATTTAGTTTTTTATAATTTTAAAGTGAAATAATCGTCATTAAACATCAAAACGGTTAACTATGTACTTTTTCTGAAGAGACGTAAAATATAAACTTTTGAAGGTCAAAATCAATTGTATCTGTGCCCAGATCATTTGCTTCAATAAATAGCCATGACTGAACAACCACTATAAATTAAAGCACATCGAAGCAAATAAGTGAAAGGGCCAAAATAAAAAAATTGAAAATAACCGACACAAATGATAGGAGATACTTTTGGGGTAAGAGAAAAGTATTAGTTGCTCTGGTAACTGCTGCGATACAGCATGATTCAGAAAAACTTTTTAACTGAAGCCTCACTACGGTTTGAACTTGGAACATGTTCTGTTCAAAACTTTTAAATTTCTACTCAGGGGTCATCCACAAATGATGTCACGCTTTGAGGAGCAAAGGGTTCGTGACATCGGAAGTGTGGGGCGAGGTGGAGGGAGAAAATAACAGTAAGTGTGATAGCACACATTTGGGACGCATTAAAAGTCTTATTACTTCCTTTCACAAAAAAGGAAGTATTGCATTCGCGAAAAAATATTCACTCAAAAATCAACCTTAATTTCCATTTTACTCACCCCCGAATGAATGTTGAGTTTTTTTTTTTTTTTTCGACTCGACCACACGTGGATAAGTGCCTAAGAACGTATAGACACGCGAAATATCCATTTTGACGATTCCCGAGTTAATTACAACGAGTTTTCTCGTGAAGTCTGTACGTACGTATGTGCGTATGTGTGTCGCATAACTCAAGAACGGTATGTTCCAGAAAGTTGAAATTTGGTACGTAGACTCCAAGTGGGGTCTAGTTGTGCACCTCCCCTTTTGGTTGCATTCGGATGCTCCAAAGGGGGTCTTTTGCCCGTTTTTGGGGGGAAATCATTGTTAATAACGATGTAAACTCAAGTGGTGTTATAATTTGGCGGACACTTGGCGATATATCGCCAGTCTTTTGGTCGCCAAGTCTTGTCGCCAACTTGGCGAAAAATTTGACGTTTTTTTTTAAAAATCTGATTTCAATTTGGTGACTGTTGGTGATATTTAGAGAGTAAACTATTGAATCGCATTAAAATTGCCAGTAATGGGGAAATGACATAAAATTGGAGTAAAAGGAAGTCATGTGATGCACACATCAGCTCGTTTAAAGAAGAATGACGATGTCATACAGTATGACACGTAAGAAGAGAGATTCAAGCGAAGTGTGACATTTTGCGACGAAAAACCAAAGGGGAAATATATGAAGGGAAAAGTGTGAGATCGTTTATGGACAGCCCCCTACATTCCTTTTCTTTTCACTAGCTCAATGGAAATTGATCGAAACCCAAACACATGTACACGTAGCCCTAAGAATTTCACAACCTTTCGCTAAATCACGATTTTTTTTATCCTTTTCTATCTTCCGTATTATATTCACATTCCCTCCGCCATCCTCATCAACACCCAATCACTATTCTGTTCTCGATATTAAAGGAATTCCTCCGTTGACAGTGATTTATTTCCCCTACCTGACAACTGTCGGATCACCTCCTATAAACACAAGCCACCGATACTTCCGGTAAAATCATTTTTCTGCTCAGGGCGAAGAGATTCCAGCAAAATCAAGAAAAAAAACGAAAATACACGTCTCTTACGTCATATTTCTCCGCCGCTCTAAAATATGAAATAAAAAATGCAACTCGGGGTTTTTCAAAGTCAACATTCATGATTGAAAATATTCAAATTTCGCTGCTTCCCGGGTGAAATTCACTCACAAACTTTAATGACTTTCCTAGACTAAATAAAACATTCTAAGTCAACCTAATCAAAAAAATTAAGTTGTTGTCGTAAGGCTTGTTTTTTTCTGCTCACTTAAATACTTTGTAACGTTTGATTTATTTACGCCATCCTGCCTGTACATTCTAGTTTGAAATTTTAAACTCAATGTCTTTCTGCACTTGGGAGGAAAAAAAATCAAATTCTTCACTTTTTATGTAAAGAAAAACTATTTTTAATTATGTATTTAAGTAAATCCGAAACTATCCGTCATTAACGCACGAGAAAAACAACAATTACATTTTATCAAAACATTTCAACTATACTTGCCGTGTGCAGGTAAAGGGCAGTATCTGCAAATTTTTCGTTTTTCATTTTTTTGCCTTTTTGTCATCTATTTTACGTTATCTTTATTGTACGAGCTCGTTTATTTGGTTTCCGCTGAAAAAAAGGCGCGAAAAAGACGTCTAATTCCAACCTTTGCCCATACTTAGTATTGAATCCAAAACGCGTTTTTTTTCAAATATCTTGAAAACTCATTTCTGCAGATACTGCCATTTACCAGCACACGGCAGTATAGTCTGCCCAAGGACTATATGGAATTGGCAAACGTCCAATAATAGACGAGCATGTCTGAATGAGAGTTAAAAGTAAAAATTTGATGCGTGTGCTCTATTCATTAAAATAAAAGTTTTGATGACTCTAAACTTTTTATTCGAAATGTTACACTTTAATATTTTAGTTTGGAAATTCATTATATTGTGTTATACCCAGAGACCGACAGAAACTATAAATGCAGGAGCCTAGAAAACTGTTTAGGTGCAAAAGGAATTTTTCTCAAAGTTGTGGAAAATTCAGTGTATGATTTAGTTGCTTAAATTTATCAAAATGAATGATGTTAATGGATTACATTTTTGCACCGAAAACAGGACGAGGGGTCATTGTTTTGAGCTATTCAAATCTCCTGCTAACCTGGAAATAAGGAAAAACTACTACTTTAGTAGGGTTGTGGGCACTTGGAACAGCTTACCGGAAGAGGTGGTCATGAGCAAGGGGGTGGATAGCTTTAAGAGGGCCATTCATCTTCATTGGGGACTAATAAATTGACTAGGACCAGCCTAGCTGGGCCAAGAGCCTGCTGCTGGTCGTCACATTTGTATTTGTATTTGCGTTTGTATTTAAAAACTAGTCGCCCAGGGAGGATTTCTCTGCGCCCGGGATTTTTCAGACTCTGGTTATTCATTTGCCATTGTCTAAAAAGTCACTCTACACACCAAATCATAATGTTAAAAAAGGCGAGTAAGAACTGCAATGGATGGCAACATTGTGCATGATTTTCGTTCCAAAAATATAAAAATAAAGAAATTGAAAAAGATTTAAAAAAAATAGAAGTGTTTTTCATAAAACTTTGGTAATATTGAACGAGCTGATGTGTGCATCACATGACTTCCTTTTACTCCAATTTAATGTCATTTTCTCATTTTTGGCAGTTTTAATGTGATTCAATTGTTTACTCTCTAAATATCACCAACAGTGACCAAATTGAAACCAGATTTAAAATTTTAAAAAATCGCCAAATTTTTCGTCAACTTGGCGACAAAACTTGGCGACCAAAAGAATGGAGATATATCGCCAAGTGTCCGCCGAACTATAACACCACTTGAGTTTACATCGAAATTAACAATGAACCCTCAAAAAAAAAAGGAGCAGAAAACCCCTTTAGAAAAACCCGAATGCAACCAGAAGAGTAGGTGCACAACTAGACTCCACTAGAAGTCTAGGTACCAAATTTCAAGTTCCTAGGATATGTCGTTCTTGAGTTATGCTACATACAAACGTACATCTGCACATACGCATATCCGCACATACGCACATACAGACGTCAAGAGAAACCTCGTTGTAATTAACTCGGGAATCGTCAAAATGGATATTTCGCGTGTCTATACGTTCTTAGGCACTTATCCACGTGTGGTCAAAGTCAAAAAAAAAATAAAAAATCCTCAACATTCATTCGGGGGTGAGCAAAATGGAAATTAAGATCAATTTTTGAGTGAAAATTCTTTTGCGAGTAGAATACTTCCTTTTTTGTAAAAGGAAGTATAAAGAAAAGCCAAAAATATATTAATGTGAAAAATATCTGTCCGTATGTCTGTTAGTATGTTTGTTCCCTCCCAGCTCCCAATAACTTTTCACGGTGCATTTCAATCAAGACATTTTTCATCTGAAGATTTTTTTCTTTTTTTTACGATTTTGAATTCAAATTTTTTGATCACGAATTTTATCAGGTAGAACTTTCGATGTAAAACACGTGCACACGATTCTCATTTGATCATTTTAAGGCTATTTTTGACAACTCAAGAATATTTAACGCCAATATTAAAGTATACAAATCATTATATATATATATACAAATCTAAAATGCTTGAAACACTTTTCGTACCAAAACTTAAGAGACAGTAAAATCAAAATACTTCTAACTATAAAGTTCTACTAACCGCTTAGTGGCATTTTTCATGACAACGGACGAATTAGTAGTCAAAATTGACAAATCTTTATGTTACCAGTACATTGTATGCAGCATCTAGTTAAAAAATAAACTAAGCAAAGCTTTGCGGACGATAAATAAAAAAATGTTGCAATAAAATAATTCTATTTCATTTGCGTTTTGTAAAACTAATTTCCTTTCATATTATCTGTCGATACTTTCTAAAATGCATAAACTACTACGCTATTACAACTTTATTTTCTCTGATGCGATGAATTCTGACGCTCGATTTTAGAAGCTATTTAATTAAAAACTTCTAAAGCCATAAAAGCTTTGAGTAAATTTTTCAGAGCCTCCTTTCGCGAATAGAAGAGAATATTCGAAAAAAAAAATCACCATTGATTTTGGCAAAATTCCAAGAAAGTTTTCCTTTTTCATAATTAAGGACCGGGTAAAAAGGTGCAAGCGTCAGCACTGTTTCTATTGTAAGAAACCCAAAACTAAGACTGTAATCCAGAATCGTGGAGAAAAAAAAAGGTCGCATTAAAGCACCTTTCTTTTCTTGAAAAATTGCTTACGTCCCTATTATGACACTGTTGTACAATATTGGCAGAGGCAAAAAGTAAATGGTTCCTGTTATTAAATTTGAAAATAGTGGCCACTTTACACATTTTCCGCGCTTAGTAATGTCAAGCGTTTCGGTTTTTAATAAATCTTTTTGTGCTAGAAGAGGGAAAAAGAGAAAAGAGCACGTTTTGTCGAGGAACACCAAAAAGTACTCTCTTTTTTTCCCCCTTTGGTTTGCAACTCAAATAATGCGAAGTAAAACAACAAGTAAAACTAAGCATAAAATGAAAAGTATGACATAAATGTTCATGTGAAACAGTTCAGATAAATTGCATAGTTTTGAAAATGAACTCATGAATAGAAATTTAATTTGAAAATTACAGTGCCAAGAGAAAGAACAACGCATTTTATATGATTAGCGGTACCCGCACTGCTTTTCCAGTAGTCGAAAATTAAAAGGTCATTTGGTTCGCATGTATTTTACTTCTTGCTTACCTTTAAAACTTTTACATTTTAATTTAGCAATTTTCGTGAAAAAATAGGAACTGTTATAATTAAAAACTGCAAGTAATATCAGACGAAACATGTAATTGTTGTAGATTTGTAAACTTTTTGACTTGGAACGACACAGGCCCATCTTCTCAGCCAGTGGTTTTCCTGGTTTATAAAAGTTTCAAGCAGTATAATATATACACATTGCAATCTGTACCTTTTCTACATTAAAAACCATCCATTTTGCTTAATAAAACTATTGGAAAAGCGAAGAGGTACAAACTCCGACTTAACGCTCAGAATTTTTGCGCGCTCAAAAGGTTAAACAAATTCTCCTCCTTGACAGTGATTTATTACCCAATATAAATGGAAGATTCTCTACGCTCCAATGAAATAAAATGAGCTCCAAATTTAGCATTGAAGTCAGCCCGGGCTGCTTTCATTTCAATTTATTCAAATACACACTTATCTGTGAAGTTCGGTGAGATATCACCATAGCAAGATACTTCACAGATAGATAACAGATACGACATTAAACAGTGAAGTATCCTAGCAGATAAATATACATTTATCTACTATATTTGGCAAAAAAAGGCTATCTGCTTTCATTCCAATTTATTCATTTTACGTACATTTATTTGTTAATTTAAAATCAGATAAAAATATTCCATTTTCGGCAATTTTGTCTCATGTTTTTGTTTTCTCATCATTAGAGTCATGTATTTTTACACAACATTCAGGATATTTTTGAGTGGGCACCTTATGGTATTTTATTACTATTATTATTGTTATTAACTTGTTTTCTTTTTTTTATCTGTTTACATTTTTATGCATGTTTTTGCTTTCATTTTTTGGTTCGACTTTTTTTTTTTTTTTTAATTTCTTTTTTTAAGCAGAAACATTTTCGAAAATTCCTTCTTTCGGGAACGATTAAATTTTTGCACTCCTTAAATTTTTGTGCCAATCACAATGATTTTATAATTACAATTTCAAAAGTAAAACAATACTTTTTGTCTAAAAATATGCAAAAATTATATTTGGTCTATTACCTCGATAACAACGCTATCGGTTTCGGATAAAAACGCAAAGAGATTTTGGAAAAGACTTTTCTTTTTCTTTCTTTCTTTCTTTTTTTTTCTTTTTTTTTTTCTTTTTGCCTTTTTGTTATCAGTAATAAACTAACTAAGCACACTAAAAAGTAACTACGCACACATGCAAGCTTAAAAAAATACCATATTTAACATATTAAGACAACTTACATCGCATTTCTTAGTTAATCAAATTAATTTCTTCATTATTTTGCGATTAAAAATATTCACATATTGAACCTATTTTCATTTTATGTCCGCAATATCTTCAAACAACACATTGCCCCATTTCTCTTCTTTCTTTCCATTTCCTTTTCTTCCGGTACTCATTATTCTAAAGCAAACAAAGCAAATTCCTAATCTGGAAAGTAAACTCATTCCTAAATCCTACAAAAAAAAAAAAAAAAACTTTTTTGACAATTTAAGTATAAAATGTAATAAGCCAAGTTATTTGTCCTCGGGAAAAAGCTTTCGCACTTTGCTAATGATGGCTCAAAGTTTCGTAATGGTTTTGAAAAATTATTACGTTTCTCGTTGAAACAGGACCGACGATGGAAATTTATGCATCCACAAAATCTTTATGAATGTTAATGTGAGACATAAGGGGGTCCGGGACACATTTTGAAATTTTTTTTATTAAATACTTTATAGTTTTGAAATTTTTTGCACTGATTCACGATCTATTTAATAAGCAAAATCATAACATAAATACTGAATTTTTTTTTATTTAAATTTAATTTTTTTTTTTGTTTAAAAAATGGGGTTGCTTTAAACTGATATAACTCAAAATATTCTTGGTCAATTTTCAATTTTTTTTTCAAAAAATTATGCACAAATATCTAAGCTTTAATTTTTATTCGGCGATTTTAAAAATATTGATTTAATGAAAAATAGAAAATATTTGAAGAAAAATTTCGAAAAATTCGAAAATACTTTTTTTTAATCATATTTTTTGCAGTAAACGGTTTTTTTTTCTTTTAAATTCGCCGAATAAAAATTAAAGTAAACTGTTTGAAAAAGATATGCTCCAAATTTCATTACTTTATCAGTTCCTGACTTATAAGATTTTGAATGCAAGAAATTAGGAAAAATTGCATCATGGAGAAAAACGCGTTTAAAGTTTTAAAGTTCAATACATATTAGTTAGGTGCATGCAACAAAAATAATTATATCTTTCGTTCTAATTAAGATATAAACAAAGTTCAAACGTCCTTTTAAGCAGATAAAAACGGAGTAATTTTTCAAATGATAAAAAAAAATTGCAAAATTTGACGATTTTTGTGTTCCGGACATCCTTAAAATCAGTTTGTATTTATTCGAAAAATACTAATTCAGTATAATAGCTTGCTCTCTTAGTTGCGCGGACAGCCATGTGGTGAGATTTCAAGGTAGGAGAACAGCCTAATTTTCGAAAGAAATCGATTTTGAGAAGTTCAGAGAGCCCCCAGGGATCTTTTTCCTAAATCCGCAATTATTTTTTAAATCGGTGAATTATTGAGAAAACTAGAAGAAATTTGCTAAACTCAATATCAAGTGGCCAAATTGAAACAGATTAAAAAAAAAAAAAGAAATTACAAATTTGTCGCCAAGTTGGCGACAAAACTTGGCGACCAAAAGAATGGTGATGTATTGCCAAGTGTTCACCAAATTGTAACACCACTTGAGTTTACATGGAAATTAACAATGATTTCCCCCCAGAAAGGGGCAAAAGACTCCTTTAGAAACACCCGAATGCAACCAAAAGAGGAGGTGCACAACTAGACCCACTACGAGTCTACGTACCAAATTTCAACTTTCTAGGACTTACCGTTCTTTAGTTTTGCGACATACATTCGCATATACATACATACGTACATACAGACGTCACGAGAAAACTCGTTGTAATTAACTCGGGGATCGTCAAAATGGATATTTTGCGTGTCTATACGTTCTTAAGCACTTATCCACGTGTGATCGAGTCGAAAAAAAAAACTCAATGTTCATTCGGGGGTGAGTAAAATGGAAATTAAGGTCGATTTTTGAGTGAAAATGTTTTCGCGAATACAATACTTCCTTTTTTGTAAAAGGAAGTAAAAAAAAAGTTAACCCATTTCAATACATAGATAACATCTTAATTTCATAAACTTGTTACACAACCCGTAAAATTCTCAAGTCATATTCCGATAAGGTGGAACATGACTTGTCACACGAAGAAAACTCTTAATAGTTAATGACCGTTATCCATCAAGATAGCGACAAGAGGCCTCTTCCCCTTCTTTGTTGTTTAAAATAGTCTGCAGCTCCCAATGGCAGACTCTTTTTGTTTCTGCGAGCTCCTCAACGGGGAGCAGGAGCCGCGAGAAGTGTCAACAAGAGCTGGAACAAAAGAGGAGAATTTAATGATATCTCCCGACGGAAAAGAAACGCTTCGTTCGTTGGGAGTTAAATGCCGAGAAAGA
Organism: Uloborus diversus; assembly: GCF_026930045.1. Lineage (NCBI taxonomy): Eukaryota > Metazoa > Arthropoda > Arachnida > Araneae > Uloboridae > Uloborus > Uloborus diversus. The sequence goes on from NC_072731.1 coordinate 267,478,268, forward strand.
TCGTGGCTTTTGAAGTGATGTATGGGGGGGGGGGAAGCTTTTCAGAAATGCATGCTAACGATAGGGAGGCCTTCAAAAGCTTCGAGAGCATTTTTAGTTCCTTTTAAGAAAAAGGAAGTATTGTATTCGCAAAAAAATGTTCACTCAAAAATCGGACTTAATTTCCATTTTACTCAACCCCGAATGAATGTTGAGGTTTTTTTTTTTTTGAGCAATCACGATTGCTTATTGTTCTCACTTGACTGTTTTTGACGTGCTATCATTTTATTTTCCCACCGCCACCCTCCGCACCATCACCGTCGACCGGCTCCTCACGATGCTGCTCCTGTAGCGAAAGCCGTCTCCAGGTTGCATCCATGTCCTACACACACGCGCATACATACACAACTACACACAAGCACGCACACATACACACACAAACAGAAACACGTACAAACACATACACACACACAAACAGAAACACGTACAAACACATACACACACGCATACATACAGACTCCCACACACACATACACACAACTACCCACACATTCATGCCTGCACACAGACACCATACACATACTTCCCCCCCCCCAGACACAAACACACATGCCTACACACACATACACATAACCTGTACACACAAACACGCACGCCTACATACACACACTCGTGATTGCGAGAAGCATAATTTGAATTCAAGATGTCAAAATTAAAATTATTTTTTTTTTACTTACAAATTACTCCGTAAAGGCGAAGCACTGCAAAAAAAAGAGGAATATTTCTTTTTTTTTTCTGTACATGTTTAACATTTTTACTTCCTTTTACAAAAGAGGAAGTATTGTATTCGCGAAAAAATTTTCACTCAAAAAGCGGCCTTAATTTCCAATTTGCTTACCCCCAAATGAATGTTGAGTTTCTTTTTCGAACCGACCACACGTACATATGTATCTAAGAACGTAAGGACACGCGACATATCCATTTTGACGATTCCCGAGTTAATTACAACGAGTTTTCTCGTGACGTCTGTATGTGCGGATGTGCGTGTGTGTGTATGTGCGTTAGTGCGTGTGTACGTATGTGCGTGTGTGTATATGTGCGTTAGTGGGGATGTGCGTATGTGCGTATGTATGTCGCATAACTCAAGAACGTTAAGTCCTAGAAAGTTGAAATTGGGTACGTAGACTCCTAGTGGGATCTAGTTGTGCACCTCCCCTTTTGGTTGCATTCGGGTGCTTCTAAAGGGGTCTTTTTCACCTTTTTGGAGGGAAATCATAGTTAATTTCGATGTAAACTCAAGTGGTGTTATAATTTGGTGGACACTTGGTGATATATCGCCAGTGTTTTTTTCGCCAAGTTTTTTCGCCAACTTGGCGACAAATTTGCCGATTTTTTTCTTTTTTTTTAATCTGGTTCCAATTTGGCCACTGTTGGTGCTATTTAGAGAGTAAACTATTGAATCACATTAATATTGCCAGTAATGGGCAAATGACATTAAATTGGAGTAAAAAGAAGTCATGTGATGCACACATCAGCTCGGTTGAGGAAAGTGGACTATGTAAAATTCGAACGGCGATATGTCGTCGAATGTCCCGCTTTCAAATGCTTTAAGTAGACTTGCGCCCATAAATTTGTCGGGTAGCATTGGTTGATTGACTAGCTTCTAATGTGCTCAAATGCGAGTACAATAGAATACCGATGATCTGAAATCCAAAGAATCGAAAATTCTAAACATCCGAATACGCTATTCCTCTCGGGTTTTTTCACTGCTGTGCACACAAAATCGAAACTATTTCCTCAACGAAAGCAAAGACTCGACAGAGACGGAGAAAATTTAAAGTAAAGAACGGAGAAGTTTTTCCGTGGAATGGCCCCAAAGCATTTCCTCCAGTTTCTTCTGCAATCAACAGAAGAAAAAGGTTTTGTTTTGAAAAAGCGATTCTTCTACGGAAAAGAAAACTATATTGCAACAACGAAAAAAGATATATTTATTAAGTGATGCAGAAAAAAAAAAGTTTCCTTTAGAACTATTTCACCAATAATTCCATTAAAAGTCGAGATAATTAAACATATCAAAGCATTTTTTGCAAAAAGATAAAGTGGTAATTTCTTTTCTCGCAAAAAAAAAAAAAAATACTGAAAAACAATAACTAATAAAAAAAATATCGATTTCTTGTTGCTTTTGACAAAGCGGCTTTTTGTTTGTAACGTTTTTATATTGCATGGATTCAAAGTTCTGTTTAAAAGGTTTTTGATAAAGGTTTTAATATTTGATGTAGGGAAAGAGAAAATGAAAAAACTTTTTATTGAAACCTAAGGAGCATTGTGTTATCGCATAGGCCTATTGTCTTCAATTTTTGGTGTTTGTGCTAAGAGATATAACTTTCACTGAAGCAGAAGGCATGGAAGTAAATTAAAATTTTTATTAAACTTCTTTGAACTTGTTGAATAAATAGTATATCGATCGATAGTAACCTTAATTATTGAGTAATCACGAATTGCCTATAATCCTCACTCGACCAAAGTTGATGTTGCTGGGTTTTTCAGATTGCCATGACGACGGTGGTTCTTAAAATTTATTTAAAGACCAAAATTTTCATCGTCATTGTTGAATTGGCTGGCTGATTTTATGTACGTAATTTTTTGAAATTAACTCAAGCAGACTTTAGCTTTAAAAGGGGAGTTTTGTGTAAAATTACATTTTATTCAGAAAAAACCACACATATGAATGAAGGGAAACAGCAAAACTTTATCTAAATACAAAATTTTCAGATTACTATTTCCCATCATTTAAGACTAATAAGAAGTAAAATTATATAATGTTATACATTGAAAATAATCTTTATGATAAGTGTACTGGTGGATATCGGCCAAAAAATCCATATCTTTATGACTGCATCCCAATCACATTTCGTTTTTCATGGGTATGCCCTTAGATTAACTATTCTAGAAAATCACCAGTCACCGTTTTTTTCAGTTTTTGTTACATATCAAAAAAACTATATACTTGGGAATCGAAATACTAAACGGTGAATTAAATTAAAGGACATAAAATTACCTATAAAGTGTTTTTTTTTTTTTTTTTTTTTTTTGAAGTTGTAATAGGTGAGAAGATGTTTAATTTCAAAGCTACCGGAATTTAATCCACGAACTTTGGAATTAAATATCTCCTCACCTCTTACAGCTGCAATAAAAATAAAACTATCTTTTTAAAGGTAATTTTACGCTCTTTAATTTATCAATGAATAGTCACGCCTCTAAGTAATTTGCGATACGAAACGGAAATTTAAAAACAAAACGCGCCTAGAAAGATGGCGGTGCCAGTTCCCCCTACGTCCAGCCGTATTTAGACTAAAAATACAGCAAAACATATTCATCTTATCATAATTATGTATGAAAATTGTGTTCCGTTCAAAAAAACAGATAGAGGTAGATATTTGCAGAGGGGATCTTTTACTCAAAGGGCTCAAGCATGTTTATTAGTCTTCTTTTTTTTTTTGGACAAATGTTAATTTTAATGTTTCAAACAAAAGGCTAAATTTCTGCCGAACTTGAAACATAATTTGATTTGCTGCAATTTCATTTGAAAGCTAATATGTCGGGACTAGTTTCTGGTAGATTTAACTACCTGTAGCTCTAACGGCTGTTTTTGAAATTACCGTTTACAGATTTTAGTGCCAATTGAACTTTAAGTAATTCGAATGTTTCATAGCTTGTAGCTCACTGAACAATTTGACAGTCTTGATGAAAAAAAAAGATGTCATTTTACAGGATTTTGTCTGTTCTTTCTAAATATGTAGGGGAAAAGGGAGCTCATGTGAACACGGTATGTTTTACTAAGATCGCTTCAAGCAAAAAATCGGGAAAAATTCTCAATTAAGAACAGTACCAGTACCAGTTGAACAGGGCCGGATTACCAAATAGGCAATGTAGGCAGTAGCTTAGGGGCCCCGAGGGGCTCCGAAGAAATATCAAAGTTGCAAATACAAAAAAAGGTTATATTTTCTTCAAAAAAAAGGGGGGGTGCTCTTTCCTTGTATTCAATAAAAATATATGTGCTTGCTCGTTGGGTGCGAAAAATTTAGACGCTACAGACCCCCGTCCCTGTTTTCAGACCTCGCGATGGCTCTAGGAGGCCCCATCACTAATAATTACTTAGGGGGCCTCCGACTCCTTGATTCGGCCCTGCAGTTGAACATATTGGACAAATATTTAAAGCAATGAGCCATTTTATGTTTCTGTGGTGGCAACTTCTTTGTTTTCGCAGGTGTGGAAAAAACTTTATCACTGTCTTCTGAACGTGATAACATTTTTAAAACTAACTGCTAATCTAAATCTAACTATTACGAACCATTATATGAACATTCAAGTAAATTTATGACAACGTTTAAACATTTTTATTAAATTAAAAAATTCTTTATTTTTGTGAATCAGCACTAAAGTAGACGATGAGGCAATTGTGAACACTACATTTAGGGGCACAAGTGAACAGTTCGAATAGCCGCTCTATATTATTATTATTGTAAGTGTTGAAAAACGTATAAATATTTATTATTATTATTTTCCTATAATCAGTTTGTAAATTTATTGTCAATTGTTATTAATATTAATAAACATGAATAAATAAGTATTTATTTATTTTATTTTTTAAATTTTTTGTTATTAAATAGTTGATCAATAATTTAGTGTTATATAGTACTTAGAGGAAACAAAAAAACACAAAATATTTTCATTTAACTAAAAACTGAAGTTCAAAATCATTTTAAAATACATTATCAAACAATGTATGAAGTTGAAAAGCAAAATATATATATATTAACTTTTACATAAAAAAAAATTCTTCGCAATATGTAGTCATATGAGTTTTTATCTAGTCTATTCAGTGATCAGAGCAGGCTACCAGACTTCAGAATTTGACATTCCGCAGTTATATAATCAGGAAAAACATTTTCTTAGTGAAACAATAACTACAATTGAAACTGACGTAGTAAAGGTTACAAACCCTTCAATGTATTTGTTACTTAGGTATATGTTTCAAATTAAAGAATTTTCCTTTAAAATATTAGGCTTCTCCAGCAATTTTTACCCGTGTGCTCCAGGCCTGTTCACATGTGCCCCCCTCCAGGGGCACACGTGAACAACTGCAGACGTTTTTTAAAAACGCCATAAAGTAAAGAAATATTTTTTAAAAAAACCCAAAAAATTCCATGACACGAAGAAAAGTGTATTCAATCATGGGGACGCTTTTGCGTTGAGAATTTGATAATATTTTTTGAAAAATAAATAAATGAAAAAAAGTATTCACCTGTGCCCCCTTTTCCCCTAAATAGTTCGTATGTAGGTTTTCCAGCAATTTCAGAAATCGATCTTTCCCTCGGAAGTTTGTTTTTTGGCTAATTTTTCATCTACCACAACTCGGTTACGGTTACAGACCGAACAAGATAATGGGTGGTTCTATGCTCCACTTGGGCTTTTCTATCATCCCCTTACGTCTGGCAGATTAGGCCAAATTCACCCAAAATAGCTAATGAATTATTTGAAAAAAGCTCAAACCGAAATTATTAATGTATCGTAACAAAAAAACTTTTCAAGTTATGATTTTATATATTGTATTGTACTTAAAAGAAGGGATAAAGTTTACTGGGGGGAAAATTGTACTTTTTTCTAAACCACCAAATCTAACAAAAGTCTGGGTAAGGGTGACACTTTAAGGTTATAGGTATTGCACACAGCTCATTTTCAAAGTTTTTTTTTTATCAAACTCATCAAAACAACGAAGTGATTATTTGCTCGCCAAGCGATGCCAAAATGAGATGCTGAAATTTAAAAATTCATGTTGAGTAAAAGCAATCCATTGAATAAGACTAATAGTTGCATTAAAACAAAAAAAAAGGTCCTCCAAACAAACGAACTCTAAACCATTCGCAACTCCAGAGTTCGAATATGCTACCATGCGGTAATTAAGAATACTAAAGAATAAGGTAAAACTTTCCGTTCCACGTTGATTTCTTTGGGGTAAATTACAGGCTTCAGATAATTTATGGTGTAATGTAATTTCAGAAGAATAGAAAAGAAAGCTTCCCACAAACACGATGAAAAATTACTGCCATTCACTAAGGGTCAAAGCAAGTTATAAGTTACGGCTTTTGTTTGTTTTACCTTTTTCATCCGCCATTAGACAGTGGCTGCAGCGCCCCCTATAGTTCATTGGAGTTGCGAATTCAATACTTAAGCATTGGATGTGTCAGAAGGTCTGCGTAACTGTTGCATCCGTTTTAGCCTTGATTTATTTTTGATTACTTCCCTGTGTTATACTTTCATTTTCAATTCATTTCTTAAGACTCCTTTCGAATAACTGCTAGATCTATTTTAGCCTTGCAATTCAGCAACGCATTCACAAGCCCTATAAGCTGCGAACAGCTACATAAGGATTTTGGGGAAATGAACAGATTTTATTTAAAGACTAAATGGCTCCGCCCGCTGCTCGTTTCGCTTGCGAACTCCAGTTCCGTGACTCGATGCTGTCTGCGGCTAGTTCCAATTGATGATTTTAATGATTTTTCTCTTCGGAATTGCTTTCCCTGTATGTCCTGCGTCCAACGGTACCAGTCTTAAGGCGGCAGACATTGCCATTCTGGAGGAGATAGAGTTACAGACACACAGACAGACGCGCACAGAAATTAATAGTATAGATGCTCTTGCTTAACTAATGGTTCAAGATAATTAATTTCTTTCCAAGGTGTTCGAGGCCATGCAATAAAACCTTGGGCGGGGTAACCTTGACATATCTGTGAACAATTTACCAGAAATTTCCCATTCTGTCTTTCTCTCATTATTTTTAACCGAATTCAAAAAAGGGGGTTATGATTTCGTTTATTTTAATGAAATTTTATTTTAACTGAGTAGGTTTAGTTTTAAAGACTTAGTGTTTAATTCAGGATTCGGTGGGTTGTCAGTTACGTTCATAGGCGGATTTAGGACGGAGATGCTGGGGGGGGCAAGTTTTTTTTTTTTTTTTTTTTCAATTTAACGAATATTCAAGCGGGGTTTTAACTTTTTTAGACCCATTTTGTGTGTGGATCTTTAAGAGGGGGTACTTTTATTAGTCACACGTTTTTTTTTACGTATGCTAATTAAGAACCAATATATTTTACATCAACGAATGGAATTCAGAAAAATAGCATTTTTATGTGGTCCCCTACATTAAAAAGAAAAAGGGTATATGTAACGCCAATAAATTACATGCAATAATTTAACTTTAAAGCTTTATGCAATTTTAATGAAAACATTTTACTACAAATTATTATACACACAACTATAAAAAGTACTTATAAAGTTATTACTGTTACGCTTTTAAGTCGCGTTTTGAAACATGATCGGTAGCGACAAAGTTATTACTTCAAAATTGATTTCATTTACAACCATGCTGCTTCGTTTCACTTTAATGATAATTAATTGACAGAAACAAAACAGAAATTCAAATAGAAATCTTTATATTGAGCATACCTGGTAAACAGAGGTGGCGACCCGTAGTGGGGATTTTAAGCTGTGACAAATTTTGCAGTCAAAATAGAAACACAAGAAAACAACATTCTGGTTGCCGAGTGTTCACTTACGTATGAAGAACGGCAACACTGCTTTTTCTGTGTGAATAATTTATTTTAATACTTCTTTCAATTGTTATGTAATACTTAAATATAACATGAACTTTTATATGAATGTACACGAGGCCCCATCATTTTTAAATTTTTAGTTCAAACAAAAGAAAAAATTTGTTTTTATCCAATCTTTTGATTACGAATCAGAAACCAAAAATTGGTATAATTGTACATCATGGTTGAAAGTTAAAATAATGTTGTGAATATTGGACAATTTTATGAACATGATGATATTGTAGAAAAAATATACAGAGATTTCAGAGGCAAATGCATTAAATTAGGATAAGTTACACAAATGAATAAAAAACAATTTTTGATACGACTTTCTGTAGAAATTATGTTACAAATCGAACATCAATTTATCATTAGAAAAACAATCTCTTCGTTTTAAAATGTGAATAAAGTTATTAATGGAAAAAAAATCAATGGTTATTTACAATTATGTTTTATTTTAAAATGAATTTTCTTTGTTTGGTGTTTGAGTACCACTTGTCAGCTAGTAAATCATAGTTTAAGTTTTTAACAATATCTGATTCAGAAAATAATACCATCAAATTAGATAATCTTTCTTGACGCATTGAGCATCTCAGCCAATTGTTAATTCGTCGCATTGCTGAAAATGATCTCTCACATGTTGCGCTATTGCAAGGTAAAGTTAAGGATATCTGTAATAGCTTTCTTATGTTAGGATAGAGATGAGTTTCATTGGTCAGCACTTCTTTCTTTAATTCTTCTACTAACTTTTTCAATTCAATGTCTCTTAAACAAATGCCTGAGTTTACAAGAACATTTCTCAAAATTGCCATTTCAGCTTTAAGATGTGTTTTATCCAACCCTAACACTGAATAGGAGTCGATGAATACTTTTGAATTTTCACTATCCAGGCGAAGGAAATCTTCACTGGAAATTGCGATTTCTAAGGCTTGGCCACTCAACCTTGATTTCAGTTCTTCTGTCATAATATCCAAAACTGGATAAAAAAGATTACACCTGAATTTGTTCTTCAACTTTGCTTCAGGATCACCCGTTGTTGCCTCATCACTTGACTCTCTGTGTCCAATAGATGACAGCACGAAGTAGCCCTCCAATTTATTTGAAATTATTCGAGGACGTTTTTTCGGTGGCGTTTGACTTTCTTGTTCTGTATTCTCTGTTGAAGGAATTATATCCAAGTGATGACTTATGCAAAACAATTTCACTTCTTCCCATGTTTGTTCGTTCCTTTTTAGTTCTAGTTCTGTTATTAAACCATTTGCTGCCTTCGCGCAGCGAGCAATGCAAGAATCACTTCTTTGCAACTCTTTACTTAGAACATTCACAACAGTCAAATATTCGGCAAAAATTACCAGTGCTACAATAAAATTTAAAGATTTCATTGCTGACAACAGTCCCTTAGCTTCAGGTGATTTGGGATGCCTTAAGTCGTCAGCTATGGTGTATAAAACACCCAAAATCACTGTGAAATTTCTATGAACGGACAAAACAGCCGTTGCCCTACTTGCCCATCTAGTATCACTTAGGCTATGTATTTCATGCGGTCCAGACGTCTTAATTTGCATTTCATTTTGAAGGTCTCTCATTTTTGAGCAAGTATCAGGATATGAAAAAAAAAACATACACCGATTGCAAAACATTAAAAAAGGAGCAACTTATATCATTGCTTTGACATGCATCAACGAGGACAAGATTTACTTTGTGGGCCAAACAGTGCACATATGTTGCGTAAGGATGTTGTTTTCGAACGATCACTTGCAGTCCAGCTTTTTCTCCTGACATGACGCTTGCTCCATCATATGATTGTCCTACCATGGTGGCGTGTATTCCGATTTCTTTAAGAAATGGCAAGATGACATTGGCAAGCAATGGCGCCGTCCTAGACTGAGACACATCTTTCATTGCTACAAGCCAGGGTTGGCAAGGTTTTGGACACTATGGTTAAAACCACGGTAAAAACCCTGGTTTTTACCGTCCTGTCCAAAACCCTTGCGTCCAAAACTGTCCGAAAGTGTCCAAAACTATATTTTTAGAGAAATTGTATTTTGTGAGAAAACATCAAAAACAGAATAAAATGCATCAAAGTAAAGTTTTATATTGAACATTTATTCAATGTGAACATACAACTTATTTATGCCGCTGATTTTAATCTAGTTACAGAAGTTGAATTCTTGATTTAAATTTAAATTTGTATGCATGAGTTTATTCTATTTCTTTATTATTATTATTACTATTATTATTTTTTTTTTCATAATGGTAACCAAATTTACTTATGCTTGTGCATGTGTGCAAATGAAAGCAGGGTTGGCAGGGTTTTACCATCCGGTTCAAAACCTTTGTATCGAAAAATGTCCAAAACTATTTTTTTGAAAAACCATATTCTGTGAGAAAATATCAAAAACAACAAAATTTGTCAAAATTGTTTTTTTTTTTTGACTAATATATTTATTTAATGTGAACATTCAAGTATAAATATATATATAGCTTATATATACAGCAGATTTTAATCTACGTAGAAATTAAATTCTTCATTAAATATTTCAATTTGTATGCATGAATTTTTCTCTTTTTTGTTTCAATAAACCAAATTTTTCGACATTTATGCATGTGTCGAAAGAAAGTGTTCAAAATATAGTGCAATTGACTTAAATGCAATAAATGACAATCTTTTTTAGTTACAGAATGTATTATATTAAAAATATGAACTAAAAAAGAATAGCACAAGTTTTAAAATATAAGTTGTGTTTAATCATTAATTTCTTGTTCTTTATTCTGTGATTTAAAAAGTAATTTTCATTTAAACATCACGCAAAATTTATTTGCAAAAACCTTTAAAAAAATGAAACTTTTTAAAAAATATTGTACAATTTAATAACATTCCTTTGAGTTATAAATGTAACTGAAATTAGTTGTCTTGGTAGCAATGTGAATTTCCTTTCATGACTCTACCAACTGTTACAAAAGGAAGTTTTTCCTTTGTGTGGTGATAGAGTATGTGATAGAGTTATTGGCATTTTATTTTAAGTAAAATATTTTTTAAATGGACATTTTGGAGAAAAGTATTATCAATACTTTTCTCCAAAATGTCCATTTTAAATGCATAATATAAATATTATTAATGCATAAATATAATATTAATGTATACTATGCTTATATATAATATTAATAAATATTATATATAAGCATAGTATTAATGCATAAATATAAATATTAATGAGATTTAATTAATGAGAATCATTAATTAAATCTCATTAATATTTATATTTATGCATTACAAATATTGTAGTAAATACAAATTGATTAGATTACACCCCTTTAGCTTTAGCATAGTTTTGGACAGTTTAAGACAGTTTCAGACACTTTTGGACAGTTTTGGACGGTAAAAACCACCTGTCCTGTCCTAAACCAGTTTTAGACAGTCCAAAACCCAACCCTGCCTTTCTTTTATTTCATTTTGATGTAAATACCTAATGCAAATGCACAGCTGCTGAACTTTGTGGGACTTAGCTTCGTCCACCATAAGAGCAAAATATTCCGCTTCATTAACTTCAGCTACAACCTTACGTAACACTTCTTCAGCTACAATTGCTAAAATTTCATTTTGTGTCGCATGACCGGTGAGGTTAAAATAATGCTCATATTTCTCATTAAAATTTTCATCATACTTGCTGAAGAGCTCACAAAGTTCCAAATAGTTACCTTTATTATTTGAATGTTCATCGTGCCTTCGTAAAGGCATTCCTTGCCTAGCTAAGTAAAGCAAAATATCCAAGTTTTTCTTAAAGTATTCTCTGTTATCAAATACAAGTTTTTTGTGAGATGAAGATACTTGTACTGCTACCGATTCTGTTGGTTTTTTAAAATTTACTAATTTTGCCATTGCCAATGTATGGGCTTGACTCACTGCATGTTTTTCCAGTTTGTCCCCAAGTTTCCTCCAGTTGTTAACCCCCTTCGCAGAAAATACATTTTCTCTTGAGTTGGAAGGAAACATTCGACAAGCGAAACAGAACACGCAATCTGTACTGACACTGTATTCAAGCCAATCAAACTTGTCATAATAGCAAGGACTGAATGTGCGCTTTGAACCCGAGAAATCTGTGGAAGGATAAGAGATCAATTGTGGACGTGCAGGGCCTGTTTCTAAATTCCCTAGATCGCTCACAGAAGAACTTTTTCCTGCTTTCAAAGGTGGAGCAGTTTTTGAACTCGTTAGTGTTTCGTCGCTCACTTCATTCACTTTACTTTTTGATGAGGAACTTGTAGATGCACCAGAAGAGTTATTTTGATTTTGATCAAAAAAGGATCGAATATCTCGAGAATGGATCATTTCAGCAGTTAAAGACACACAATAGAAAAATCAAATCTGCAGTAAGATCCGACTCACTATAGTAAACGAGACGTAGTACGAGTGTTTCGTCCTGTTTATAGGCTCATAAAAAGCAAACAAGATAAAATTGTTGAGTTAAATAACATTAAGATCTTAGTCTACTCTGTACTTGTAAACTTGCCATCTTACAAGTATTAGCAAAATAGAAGAGTCAGGTTTTGTTTTGTTTTTCTGGTTTTAAAGGAAATCAAGAAAGGAAACTTGCTTTATTCATTACTTTCTTATTTGAAATCTGAAATAATAATAACAAGCAAATATAATTATTTGCATCGGATAAGTTTAATGTTCAAAAGCACTAACTAAGTAAGTATAAAAAAAATACACCGAGTTCTGAGAAAACTTGACTCGTTTAAAAAAGTGATGCGGGCTACTACGCTATCCATGACCTAATTCTTGGCACATATATAGTGTGTTAATGTAACAAAACTGTAAAAAATTCAAATCATAAGAAGGTTAAAAGTTTAAAAGACAATGCGCTCTTGTCTTTTCAACAAGCTGAAATAATAAACATTAATTTTATTTGTCGACATCATTTAGTGTTTGACGTTTAAAATATCAAAACTTTAACACATTGAACAAGGTTTCCTCGTAACCCCAACACTTACTTCTTCAAAATACGATTAATTTAATTTGAAATAAGATTAGGATTAAAGTTATAATAACATTTCAAGGCCTAAAAAACCCTTCAAAATGCTTCTGAAAATATTCTTGCCGATTTTTATGTGAAATGACTCGCTGAGTATAAATATCGACGCTATTTTCCTCCGTCACTTTTTTTTTTTGGAAATGGGTGTTCCCCCCCCCCTCCTCCTGGGGGGCTAAAGAATTTATGATAATCGATTTTTTTTTAATTTGAAGACATTTTTTGAAGAGTACCATAAAAGTAAAAAAAATAAAAGTTTTTCTCAAAAAATTCCGACAGGACACAAAAAAAAGTTAAATAATGGGGACACTTTTGTTCTGAGAATTTAATAATATTTTTTGTAAAATAAAAGGGAAAAAAATCACATGTGCACCTTTCCCCGCTACGTTAAATAAGCATCTCAAATTATCACATTCATATATTTTGAAGAATATAAACTAAACTAAAACATGCTTTAAAGAAGCAAGGAAGTTACTTTCTGTCACTAAAAAACCAAAGTAAAAAAACAGTGAAATTGAAACTAAAATAACGTTTGAGTTTAGTTACGAACAATAGAGTTAGTAAACGAATACAAACTAAGAAATTAAAATAGTACATTATCGATTTGAATTTCAATATTTTGTGATGTCTCCGTCCCCCCCCCCCCCAAAAAAAAAACAGTAATGAAATATTCTAAGTAGAGTACTTCTGTTTCACCAATATGATTCATTTATACTTTAATGAGTTTGTATAGCTGACACAACGGGAAGGGGGTTATTCGAAACATGATTCTTCCAATTGATCGCAAAATTGAAAACTTTAAATGGCATGATTTAGTTCTCACGTCGAAGATAGCAAAGTGAAAATGAAAAACAGCAATAACGTTATGTAAATTCAATAAAAACTGGAATTTAAGTGACCAAAATTGATGTTCACAAAATGAAACCAAAACTTTATTAGAATGATGCTTTCTGCTTAATTTCCCCTCTCAAAAATGCTTTAGTTTGCGTTAAGTTACATAATTAGTTGTGTTATTAGTTATTTCTAAAAACGAAATCCCTCCAATAATGTTAACGTTCCAAAGCCTAGAGCGCAGAAGTCCCAACGACCACGTTTCTCTCCGTCTCACTTATTTTGTTTAACTTTTTCCGAGAAAATTATCCCTAAAAGTGTGCAACATCCTGCCTCTCCCTCTTTTCACTATTTACAGCAACAACAACAAAAACTCATTTTACTAAAAAAAAGGCAAAGAAAAAAATACTACACTGATGCACCAAGTGTGTGTGGGGAATGGTTGGTCACAAATACTTGATTCATTTAAGCGGCGTGGTTGATTCAATTATCTGGCGCTCACTGTAATAACTAAATTTTAATTTATAACCAAATTGAAAAAAATTAAAAAAAAAATAAGTAAGTAAAACATAAAACTTACCAATAATCCCATAATGGTAGTCCAATAATAATAATCCAACAATTCGTGTGCTGTAACTTAAGAGTATTTTAGTGTCTATCCACATCCACAGAGAGAACTTAGGAAGATAAAATGTATGAAAGGAAGGCTATAAAATTAACCAAGTTAAACGTTTAAAAATTTTCTCTTCGTTTTTTTTCTTTATTTTTTTTCAATTTTTTTTATTATTATTACTTGAACTCCGGCACCCCAGGCAAAACTCGCACAGGCTGAGACAGAGGGCGTGAACCTCAGTAATAACATTTTTTCCCAATTGGTAGAATGCGTGTCGCTCAATTGTTGCTCAATTCAACTAGAAATTCTATTTGCTAATCACTAGGTTCCAGAGAGTCTATATACAGGCTCAGTTTTGTGGTCTGCCAGTGCCGGCCGGTACAAAATAAAAAGCAAAAATAAACTTGCCATTAAGGCATTCAAAAAAAAAAAAAATTGATACTGAAGTTGAACCTTGCATAATCCAGACGTGGTGTCTCTGTATGTCGGTGTAGACATTGAGAAAACAAAAGCCTACACCGAAAGAAAGAAAAGTAAACTTTTTCTAAACTGAAACTTTTTTTTTTTTTTTTTGATGCAGTCGAGTTTAAGTTTCGGTTTTACAATAGTGCATGGTTTCAATACGACACATTATATATATATTAAAAATGGGTTCATAAAACTTTGGTTTGTGATCAAAAGAAAAATCTTATAAAACTGTGGAGCAGAAAACCCCAGAAGTCAGTCAAAAAAACTGGGGGGGCATTGCCCCCCTCTGCCCTCCCATAAATCCGCCCATGGTTACGTTAAGTAGTTTGTAGGAGGCCCCGACTTCAAAAGGTTATTAAAAATTGAGAGATCGTATATAATTAGTTAAGGATTTAAAATAATTCATCGTATAGTAATTAAAGTCAGTGTTTATTTTATAATTGGGTGTATAGTTTAGTCAATTTTTGTATTGGAATTGTAAAATAAATTTCATTTCTAGGTTCGGGTAGGAAATAGTACGTAAGTGTAATCAGTTATTTTTTGCTTTTTAGTTCTTAAGGGTTATTCAGAAGGCGATTTTTTTTTAAATTTAAAAGTAATTTATTACTTTCATCAGCAGTTCCATGCGACTATTCCACGACCACACCTGGCTAACAAAAGCATGCGTTAATTCAAAGCAACATTTAATTTATTATGCCGTCCAATTTATCATTAAAGTGGTAAAATGGATCATATCATTAACCTCCCCCCCCCCCCCGCGCCAAAAAATCTCTTAAAATGAATTGAATTTCATAATTACGCTGTACTACTTTAAAATGGAGAGATTACGCTTCGGCAATTTCTGGAATGATACTTCTTGATAGACGATTTAAATTAATCGCTGCATCATAGAGGCAAATGTCATCGTTAAAAACTCCGATGCAAAATCATCCTTTCATCGATTTAAATTTAATTAGAGAGCTACACTGCTTTGGGAAATGAGGTTAATATTTTTAAATCGTTAATGAAGGCATCGTCGACGTTCATTCTTCTTTTGATGGATTTTAATTAATTCCTCAGAACCTTAGATGCTTAATCGTGACTTCGAACAATCTGTCCTTTTTGCTTCATACGATTTAGTTAAATCGAGTAGAGGTGAGTGAACCGATTCATTTCATTAAAACATTTCCTGTGCTGCCATCTATTTTCGTCCGTGCTAACAAAAGTGTAAAGAAGGAAATATAAATTTACAAACACGCAATGCAAACAAGGAATGATTTACGATTAGGCCCAGCCTAGGGTCCCAGAGAACTAGAGGCCGGAAATTTTCAGATCATACAGAAAAAATTGAATCAAACTATAGCTTTATTTTGTTTTATTTTTTGTTATCAGGGGTGCCCACAGGGGAGGATTATGGCGCAAGTTGCGCTGTCAAAAATTTGGGGGGGATTTTTTAATTTATTTATTTAATTTTTTTATTGATTTATTTTTTATTTAAATTATTTCATTTTATTTTTTTTTCTTCTGTTTATATTTTATTTCATTTATTTATTTAGTTTGTGTGTGTGTGTATGTTATTGGCGTAGCACAAAACTTTTCTTGTAAAATAATAATAATAATAATTATAAATAAATAAATAAAAATATTTTGAAAAAATAAATAAAATAAAAAGGTGAGTAAAAAAGGGAAACAGGGTTAATAAAAATGGGGGGGGGGATTTGCGCCATTGAACTTGGGGGGGGGGGAATGGCCACCCCTGTTATGGTATTGAAAATCAAGAGCGACACATAAGCGTAACGAAATATCTCTTATAATCAGGGCAATCCTCTCGACCTTTACGCCAGGCAAAAAATTCACTCGATTTCTGTCGTTTTTTTTTTTTCGTTGAAACTTGATTTAAAACTGGAGTTCAGAAAACCGTTGATCTAGTACCGCTCTCATTTCGAGTTCTTGCAGGGGGAAAGAGGAAAGTGTATAATCATTGCAATGTTCATCAGAAAATACAAAAACCTCGCTCATCGTTAATTTCTCAAAGCTGGGGATGGGGGGGGGGGGGGAGCGTGGTAATTGAACCTGCCAGAAAAAAAAATGAAGTTATAGAGCAAAGGCTTGCCCCTAAATGAAGGTGAATTAATTACATTTGGTAATTTACTTTTCCACGTTGCAATAATTTGCTCGGTAAAATTTTCTTAAAATTGAAATAGAAAAAGAACAAAATCGAATGTTTGAAAAATCGCCTCGAGGTGACCCCCCCCCCCCCCCCCCTATGCTATAAACTAATTCTGTGCCACATTTCATGAAAATCGGTCGAACGGTCTAGGCGCTATGCGTGTCACAGAGATCCAGACAGAGAGACTTTCAGCTTTATTATTGGTAAAGAAGGTATGGAATAAAAAGACGAATCGAATCAGTGGCAGGATAAAATGTACCGAAATCTTCCCAGCAAACAACAATGCCTCCAAAGGCATTCCCCACCCGATCAGCTGAAACGGTAAAAAAGCACAATAGCTTCCTGAACAATCCTCTATAGTATCTCTTTGAACGAGCTTCTAGAAGCTGTCTCCGGCTATTCAACTTATATTTGCTTTTTGGCTTGAACGTCTACATCACGGTGATGCGTAATACCTAGATTGAAATGGTTTACCAAGGAAAGGCATGGAGCCGCCAGTAAAGTAAGATCCTAGGCCATCTGCTTCAAATGTCATCGGGCTTGAAGAAAATGATATGAAACTAAAATAACTATCGAAATGAATCGCAAGAGCGTTTACCTACCTATGCGTTCGAAAAAATTAAGGTTTACCTGAAATAAGGCTACGAGCGAAATTTACTTTTTATACTGGTTTAAATTTTCTACTCATAATAGAATCTTTGTAACGTTTTCAATTTTCTTTTAAAGTTCGTTTTTCTTTCTTTTGTAAATGTGTAAATTATGTTTACTGTACTTATATTTTCCTGGTGTTTTTAAAGGAAAGTTTTAAAATTAATGCCCTTATAAAAAAAAAATGCATTTTTTAAATAGAATTGAAAAATGTACCCTGTGTTTGGTTCAAGCACAAACACTGTTATAGTTTCTAAATGAATTGCTAATGATTTGATTTAAATAAGTTCCTAAGAAATAGTGTGACGGGGTACGCCATCTCTTAAAGTTCTCCAGAGTCGCTCGACCCCATGGGTACACCACTGACTGGATGTCATTTTTCGTAGATTAACCCTGCGGAAGTTACTAACATGTTGGCATTAATGCCAACGTAAAGAGAGTTAGGAATTAAGTGCCCAGGCAGTTTATTCACTTCGATACATTTTTTTTTCTTTTCAGCAATAACCCTAATGGATGACAACAATCATAACATTGGCATCACAATTTTTTTATTAAGTTCAAGTCATTCGCATGTTATTGTGTAACAGTAATGTCAGATCGTTTATACGTTATCATAACATTTACTAACCATGGAACCACACGAATAGAGTAACAATGAAATCAAAATTAAAATTAGGTAGTAATCGAAAGGTCGTTTTGAGACTTTCTTGACGAAAAATTTATTTGCCCACGTGGTCCTGTCATCGAGATATAAGATCTTAAAGTTTCTCAAAATTTCACGAAAGACGTCTAAACTAAAGACTTGGCGGAAAATATAAGGATCAAACTTCTCGCCTATGAGTTCACAGTCTGCACGTGGCAGGACATCCACCTGCAAAGCGAGTGAAAGATATTTTCCATTACTCATCAAAACTCGGTAAATTTGGCAGCTTTTCGTAAAACTTCGGCCGACTTTAGACGTCGTATTCCGATAACAGGAAAGCAAGGGCAAATAATTTGTGCACCATGAAACATGTTTCTTTTTGCTCTTTCGATTTTGCTTCTTATTTAAGTTTTTTTTTTAATTCAATATTAGACACCGTATATTTTTCTGGTAAGTTCAAACCATTTATGCGTTATCATATTATATATTTTTATACCACTTATACGTTATCATAACATATCAGAGCGCGATCATTTCCAAGTTGCGAGTCATTCAAAATCATTTTAGAATCCCTCTTACCGACTCTCTGGGCCGACACCGTGACGACCACTTCATTGTGCTTTTTACCATTCAACTCCCTGATGGCTCTCAAGGCTTGGTCTTCACTGTCAAAGGTGACGAAACCGAACTGTTTTCTTCTGTCCACGAATATGCGATTTATGTTCCCGACCGGCTTGAAGAAGTCCTGCAAATCACTCTGGGACAGGAGTCCTTGGAAAGTCACATAGACGGAACGCTCTCTCTTGGCGTCACGCGTTTTCTTGCTCTCTTCGATACTCAGGTCTCCCCAAGAATTGTTCCTTTTCTTCACAAGGGACACGTGAAGAATGACTGACTCACCGTGCATCGATCGTATTCCTGCTTCACCTTTGACGGATTTAGGGTGCATTATACCAACTGCTGCTTCACTGTTGACGGATTCATCGAGCATTGTTCGAGCTCCTGCTTTATCTCTGACTGATTCACCGAGCATTGTTCGAGCTCCTGCTTTATCTCTGACTGATTCACCGATCATTGTTCGAGCTCCTGCTTTATCTCTGACTGATTCACCGAGCATTGTTCGAACTCCTGCTTTATCTCTGACAGATTCACCGAGCAATGTTCGAGCTCCTGCTTTATCTCTGACTGATTCACCGAGCATTGTTCGAACTCCTGCTTTATATCTGACTGATTCACCGAGCATTGTTCGAGCTCCTGCTTTATCTCTGACAGATTCACCGAGCAATGTTCGAGCTCCTGCTTTATCTCTGACTGATTCACCGAGCATTGTACTAAACTCTGCTTCACCTTTGACTGGTTTACCACCCATTGTACGAGCTCCAGCTTCACCGTCGACCGATTCACCTGCTATAGTTCGAGCTGCCGCTTCACCTTCGGCTGAATGGCCGCGTATTGTTTTAGCTCCTTCTTCACCATCGACCGATTTGCCGTGCATTGCTACAGTAGCAGCTTCGCTGTTGATTGATTCACCGTGCATTGTCCGAACTGCTACTTCACTGTTGACCAACTGGCCGTACTTTGTTTGAGTTCCTGCTTCACCTTTGAAGAATTCACTGGGCCTTGTTCGAGCTGCTGCTTCGCCGTTAGCCGATTGACCGTACATTGGTTGAACTCCTTGTGCTTCGTTGACTGATTCGACGAGCATTGCTTTTGTTGCCGCTTCACCGTTGACAGACTGACTATGCATTAACTGAACTCCTGCTTCACCATCGACCGATTCACCGTGCATTGTTTGAACTCCTTCTTCACCATCTGCCGATTGGCCTCGGATTATTTCAATTATTGCTTCACTGTCGACCGATTCACCATGCATTTTTCGAGCTGCTGCTTCACCTTTAACTGATCCACCTAGCGTTCTTCGAGCTCCTACTTCACCGTCGACCGATTCGCCGTGCATTGTTCCCCCAGCTGCTTCACTGTTGAGTGACTGACCGTGCATTGTTCGAACGGCCGCTACAGCCTGCTCTCTCTTTCGAAACGTAATGACGGCGCCTTCGTGGTGCTCCATCCGTATTTTCCGTATGTCTCCGGCGTGACTGAAAAGGTCTTTCAGTAAATCTTTTGTCAGGTTACGTCCTCTCACTATTATGGATCTGGGTTCACTTTCGTCTTCTTGCGTAATGTACCTGAAGATAATTTGAATATAATGAATGTTTATTTTTATTATTTTGACGTTAGCATAATGATATTTTGTTTTCTCCATCCGATCTGCGAAAAGAGTTCGAGTTGGTAAATTTCTCTATAGGTTCTAAATTTTGTGACGTCAAAAAATGACCGAGAAACAATCCCCCAATGATGCATGCAAGATACCAGACAGCCCGATTATCACATCCTAAGACAGCAGTTTCGTTCTTATTAGAACTCCTCAGTCATGAATAGTGAATAACCAAGCCGGAGGCAGATGTCATCTCATTGAAGCTGAGAGAAGAGGGACCTTATATAGTGGACCACGTGCCTCACGCGCGGGGTACGTTGGTCCACCTTGTGGGAAACGCTGGACCGCACTACGAAAACAACTTCTGTCATAATTTTAGTGATAAATATTACCCAATACTGTAACTAAATCATTTTCTTTTACGCGTACAGTGGAAAACGTAAAGTTTAAAGATCAACGTAACATATTAAATTGATTTCAATTGATAAATCATCTTTAATTGAAACACAGCAGTAAGCATTCACCATTAGTACACAATTATGTTTAAAAATAATAATAATAATAATTCTTGAATATTTATGAGAAAATTAATACAGAATAAAGGTAACAAAAGATGCGTTAATCATATCTGGGAGCATAACAATACTACTTCCTGAGAAGACACTGGGTTTTGGAATATTAAGTCATATGTCACGTTTATGCACAATTACATCAATATTTGCTGGGGGGAAAAAACAGCTCTTTTCTTCATTGCATCGCATGAAACAATTCCAAAAAGACAAGAATCCTGTTCTACTAATACCATATACTTCAGAGAAAAAGTGTACAATAAAATTGGCATCTTTAAGTTAGTATATCTTTGTTTTCTAAAATTCAAAGTAAAAAAGGAAATTAGATAATCTTAAGAAAAAATATACTTTTTTTTTTCTTCTTTCAATCAATTATTTGTTTTACTTTGTTTCTATATGTAGAACGCTAGCTTGGGAAAAAAATTAAGTTTAATATAGGAACTTTGTTATAGCTTGTATCACAGATTTAAATCTTTAGAAACAATTGTCTGTAAAAATTTAGAAGAATATTTGAAATATAGATAGTAAAAAAGTGCAGATATGGAATAAATCTTTTGGTAAAATTATTTTAGTGTAACTTTTATTAAAAAATTATTAAATATACCTTTGATTTTCTCACCCAAAGTTTTTATTATTATCATTTCCAAACAGGTAACATGAAAAGTATTGAATATATGATATACCCACATTTAGAATATTGCTATATCTATTGAGATTTAAGAGAAAAAAAAGTTTTTAAATTATTTCGGGTAGGTTGGTCTTATCCAACGTTCCCCATGTTCTTGGTCTGAAAAATTAATGACATAATTTTTTTCCTTGTGATGAAAAAAATAAAAACTGTAAATAATTGTGTGCTAAACAAACTTACTTCGAGAAAGAAGTTCTTTTTTTTTTTTTTTCCTGAAATCTTGGTGAAACCCCATTAAAAAAATAAAGCTGCAGTTCTCTGAAAATTGCTCAGCAGTACTGAAATAACACTTTCTGCAATAAAATTTATCAATATAATTGTACCATGTAATATCATTATAGAATTTGTAGGGCCATAGGTGCTATTTGTTAGTCGGAAATTAAAATAAAAAAACTTAATAGCATTAAAATAGTTGAAACTTGCCCAACGTGCCTCATCTCCCCATATATACCGTCCATAGGCCACGCGCCCAAGGAGGCCTCAACTCGATGTTAAATATGAAGTATAAGAACCAGCTGTATAGTAAAACAACGATTATGAAACTCGGCCCAATTTTCTTAAGGTCAAACTACCTTACATCAAAAAAAAAAAAAGAAGCTTTCACTTCATTTTGTTTTAGCAAAATATTTAATCTTACCTCTTTTGCATGGGCTGGACTTGCAAGCCTCGTTTAGAAGCCTTTTTAAAATCTTTCGTTTCCGTGCCTTTGGACAGAATCGTCGACTTACTCTTATCGACTTTGCGTTTGAGCGTATTTAGTGCTCGTTGCTTCGGGAAATCTCGCGGAGTGACCACCTTTCCATCGGGTTTCTTTCCGGATCTTGCTCGACCTGACTTCGCTTTGAGTTTCTTCAAGATCTCGTATTTAGATTTTAGGAACATTTCTTCCTCTGTCCAGTTTCCAAAACTTTCTGCAGCAGATTCCAACATTCCTTGGTTGAGATGTAAAAAAGAATAGCTATGTAATGTTGAATATTATTTTCAGAAAAACAACAAAAAAGGGATTTTGCTGCAGCTTTGGAAAAGCTTTTTGAAGTTAAAAAGTTTACCCATAATTTCAATATATTTCGATCAAAATTTGAGGAGGAATAAAACCTCTGTCGAGAAGTTTTGCTCATCCAAAAAAGTTAGAACGTAAAAGAAGTAGAGCATTCGTTTTCCGTGTCTTTTCTGATATCACTGCGGTTAAATCCCATACTAGTAAAGTTCATTACAGTAGAGTCGAAGGAAGTACTTTAGTACTTCAGAAGAACAGAGTTGTACACCAACCCACCGGGGGACTCTGATATGGCAGCGGAGTGTGAGAACCGCCGAACGCGGCGAAGCCGAGGCGGCTAGTGTAAACTCATTTTCCGCAGATGAGCAATTCCGTGTCAGATAAATACAATCAGATGAGTTGTTGACTGCATTATTCTCAATTTTAATAAAATTTGTCACAAAGGACATGTATGACATAAGTAATCCTGCCAGTTTTTAGATTTATATTTTGAAAACTGTTGAAAATGAAGGTCTATAAAAAAAACTCAAAATGAGCTCCAAAAAAAGGAAAAATGTGTTTATTATTATTATTATTATTTTTCAAATGACTGAAGATTCTCTCCTAATTATAGTTGAATACAAATTCAAGAACTATTATAAAGCTAACAAATGGTGCTTTCTATTCATATGCACTACATTCTCAAGACAGACATAAAGTTTAAGCTCATGTACCGTGACTTTTGACCTTGAATGTCTCAAAACAGCCCCTCAGAAATTTTTGAAGGGAAAAAAAACATATTGTATTCCCCCCCCCCCTCCCCCCCCCCCCAACACTATTTTTTCACAGGACCAAAAATTAGGCTGACACCGCAAAGGGAAGGAAAAGGAAGGCACTGCAAAAAATATATATATATATATATTTCTTTTTTTTTTCTGTAGATATTTAACATTCTTTTTGTTATAATGTAATTATTTTCATATTTTTTATGCATTATTCATGAAACATATTTTCAGTGATCGATAGATTTTTTGAATATAAGCTAGAATGTGATGATAATTTTATTGCATAAACAAAATGATAAGAACTTGGTTACTGTACTTGATAAGAATTCGTCCCAATCAAAAACTGCAAGTTTTTTTCGAATGGCAAAGCTTCGCACATAATGGCAGGGTTCTCCTCGCAACTAACTTTTTAAATGTGTCCCAACGATACTCAAAAACTCGGTTAACGTCTTTTCATAACTTTTATGCAAAAACTCAGAACTATTTTATGGAAAAGAAAGAATGTTTTTATTGGAACGATGCTCACTAGAAAAACTATTTGAATGTATCTTCTGTAAAAGCAAATACTGAATCTTTGAAAACTCATTGCACGTTCTTTCTGTTTTAAGAACTATGCGCATCATATAAAATTGCTGTCACATTTAAAAAACCCGAAAAATAAAAATAATAGTATTAAGACATAGGCGATATAAAATATCTTCAGAAAAGATGTAAACATGCCTTTTTTCTTGCAGTGCCTTGCCGTTGTGGTGCCAGCTTAATTTTTGATATAGTGGAATAATAGTGTTGTTGCAACAAAATATATTGTGTTCAAAAATTTCTGAGGGGGCGGGGGGAGGTGAGATATTTGAAGTCAAAAGTCATAGTGAGTGACCTTGAAAAGTAAGTAATGTTATTTCTCAAAAGAAATTCATATTTCTTAGTTTTACAATGTTTTTTCAATTTTATTCTACTAATAATTAGAACTGAAGTTACAGACATTTGAAAAACATACTTTTCCTTTTCCTTTTCCTTTTTTTGCACATTTTGAGTTTTTTTACAGGCTTAAATTTAGAGCAATTTTCAAAATAGAAATATAAATGTTGGCAGAATTGCGTTGTATCCATTATGCCATACTTTATGAAAATCGAAAATGGTGAGTTCAAAAAAACTGGAATTGCTCAAGTAATATTACCATTCATGCTGCCATCTGGCGGTAGAAGTTTCAACAAACTAGTACATTGCATTAAATTCTCATGGATTCATTTTTGATTTCGGAATGCTCTGGACAGTGGCGGATCCATAGGGGGGGGCGATTGGGGCGATCGCCCCCCCCCCCCGAACAGACTTCGTGTTTTTTTTTTATTATTAGATTGCATACCAAAATAAATCGTTTTTGTTTGAACACTTTCTGAAGAATAATCTAATTTTTTTTCAAATTCAAAATTTATACATTAAATTTTTTTCATTTATGCTCAAAATTTAAATGATAAATGTTAAAAATTGAAAGCGTATTTCCTTCTCAGCGTTTGTTTTATATCGTTCGAAGGTGTAATCATTCCTGCATATTTATAACTGGTGCCATACATACGTTTTATTTTTGCTCCAGGGGGGGGGGGTATTACATATTCCCTTAATTTGCGGTTTTTTAGTTGATTGATATGAAAATACGGGTTTTTTTTTTCTCCTTTATCTATTTGATAAATTTAATTATTTTACATATAAATGTGAGTTGATGAAGTCAGTAGCATTGCTACGGTGGCGCGGATGGGTTTGCCCCAGGTGGCACCCGAAATTGATCTTCAACTTTTTTTGAAAAATTTAAATGCTTCAATTCTAAAAAAAATTCCCCAACATTTCAATTTATATTAAAAATTATTTTGCAGGGCGGGGCTAAGCCGGGTGACACCCCCTAGAGTGTGACACTAAAATGAATATGAGAAATTTCGATGTTTCAATTCTGAATTTTATTTCCAACATGAAAAAAAAAGAATTTTTTTTCTATCAAACATATTGGTCTCACTAAAAGGGCATTTGAGGCGGCTGGTACTCATATGGAGTGGGGCGGGGGGGGGGCGGAGACTCCCAAAACGCATGTAAGAGTTCCGGAAAAATGTAAATACCAAAAGAAATTCGCATATGTTTTATAATCTCTCAAATGCATTGGTATCAATACGAGGGAAACGTTTATTTCGGATGATATCCCTCTCGCGGGGGGGGGGGGGCACAATTTCGTTTTGTTCATGAATATTGTATGAACTTCGTTTCTTTCATCGAACATTGAATAAGGTTTTTTTTCGCCTTCGGTTGATGGGGAGGGGTGAGGGATGATAGCTCAGATTACCACCCCGGTTGACATCCAAGTTTGCTACGCCACTGATTAAGTGTAATTTAACAATGCTGTAACAGAATATGGTTTTTTAACAGATCAATTTTTTTTTAATTGTTAAAAGATCTTTTCTGTCTCTTGTATTTCGCATTTCCTAGTAAAATCTTATTCCAACAAAAGTAAACTACACTTAAAACGTTTTATTTTGATCCTAAATTTATTTTAATACTGGTTAAAAAGTGGAAAATTATGTTTTGTATAACGAAAATTAACCGCTTTATTTGCTTCTGGTTCTATCATAAAAGCAATTTTTGTTACAAGATTTATTTCGATCTATCTTTATTTAAACTTTTGTTTCGCGTTTTTTTACTGCCGCTATTTGTAGTTTTTTCTTCTTTAAACTTAATCTTGTTTAATTGTTTTTATATATCTCGCTATCAGTTTTAATTTCTTCGCTTTACAAATTATTGTTACTATTGCTAATATAATAAAATTATTATCGTTGTTATTACTGTTATTATTTTGACTTATTTCTGAAACTTCAGTTAATACTTTACAATACAAACTTTTACAATACAATAAACGTTACTTTACAATAAACAATAGTCAGAACTTTCAGTCATCTCCGCGTCATAGATGTTTTATATTTCAGATAACTTTATGTAAATAGTAAATAAGTCCAACTCAGCGGTTTTTAATCGTTTGCTTTTGTGATGTGTGTTTGTGTGTGTTTGGTAGTTGCTTGTTTTCATTTTTTCTGCAATGAGACATTATTTTTATTCAAAAATGTATTACCGAGGAGATTCATAGAAATGCCTCATAAATCCATGTCATATCGATTTTTGAAAATCCCACGTTACATTAGAATGGTATTTTTTTTTCATTCCATAATAGGATGAGAGAAAATATATAAAAAATGGCGATATAAGGTAGTGTATTTCCTTTATTTGTAAGACTCGATTTAAAAGCTCATGAATGATCTTCGCAACGAAATAGCTTTTGTGCGTCCGATACTTTTGAGCGCATGTGAGAACGGATGGGATGGAATCATAGGCGGCTCGTGGGGGCAACTGCCCCTCCTTTTCAAAAACAAAGGGGCACTGCCCCTCCGTTTTTCTAACTTCAAAGTTATAGATCGACTGGAAAATGCTGGTGCTGATCGATTCACGTGTTTAAAGAAAGAAGAATTGACTTAATAAGGGTACTTTAAATGTTTGTCACGTTTTTTGATGAAGATTAAATTGGAGCTTTGAATCGAAAGAAGGAATTCTACTGTTGATATTTGTCTCGAGATTTCAGGTCGTGTCCCTAGGTTTTTTTTTTTTTTTGAGACGATCATTTAACCAACAACAAAAATACCATAGCCCAATTTTATAAAATTTAAAATAAAATAATAAATAAATAAATAAGGGCGCTGCCCGCATCCCCCCTGCCGTGACTTCTCTGACCCCCCCCCCCCCCCAAAAAAAATTTTTTTGTGGACCAATCGACCATGAATAAAATCTCCCCCCCCCCCCCCCAAAACAGGCCTCTGGATCCGCCACTGGCTCTGGACCACCGTTTTCATTCTGTTTTTTCAGAAAAAATTTCAGTCACATGAAAAAAAAAATCATACAATTTTGGCCAAAGTTTAATTTTTATTCTAAATAATCACTCATTTTTATTTTTTCGTATATTATTTGCGCGATAATTTATTTGCATCTGTTTTGTTCCTTATACAAATTCAGTTTACGTCGGATTTTTGCCAAACTTGGCACAGATGTCCTTTTATACCCAATAATTAACATCTGCGTCCCGCTGTTTGGCGCAACCTCCCCCCTCCGCCCCCCATAGAGCAGGGGAATTTTCCTAAAACAAATATATAGCTTTTGACGTATATTTGGCAAATTTGGAAATTCTTTGACTCAGAAATTGGCGGGGGGGGGGAGGGGTGGACTCCTAGTGGGGAAAGGGCGAAAGATTCTTTATGCGAATCCACAAATGAATCGCTTGTTTCAAAAACCAGCGACAAAATTGCTAATTTTAGGAAATCACCTATATCACCATATTAAATTGTTCAATGATGAGTACAACATTGTTTATTCAAAGAAATACAGCAAAACATGTATCCCTTTTAGTTCTAAACATTGTAAACCTTATAGAAAAAATTTTATACGAAGGCAAAAAGGGTTTTTCGAAATTTTAGTGTTTGTCACTTGACTGGTTTTTGAGAAAAATGGTTCAATTTATACTTCGGATCTTGACACAGCTTTAGACCGTGCAACGTAGGGCAATGCAGGTAGAAGTGGTTTAATGAAAACAGGAAACGTTAACAGTATTTTGCCGCATAAAAAAAAATCGTTTTCTATCCAAATATTTGCGGGCTCAAAAACTACAGCATGACATTAAACGAAATTTGGTACTCATTACGTACTGATATGTGAACTGATTTGATTAAATTTTTTGCATCAATTCTTCCTAGTGGATTGGAGAAACCGAATGTTTTCTTAGGTATGCTTGACTGTCGTATCTTATGAAGTAGGGATGGATTCGAACAAAGTTTGGTTCATATGCAGACCTCAGAGGGCACAGGTGCTTATTCAATTTTGACGACAGTAGCTCAAAGGGAATTTTAAAATTAGTGGCGGAGAGACTGCTGTTTCGGGGGAGGCCTTGCTTACATTAAAGAGCTAACTAAGAAAAAAATATTTGTTTTAATAATTTTATTGGAACGATTTTATAAATTATTTCACTCCATTATTCTTTACTGGCTGCATTGCCCGGATTCGCACGGTCTACCTCTAAAATCAAAGTTCTGTCAAGTGACGCGTGTTCAACAATCAGGCTTCAATTAAAGGAGAAATAAAATCTGTAAAATTTCTCGTCAAAATAATCATTCTCAAAGAGAAAGAAAACGTCAAATCGAAAATTCTCGAATAAATTAAACGCTACCCTCCATAAATACGACTAAAATCCTAAAAAAAGAAAAAGAAAGAAAGAAGATAAATCGCCGAATCATAACCAAAATGGAAATTTTTACCTCGAAACCCAACAAAATTTTATTTAGTCATTGCCGAAAAAAAAAAGTGGCAACCTTCTGAATGGTTTTCGCTAATTTTAAAATGAGATCGCGCAAACGATAATTTTCCGATATGAAAATAGAGTTCCATTAGGCTTAAAAGTGCTTAAAAATTTTTTTCCCGGTGATTTTACAGCCTTTTTGTTTTGAAATTTGAAGGATGTGGACGAACCCTATGGGATTTTTCTGCGGGCTTTCGCTAAATTTCATGTTTTGCGCTTGGGGCTAAATTTCATGAAAACCGGCCGAACGGTCTAGGCGCTGTGCGCGTCGCAGAGATCCAGACATCCAGACGGAGAGACTTTCATCTTTATTATTAATTAGTGGTACCTGCACGGCTTTGCCCGTAAGAGAAAAATCAAAAGGTCTTTTGGTTCGCCTGTATATTTAGAAATAATGTTTGGTAAATTTTCTCGCCAATTGGCTAGTACCCATGTTACGGTTACATGTTATGATAATTTCGTATCTCGCCAATTGGCTTGTGTCCATGTTGAGGTTCCACGTTATGATAATTTCGTAATTTACTCGTCCATCTTATGATAATTTTGTTCTTAAAATTGGAATAGAAAAAGAACCACATCGAATTTTCGAAATATCGCTTCGAGGTGCACACCCTCATGCTACAAACTAACTTTGTGCCAAATTTCATGAAAATCGGCAGAACGGTCTAGGCGCTATGCGCGTCACAGAGATCCAGACATCCTCCAGACAGACTTTCAGCTTTATCATTAGTAAAGATAAAGAAGTAAGGATTTGAAATTGAAAATAACATGGAATACTTCCTTTTCTAAACGAAAGGTACCCTAGTTCTACTATGCACCCTTGACAACGTGTACACAAAATTTCATGATGACTGGTTGAGAAGTTAAGGCTTGAAAAGGTTACAAACAATGTCACTTTCTCATTTATAATTTTTTCAGAATTAAAAAAAAGTCATACGTAATAGGAGAAGTTCTATTGTAATGTCAAAATAAAGTGTGAGGAAGAAAAATGGCAACAGCAATTTAAGCAATGGGAAATATTTTTGCCAAATTGACATCTTCATAATTTGCTCAACATCTCGCAAATTAAGTTTTAAATGTACAATATCTTTCTGGTCTTTGTTTCCGTGAAGTGAGTTATTGATAACAAATTCCATTATAACGCAGAATGTAACTCAAAAATATCTTACGTAATAAAATAAAGAAAAAACAGAAAATGCCTGGAGTTGAAAACAAAAAATTATAAAAATAAATAAATAAATAAATAAATAAGCATATCATTCGAAATAGCCGAAAATAAAGTTAATTTCTTCGAAACTTATTAATGTACCTCTCAGAGAACAAAATGGTATTGTTTATCATTTTAGCTTTTCATTCATAATATCTCGAACATGATCAATACATAATTCAAAAATAAAAATCGAAAATTAATATCAAAGTAATAAAATTTCATACAAAAAAGTAGTTAACTCACTTATCGATTGCAATCTTTTAATTACAGCACTATAAATCTTTCAAAAAGAATCCCAGCACATTTAAGCTCAAATAAATAACGGAATGTTCACTAGTTGCCAAAATTAAAAACAAATATTTTTAAAGAAATGAAGATCAAACTAAATCCATGAGGCAGACGATACATTTTTCGAATGAAGAATTACTAAAATCATTTTCTTTTTCACGTTATTTAGATTTTAGAGATGGCAACTGATTAAAAGAAACGAAGCTTTCAATGTTGACCTAAAATAAATAAACTGAAATCGACTCAATGATCATTACTGAAACAGGCAAATATTATTTTTCTCTGCACTCAAGCGTGAAATATTATTTTTCTCGGAAGTTAGAATTTGTTTTTGTTGCAGTAAGTTTTTTTTTTTTTTTCATTCTTTTTATTTCACTAACTAATTGAATGAATCGAACCGTTTTTACTGCAGACGATCTAAATTCTATGAGTTTCTAAAAGTTTTTCTCTTCAAAACTCACATCTGGTAAGCGAGTTTTTTTTTCCTTTCGAATTTCAAATTTTTAAAAGTTGAAGAAATTTCGTAGTTCTTTTGTGGATAAATGCTTAAAGAATTGTTGTGTGAAAAAACTGAGGGGTCATTTTATAACAGTACAAATTATCTTTCTGTGGATAATCTTTCGAAGTTGACGCATTAATGGACCGATGTCATAGGAATTTCAAGCATTGCAAGTCAATTTTCTTTTGTTTGTCTTGCATTTAATTGATTCATTACTTTTTCTATGTTTGTTTGTTTCAAATGAATGGCTTATTTAATTTTTTATATTGAATTTATTTTTGAAATTATAAAAAAGAATATTTTTTTAAAACTTTTCACTGGTAACAAACGCTGAGGCAATTCGGTTATAAATTAATATTACTGTAACAAAGGCATTTTATCAGCTTAAAATTTAAAGTGCTCTTAACTTTAAAATGAGTTCCAATTAAGTGTTTCGCCATCATTCATTTCAATTAAAACGAGACGGAATAAGTATTTTGTTGAAACGGACATTTCGTTGCATTGGTAGTCGCTGTGATGAGGTTTCACTGTATACTAAAATATATGAAGGAGTGCAGCCTCGTCCCACATGACTTAAAATTAAAATGACTGTTGGAACTCATTTTCTGTAAGCATCAAATCAACAAGCGTAAAATAATTTCGCCATCTTTGCATGGTCCGTTTTATGCTGCACAAAGCATCCGACAACTATGAGAAGCGGATAAAGCCATCTCATAAATTGTCATTACCTGACTTTCTCTTTTCAAAATTTATGCCCCATACATGTATGCCAAAGATAAACACAATCACAGCTCCTCACCATCCACCAAACCTATAAACATACCTATTTTCAGCAGCAGCGATATATCCATTACACAGTTGACCCTTCCAAAAAAAATTTTTTTTTTGCAAATTTGTTTCGTGGTGGATACTTATTTTTTTTTCTCTTTCAAGCGAACAAATGTGGTAAAATGAAGGCTACTCCCAAACAGTTGGAAATGCGCAATAATTTATGGGGCGAGTTCTGTATTGAGAGCAGAAATGAAATGTGGGTTGGGGAGGCGCATAGAATTCTCTTTCTGAGGACGACGTGCCATAATAAAGATAAGAGAAGATTTCATCTCGGAAAATAAATCGCTGGTCGAAAGAAAAAATGTGTCAGTTTTGTGGGGGGTGGGAAGGTATAAAGGTAATACAAGTAAACAGACTTGTTACATAAATTAACACTAAATTAACACTTGTTACATAATGCAAAGAAAACGAGAAAATTATCTGCGGACTGGAACTCTGTCGAAGTCGTTTCGAATTTTTGGAGCAGCATTTTCGGTGATAAATTCAGTAATCCATTTTTTCTTAAATTCTTAAATTAATTCATTATTTCTCAAATTCTGACGTAATTATTCTCATGTGGCAATTTTTGTGAATGTCTTGCTGAAATTTAACAAAACCAGCAACAATTGTTCTAAAATAGTCGTAGAAAATGAATTTCAATTACTGCAGCCGAAAATTAGAAAAAAAGAACAACAGAAAGAAGGAAAAATACATCAACGCTAAAACAAATCCAACAGTTACATAAACCGTCTGATACTTCCAGAATTTATAAATTTAATTGCTTAGTTCATTTGTGTGGATTTTTTTTCCGCATTTCAATGTAACTACTAATCTTACTAAATGGATTGCATTATTTCTTATTTGGAAAACTAAACATTAAAATTTTAGATTTCTGCAACATTGAATTTAAAAGCATTTGACAAGCAAATAAGCGCTTGTTGTTTTCACCCTGTTTAGCGAAAAATATAGAAAAGGAGCCGCGACAGAACAGAAACGGAAAAGTAAACCTTATCCGGGCCTTTCTTAGATTTGAATAATAGTATAAAATTACTAGTATCAATTACTATTAATTGATAGTATAAAAAGTACCGACTTTTTCCGTTGCTGAAACGGAAAAGTAAACCTTATCCGGGCTTTTCTTAGATTTCATAGTATAAAAAGTACCGACTTTTTCCGTTGAAATGTATCCTTTCACTTCAATACAATATTTTTTGAGAGATCATAGCTTCATAACATCTGTCTGTGGCACCATAGCGCCTAAACGGGTGGATCGATTTTGGAAAAAAAAAATTGTTCGAAATTAAGAGTTGATCGAGAGTGTTAGGTTGCGTCTTTGGATGACATTAATTGTATTAATTAAAAACCTCTAAAAGGTTTTCGCGATTTTTGCAGTGAAAACATATTTTAAAACTTGAAAATTTAGTACCAAAATAAAGAGTATTTTTTCATTTTTTCCAGCGTCTGATAGAATGTGTTTGGAACTTCCATGTTATATAGAATTTGAATTATAACGCTTTTTAAGTAGATTTTAAATACGGCTAAGCCTTTATTCAGCGATTGGTAACCGAATTCATTGTTGGCCGACAAGGAAATTAAGAGCAATAATTTAAAATTTTTATCTACTGCCAGTTTCTATTTGTTAATAAATAAAATGATTGTAACTGATTTTTTTTAATAGTATAAGGCTTTTTAAGGATTTTCAATTTTCCCTCTTGATCCTTCATTTGCGACCTCGTCGGATTTTTTTTTTTTTTTTTAATTTTTAATTTTATCGCTGTAATAGTATAAGGGTTTTAAAAGGATTTTCAATTTTCCCTCTTTATCCTTTATTCGCGACCCCGTCGGGTTTTTTTTTTTAATTTTTAATTTTATCGTTGTAATAGCATAAGGCTTTTAAAAAGATTTTCAATTTTCCCTCTTAATCCTTCATTTGCGACTAGGTCGGGTTTTTTTTTTATTTTTAATTTTATCGTTGTAATAGTATAAGGCTTTTAAAAGGATTTTCAATTTTCCCTCTAGATCCTTCATTTGCGACCCCGTCGGTGGGTTTTTTAAAATTTTTTTAATTTTATCGTTGTAATAGCATAAGGCTTTTAAAAGGATTTTCAATTTTCCCTCTTGATCCTTCATTTGCGACCCCGTCGAAGGTTTTTAAAATTTTTAATTTTATCGTTGTAATAGTATAAGGCTTTTAAAAGGATTTTCAATTCTCCCTCTAGATTCTACATTTGTGACCCAATCGGTTTTTTTTTTCTTTTAATTTTAAATTTTAATTACTTGTTGAATAGCACAACTGAAATGTCAGTCACCCGCACCCAGGGTAACAACAATATCCGAAAGTGGCGAAAGGTTAAAAGCTATTTTAAACGTTCTTTCAGATTATGGAGGAAAAATTCCTGCATCACCTGCTCGACCCCCGAGGTCTTCGCCAAGAGGTCAGTTCATCCTCCCACACACACACACCAGAGGAACCCCTTTCGTTGCGAATGAATTATTATTTACGACGATTGGGGTGAAGAGGTGAAGCGAATAAATGGTGCCTTCACGGCTTAGAGGGGTACGCTGTTCGGTCTTGGTCAATTGTTTACAGCTCTTTTTGAATTCATAATGTCTGTAACTAGTTCTGGCAAAAGGCTGCTACAGGGTTGCCCGTGTTGTTGTAACTCCACTTTAGTTTCAACTCCCCTTGATATGTTGTAACTCCACTTAAGTTTTTACTCTCTTTAGTTTAGTTTTTAATTTTATTTATATTTAGTGAATCTGGTAACAGAACAAGAAGTTCTGTCTAGAACTAGACGAGCCTACTTTCCTGTATACCCATACTACTTTCTAGTACTTGATCAATATTCTCAAAAATAGCTAAAATCGCAAATGTTCTCAAACATATTTTTAAAATACTTTAAGCTGATTTCTAGGAATAAAATATTCCTCACTCATCTAAAAAAAATTAGATGCGTTAAAAAAAAAAAAAAAAAACTGAACAAATAAAATAGCAGCAACTTTTAAACAAAGCAGCTAATACACTTTTTTTTATTAAAAAAATCTTTAACAGCTTTCAAAACGAATAATTAAAATTAATAAGCTCATTAAAATAAAAGCATCATATCAAAAAAAAAATCGTTTCTTTTTCCCTATTGCCAAAAACAATTTTTTAAATGATATAATGCACTTACCAAAATAAATAAAAACAATAAAATGTCAACTTAAAAAAATAATTTTCATTGTCAAAAAAAAAAAATCGTCTGCGCATAACTTTATGTAGAAACATAAATGACTTTATTTCACAGTTAAAATAATTGCTGTGGAGTCGGAGTAGGAGTCAATCTCATTTTGGGGTAAAGAAGTCGGAGTCGAATATCTAAGAATCGGAGTCATTCATTTGTCCTTCGTGTATAAATTTTTGCCAAAGCTACGAAGTCAGAGTCGAAGTCGTGGAGTCGGAGTCCGATTAATTGTCGGGCACAGGAGTCGGAGTCGGAGTCAAGTGCTCCTAAATTCTCGGAGTCGAAGTCTGGACTTTGGCGTCAAGAGCTATTTCCAACAAAATTTGTTTGAAGTAAATCCGCCTTCAAGTACGGAATCTACATTGACTTTCAGTTTCCCTGTAGGCGCTAATGTTAAATGATTTGAACTGTTCAAAATTGAAAGGAAAATTGTTCAAATCAAAAAGATATTTTATGCACAAGTTTTTCATCAAAAGTTTTTTCCTACAAAGTTTGTTTGAAGCAAATTCGCCTCACAGTTCGGAATAGCCTTGAATTTCCCCGTAGGCGCTAATGTTAAGTTTTTTTGAACTGTTCAAAATTGAACAAAAAAATAGTTCAAATCAAAAAGTGAAATATGGGAATGAGGTTCCTTGCCGAGATCTTTCGAACAAAAAAAAGTTTGTTTGAATCGGACTATTCATTCGAAAGTTATTAGGAGGGGGGGGGGGACAGACAGGAAGACCGACAGACAGACAGACCGGCAGACATTTTTCCCCATCTCAATACCCTACTTTCCAATTTTTAATTTTTCGAAATATATTTAATCGTTTTATTTATTTTTGCCTTTTTTGAGCAATCACGACTGCTTATTGTTCTCATTTGACTGTTTTTGGCGTCCGTGCCTTTTTCAACTTGGACCAGAAGCATTTGCAGCACCACCGCCCACCGTTCTCTGCAGGCGGCGCGGCGCGGCTGCTCCGCTCCTGAGCTATCCGCTTCTCCTGCTCGGAGGCATCCATGTCCTACACACACGCACGCTCACACACTCACACACATACACACACACGCCTACGTGCATACACACAGGTTTACGCACACACACAAGTAACCGCCCAGGAGGAGAGGCAGGCTTGGAGGAGGGAACAGGAGCCGTTTCTAGAAACAATAACTCCAATGAGTAGGGTCCTGTCTCAGTTCGTGATTGCGAAAAACATAATTTGAATTCAAAATTTCAAAATTCAAATTAATTTTTTTTTCCGCGATATTTTTAAGATGCATTAAGCCTTTTTTCATGCTTTTTTCTTCTTTTTCTGACTTTTACTGGGAAAGTAGGCTAAAAAGAAGATGTTTACTCTTGCGCTCTTAAAATTTTTACTGAGAATCTACGAACCACGATAAGTACTGTCTGACCACGAAGACAAACATCTGTTTTACAGCCGGAAATGGACGAATCTACTATTTTTTAGCGATGCCAGCTTTTGCAGAAGCAGAGTTTGGTTCAAATGAGTGGAATACCGGCATCAAATGTTTACTTTTCCCCCTCATTCAGATAGATTCTTCTTATCTGGACGTTTAAAAATTCCATACAATCCGTGGTTGGACAGTAACATTACGTAAAAAAGTAAATTAAAAATTGCGTTACACGATAGTCATCATAAGATGCATAAATATAAACTTCTCATCTGTAAATATTCAAGTTTCTGTATTTAGCTTTAAATAAATATATACAACAAAAAGGAATACTCGAGCGTTAACACGTGTTCTTTGATGATAAGCGGACAACTTCCAAGAGTTCAAAAATTCTCAAATTTGTATGTTTTATAATACAGGTGAGCTCGTTTATAACGAAGTCTAAGGGATCAAATAAAAATTTCCTTGTAGCTGTATTTTCGTCATACAAATTTAAATAATAAACTAAAACGTGGAAGGAAATTGAATAAGCTATCACGTTATAGCTATTAATTCACTATATACGGCTATGTTATAAACGGGTGTGGCTGTATAGATACAATCAATTGACGCAGAATTCCAAGGGGAATTGAGGGTTGACTGGTGAAAATTTAGGAAAATAGTCAAAACGCTTCGTGAAATTAGCGAAAAACAGTCAACCTGCAGAGAAACCTCTCTCCCTTCTATATATAATGGAAACAGTTGCAGTCATAAAATAAAATACTAAAAAGGCATTTCATGTGTATGTATGTGCAAGGTTTATCGGTTCTGAATTAAAAAAACCTTTATTGTTTATCGAAACCTATTCTTTAAACTATTTCTTTATATATTTTAATATTCTGATCGATAAATTTTAAGTTTTCTTAGCGAAATAGATCAGTTCGGCTAATGCTTTTCCATTTTTCGAGCCAAGTGTGATCAAAAATAGCCAAAATGGCTAATTTTAGCCAAACGAGGCGACCACGCCTTTTTTTTTTTTTTTTCAAATTATCGTTTGAAGATTGCATATTGCTTTACTGTAATAATAAATTGCATTAGAAGTAAGTTAAACACAAGAAACGTCTGCTCGTTCTAATTACAATTTAAGCAAGATTAGCTAATTATTAAAAAAGCTATTTCGTGATAGTCTGCTCGCATTAACAGACTAGTTTTACATGTCCAATTTCGAAAACAAGGCGTGGTCTTCATGACGTCACAAATGATGTACTTTGCCGCATCGTTTTACCACGTTTCCACGTTATGATAATCAAGCAGCGAATTAAAATTGCGCTTTACGCTTGCTATCAGCCCTATCGTTGCCAGTACACGTGAGTAAAGATGCGAATTAAATATTTTGTTCTCTGAATGGCAACATTGAATGGCATTTCATCATTTGTGATGTCACACGACAGAAGTGTAAACAATAAAAGCACACCTATATAAGTAATTTTTCAAAAATATTAAACTTAAATAAATTATTTAAAAAATAGTCAGATCCTATGTTTTTAAGCATGCTCTTTCAGAAAAAAATACTTTTAAAGTTTTGGAAACAACCCCATTATGTCAAATGGATTTATTGATTGAAACCCAATTTTCTATTGACTTTGCTACTTGCTGTCCTGCACTGCTGGCAAAACTGTTCAATTAAGACACCCAGATCAACAACTGTTTATTTTCTAATGACTGATCCCTGTAAAATAATACAATAGCCACATCAGTTTTTTGTTAAAGCACACGTTTTCACATATTCAAACATTTTTACACATTTTCAATTGTAAAACAGGACTACTTAGAATGTAATTTAATGTTGTTTTTTAATCCCAAGGAAGTGGAATAGAAAAACCAAGCTCAGTCATTTTTGTTTTCTTCTTTACTAATAATAAAGCAGAAAGTCTCTCTGTCCGGAGGATGTCTGTAGGATGTCTGTAGGATATCTGTAGGATGTCTGTGACGCGCATAGCGCCTAAACCTTTCGGCCGATTTTCATGAAATTTGGCACAAAGTTAGTATGTAGCATGGGGATGTGCACCTCGAAGCGATTTTTCGAAAATTCGATGTGGTTTTTTTTTATTCAAATTTTAAGAAAAAAAAAAACTATCATAAATTACGAAATTATCATAACGTGGAATCGTACCATGGGCGCAAGCCAATGGGTGAGATACGAAATTATCATAACGTGGAACTGTAACGTCGGTACAAGCCAATTGTCGAGAAAATTCACCATACAATTTTTGTAAATATATACAAGCGAACCAAAAGACCTTTAATTTTTCTATTACGGGCGAAGCCGTGCGGGTGCCACTAGTTACTAATAATAGAGCTGAAAGTCTTTCTGTCTTCATATCTGGATCTCTGTCTGGATGTCTGTGACGCACATAGCACCTAGACCTTTCGGTCGATCTTTATGAAATTTGGCACAAAATTAGTTCGTAACATGGGGATGTGTACCTCGAAGCGATTTTTCGAAAATTCGATTTTGTTCTTTTTCTATTCCAATTTCAAGAGCATTTTTCCGAGCAAAATTATCATAGGATGAACGTGTAAATTACCAAGTTATCACAACGTGGAACCGTAACATGGACAAGCCAATTGGCGAGAAATTCACCATACATTATTTGTAAATATACGGGCGGAAAAAAATAATTAATTTTCTGTTAATGGCAAAACCGTGCGGGTACCACTAGTGAAGAATAAAAATTTTATTCGAAAGATGGGAATGAAATTGCAGTGGAAAGAGTTATTTTGGCTTGTGTTTAACAAAAAAAAAAAAAAAAATTACACAATGAAATATGTTAGAACTTACCTTCCAACATTGTTCAAAAACTCTTTTAATGTCGTCCAATGTCTGCCATGAATTATTCTTAATAATTTTAAGAAGCACAATTTTATTAGAATGATGCACAGCATAAAAATTTATCACAATAATTCATTATAATCCCGCAAAAAAGACAGAAAACCTGCATAAACTCTATAGTAATACACTTGCTCTCTTAAACATTCTTAAAAACAAATAACAATGGGGTTGTTTCCTTCAGTCAAAAGCATTACTTTTAGTCACTGAAATCAATAGAATAAGTAAAAAAATAATAAATAAATAAAAATAATAATAATAACATGAACCCATAAAATACTTTCATTTTCCCAACAGTTATTTTTTTTTATTAATCTTTTAAAATGTCCGATTTTTCAAACAAGGCGTGATCTTTATGATGTCCCAAATGATGCACTTTGGCGCATTTCTCTACGTGCGTTTCCACGTTATGATAATCAAGAAGCGAATTAAACATTGCGCTCTACGCTTGCTATCAACCACATCGTTGCCAATACACGCCAGTAAAGATGCGAATTAAATATTTTGCTCTGTGAAAGGCCACACTGAATGGCATTTCATCATTTGTGATGTCATCGGCAGAAGCGTAAACAATAAAAGCGCACCAGTTAAAGTTTTTTTGTTTTGTTTTTTAAACATTAAACTTAAACAAATTATTTTAAAAAAGGTCAGATCCTATGTTTTTAAGCATGCTCTTTCAAATGAAATGCTTTTGAAATTTTGGAAACGCATTCATGCTAACTATTTGCCAAAACATGTTTACAAAACATTATCAGTTTAAATATATACGCAGACGATAAATAAAAAAATATGGCAATTGAATAATTCTATTCCGGTTCCTTCTTATTAGGTTTTAATTCTTTTTCTTTAAAATTTTGCTTTTTAAAAACAGTTGATATTTTTCAGAGTTAAATTTTGCAATTTCAAATTAATACATGGCAAACAACTCTAGTGACGAACATAGGTTGCAGTTCAGTGAACTAATACTAAAGAAATGAAGCTTTGGTGAAAGCAACAAAAAACGTTTCCCTCTGAACGAATCAGATTTGAAATCATTTTCAAAAAGTTGCCTCTAAATGTGGAGAGAGGGAGGGAGTGCGAATGTGCTTATTTATTTCGATTACCTGTTGAAGGTAGGCATTCTTAAAAAACTGCTTCGCCGGGCGACTATCTTATCAACAGACTGAAGAGTGGGTAGTAATTTATGTTCTCGATGGAATGACGGCTCCGGCATTCTTTTCCTCGTCGGAGTTTTATGAGGAAATGGATTTGCAAGAAAAAGAAAAGTGCGCAATTGTGAATAAAGTAGAACCGCGATTTACCGAAGTGATTGAGTCCGGAGCACTTTCGGTTAATCGAAAATTCCGGATGAAATAAAGCTTTTTAGATTAAATATCACAAACAGACATTTTCACATATTCAAACATTTTTAGACATTTTCAACTGAAAAAGAGGACTACTTAGAATGTAATTGAATGTTGTTTTTTAATTCCAAGAAAGTGGAATTGAAGAACCAAGCTCAGTCATTACTGTTTTGAAGAATAAAAATTTATCTTAAAGATGGGACTGAAGTTACAGTGGAAAGGGTTATTTTGGATTGTTCAATAAAAAAAAATTACGCAATAAAATCCGATAGATCTTCCAACATTGTTCAAAAACTCTTTTACTGTCGTCCAATATCTCTCATGAATTATTCTTAATAATTTTAAGAAGCACAATTTTTTTTAGATTGATGAACAACATAGAAACTTATCGCAATAATTTTAATATATGAAAATCAATGTCCTGAGATAACATATATACATATACTAGCATTCCCGTACCCGGCATTGCTCGGGTAATGGAATTAGCAGGGGTTAACAGTGCTTGGTGCACCTAGTTTCGAAAATCCCCTATAATAATTACTTATTACCTATAACTTTTTCTAATTTGGGGAGGATCCCGTGGCCCCTGAACTCCTTACATATATGCCTTTGTCCTTAACCGATCTTTAACTGTTATTAACGATCCTTTTAAAGTATTGATTATCTTTGCAAACACAGGCCATCCACATTTTATTGATATAAGCAAGAACTTCTTTGTATACAACATTTTTAGTTTTTTTTTTCTGGTGCTAAAATTATTAAGCTGCTTGATGAACTGACTTTGGAGAAAGCTACATAACATTGGCCATGTGAAAAAAAGTCTTCTCTTAAATTGGTCCCTGCTACTTTTAATGTCTGTCCTTGTGATTTATTAATGGTTATTGCAAAGCAAACTTTAACAGGAAACTGTACTCTTCTAAATTCAAAAGGATAGTTCGCCTGTGATGATGTTCTTAAAAACTTCGTTTCTAGTTTTGAAGAAATGAAAGCAATAGACAGAAACATTATGATTTGACTTGAGAAAAGCCTCGAAGAACCACGTGAGAAACAAAAACAATATCAAATTTATAGTTCGCTATCGACCAAAAGTTGAGATGAAGTACTGAATAATGATTTGAATGGAGGAAAGCCTTCGAAAATAAGGGATTTGAAATTCAATGACAGGTTTTAATTTCTCAGAAATTAAGAGGTTTTAATTAATTTCTCCCGAACTAATTGAGATTTCGAAAAATCCTTTCTTAGTGGTTACTTTCTTAATCATGCGGACATTCCTGCCAAATTTCAAGTCTGAAGCTTCAGCGGTTTCGGCTGTGCGTTGATATATATATATATGTATATATATATGTATATATATTATCTCAGGACATTGATTTTTATATATTAAGATATATACATGTATCAACGCACAGCCGAAACCGCTGAAGCTTCAGACTTGAAATTTGGCAGGCATGTCCGCATGATTACGAAAGTAACCACTAAGAAAGGATTTTCTGAAATCTCAATTAGTTCAGGAGAAATTAATTAAAACCTCTTAATTTCTGCGAAATTAAAACCTATCATTGAAATTCAAATTCCTTATTTTCGAAGGCTTTCCTCCATTCAAATCATTATTCAGTACTTCATCTCAACTTTTGGTCGATAGCGAACTATAAATTTGATATTGTTTTTGTTTCTCACGTGATTCTTCGAGGCTTTTCTCAAGTCAAATCATAATGTTTCTGTCTTTTGCTTTCATTTTTTCAAAACTAGAAACGAAGTTTTTAAGAACATCATCATAGGCTGAATATCCTTTTGAATATAGAAGAGTGCAGTT
This sequence comes from Uloborus diversus, assembly GCF_026930045.1. NCBI lineage: Eukaryota > Metazoa > Arthropoda > Arachnida > Araneae > Uloboridae > Uloborus > Uloborus diversus. The sequence continues at coordinate 267,520,333 of NC_072731.1, forward strand.
TCCTGTTAAAGTTTGCTTTGCAATAACCATTAATAAGTCACAAGGACATACATTAAAAGTAGCAGGGATCGATTTAAGAGAAGACTTTTTTCACACGGCCAATGTTATAGCACCAGGAAAAGAAACTAAAAATGTTATATACAAAGAAGTTTTTGCTTAAACATAGGTATAACAATAAAATGTGGATGGTCTGTGTTTGCAAAGATAATCAATACTTTAAAAGGATCGTTAATAACAGTTAAAGATCGGTTACGGACAAGGGCATATATATAAGGAGTCCAGGGACCCCGGGATCCTCCCAAAATTAGGAAAAATTATAGGTAACTAGAGGACCCGACAGACGTTGTTCTGTTCAAACTTTGTAAATTGAAAAGTAAAAAAATTTCAATAAACTATCAAGTGTTTGAAGTAGTTTTATTGAAAAAAATAAGTAAAAAGAAAAGGTTTTAAGCTGCTTGGTGTCAGAATGCGTATATTTATTACAACTTGATTTATCTAATGCCCACTGAGCATAATAATTTTATTAACTATTTTTTCTCCCGTCCTTGATGGTTTGTTCTTTCAGCCATACTCAAAGGATAAAAAGCGTCCTCAGATATTAAGTGTAAAAAACTAACTACCCATCTAAAACAAACGGGAAATCCCGCTGCAACATCCCCCATATGAAAAAGAAGAAAACAATGAAAAAGATATCGTATAAAAAATGATAAAGGTAAAAACAGTTCTCTGAATAAGCGAAAATCACTCATCCCTCCCCCACTCCTAACGATGTAAAATAAACGCTTTCTTCAACTAAAATGACTAAAAACTCTTTAAAAACGAAAAGCAACTCTTTGCAATTATAAATAATTCGCCAAATAAACAAAATATACAATAAATTACATTAACAGTAGCTTTAAATTGTAAACAAATGATCACACAACTCTATTGTTTACAGCCAAAGTCGCCAAGCCACCACGTTACTGTAATCCAGCCGATAAGTGAGCGAAGCCAACTCCGATCGATTAGCGCTCCGATCTTTTGAACGAAAACTTTTTAAACTTCATATATTGCCTAATTTGTTCTTTCCACCAAAGATAAAGATCGTCCACTGCACTGATCTTTTGTGTACAGAACTACCCTGTTGTAATTTATCTGGACGAAAATAAAATTTGTTTCCGCTTTAAATTCCATCATTTTATCCTTTAATAATGTACTGATTAATTAGATAATCCTTAAAGTATTTTTGACATTGGTGCCAAAACTCAGATGGATTTGAGCCGAGAAACAAATGTTGCTAGGTACGGTACTTTCTGATCATTTGGTTAAGAAAACCTAAAGCACCGATCCGGTCACATGGTTCAACTACGACGACAGAACACACGTTTTGCGTGAACCATCCAGTACTTTACTTTAAAATATATCACGGGACCTAAAATCGTTGCTTTTAAGAAATGGAAAGCTTCATTCTCTCTCTACGTTTTATCTATTCTCAATTGACATATCACAGTAGGAAATTTCATTCCAAAAAGCAGAACTGGCTTTCTTATTGTCCTTTGGCAACAGGTTAAATATTTATTTCAGTTCTTGCTCAACAATAGGTTAAAATAAATATTAATCATTTGGGAGGTATAACCATCCAATGTTCAAATTAATTAATTAATTAACAAAAACGTTTCCGATTCGATCCATCGCGCTTCGAAACCATGCTTGCACACAAAAAATTTGATCAAAATTGATCCAGCCGTTTAAGCCTTATGGTGACAAACGTCCGCACAGAAGATTTTTATATATTAAAATAAGTAATTATTATTACAGGGGATTTTCGAAACTAGGTGCACCAAGCACTGTTAACCCCAGCTAATTCCACTACCCGAGCAATGCCGGGTACGGGAATGCTAGTTCATTATAATCCTTCAAAAAAGACAGAAAGATTCTATATATAAGACACTCGCTCTCTCAAACATTCCAGAAAACAAATAGCAATTCTAACTATTTGCCAAAACATGTTTACAAAACATCATCTGTTTAAATACACGCAGACGATAAATAAAATAATATGGCAATGGGATCGTTTCCAAAATTTCAAAAGTATTTTTTTCTAAAATACTTTTGCTTTATGATATTCCTCGCAAATAAAAATAATAGTAATAATAATAATAATAATAATAATACATCTTCTTTTTAGTTCCTCACATTCGAATGTACTGCAATTAAAAGCCAAGGTTTAAAATTTCGAGAATGCAGGCAAATATGCACGTAAAAAGTCTCACTCGTGTAAATGCATTGAGAAAATAACTATTACTCTCAGGGCCTGATTAACGCACGGTGCAGCGGGTCCGCGGACCTGGGCACCACAAATTTAGGGGCACCAAAATAGCCTAGCCTAAATTCACTTACTTACTTCCTTTTTTTTTAAAGCTCATTTTACTTTTTCTCAACTTTAAGGGAGAGGAGGCTCAATTTTTTTTAAAAATCAGCTCAAAACCTCATAAAGTTAAAAACATTTCGCATAAAGAAGTCGTTGTCCCTTAGCTTTGGAATATCAAAATAATTACTCGGATGACATAGATGAACATTTTCCAGAAGAATTAACACACTTTCAAATTTTTGCAAAAGGTAACCCTTTTCCTGGAGAATGTTTTAAAAGGATAAGATCACTAAACATTACACATACATTTCCGAATGTGGATTCACCCCTGCAGCTTCTTCTTACCTTGCCTATCAGCAGCTGTTCCAGTGAACGTTCCTTTTCATTTTTGAAAAGAATAAAAATCATTTGAGAAGCTGCGTTTCTCATTATAATTTACAGGCATTTTCCTTATTGACAATTGAAAATTCTGTGACATCAAACATAGATTTCAATTATTTGATAGACACATTTTCATCTGTTAAAGCCAGAAAGAAGCTTTTTTAAAGCTTGATGTCAGAATTAGTAAGATTTTTTTTTGCAGTTTTAAATTGTTTTTTAACTCTTTTTCGCCTTAAGAGGCAATTTTAACTGTGATTAGTTTGGTAATTATCAAGTGTTTGGTATTCAAATCCCAGATTTCCTTTCAAATGTAGTAATGTTCCTTTAAAATGTAGTTTCTAGTAATTAGGTTTCTAGTTTGAAACATTGACTTTAAAATTGCGCGGATTTTCTCATGTGTGGGGGGGGGCACCAGCATCTACTCAGGACCTGGGCACCAGTTTGGCTTGATCGGGCCCTGATTACTCTTAGTTTGTAATTTAATTTCTTTTCCCGTTATTCCCCGTGAAAGCACGAAAATCTTAAATGCATTTGAAGTTTACATATTTTCGGGTCCGCGCGAGTTATCGAAAAATGAGGTGCGTTATTCGGTTTAGAAAAACAAAAAGTTCCGCCCAGAACTAAACGAGCCTACTTTGCTGTATACCATAATCGACTTTCTAGTATCTGATCAATATTCTCCAAATTAGCTATGGAACGCAAATTATTTCAAACGTAACATTTTAAGATTTTCACCTGATTTCTAGAAATAAAATATGCCTTGCAGGTTTTAAGAAAGAGATGCGTAAAAAATAAATAAACAAACAAAGTAGTAGTAGCACCTTTTAAACAAAACAGATGTATTTTTTTCCTTTAAAAAAATTTTTCAATCTCCTTCAAAAAGAAAAAAAAAGAAGGAAAAATAATAAGCTCATTAAAATAAGTACTATTATGCAAAAAAATAATAATAATCGTTTGTTTTTCCCCTGTTGCCAAAAACAATTTTAAAAATGAATAAATGTCCTTCCAAAACAAAAAAAAAAATGTTAACTTAAAAAAATAATTTTCGTTATCAAAAAATAAATAAAAATCGTCTGCGCATATCTTTATGTATAAACATAAAGGACTCCGAATTTCTCCGCCAAACACTGAATACATAAATTAAAAATTTAATGTGAAAATAATTACAAACCATATCAACAATAATTACTTCGAAGTAAAAACCATGACTGCGGAGTCGGAGTCAATCTCATTTTGCGGTAAAAGATTCAGATTCGGGAGTCGAAGGTTTTTAATTCAAAGACTCGAAGTCGGAATCGGTCATTTTCCCTTGAAGTCCGCAACTCTGCCAATGTTTGCGGAGTAGGAGTTGGACTTATTTTGGGAAAAACCAGTCGGAGTCGGAGTCAAAGACTTAAAATTTCGAAGAGTCGGAATCAATCATTTCCCCCTCTGTCTCTAAATTTTTTCCGAAGCTAGAGTCGGAGTCTTTTAGGGTACAGGAGAGGTCATCAAGAGATATTTCCAAAATAATTTGTTTGAAGTAAATCCGCTTTTAAGTTAGGGTTCTACTTTAAGTTTCGCCGTAAGCACTATTAACATTAAGAGAGTTGAACTGTTCAAAATTGAACGGAAAATTGTTCAAATCAAAAAGTAAATTGTGGGAGTAAGGTGTCTTTGCCGAGATCTTTCGAACATTTTTTTTTTTTTGAATTGGACTATTCACTCAAAAGGTATTAGGGGGACAGACCGACAGACATTTATCCACATCCAATACCCTACTTTCCAATTATTAATTTTTCGATATTATTTTAATTATTTAATTTATTTTTGACTTTTTTTTCGCGACATTTTTAAGATGCATTAAGCCTTCTTTCATGTTTTTTTCTTCTTTCTCTGACTTTACTGGGAAAGTAAGTTGAACGAGCTGATGCGTGCATCCCATGACTTCCTTTTACTCCAATTTAATGTCATTTCCCCATTATTGGCAATTTTAATGTGATTCAAAAGTTTACTCTCTAAAAATCACCAACAGTGGCCAAATTGAAATCATATTTAAAAAAAAAAAAAACCCGCTAAAATCGTTGCCAAGTTGGCGACAAAACTTGGCGACCAAAAGACGGGCGATCTATCGCCAAGTATCCGCCAAATTGTAACACCACTTGAGTTTGCATCGAACTTAACAATGATTTCCCCTCAAAAAGGAGCAAAAGACCCCTTTAGAAACACCCGAATGCAACCAAAAAAGGAGGTGCACAACTAGACCCCATGGAGTCTATGTACCAAATTTCAACTTTCTAGGTCATACCGTTCTCGAGTTATGCGACATACATACACGCACATACGCACATACAGGGTGCGGAGAAATTTCCCACAATTTTAATAGATATCTCAATAAGCCGTAACTAACACATAATTCAACAAATCAACGAGTTAAAGCAATAAAAACTCTTTATTGAAACAATAATAATAACAATTAACAAAAAAAATTGTAACAATTGTTCAAAATTGGCTCCTTGGGCTTCAATACATTTACGGAGCCGCAGTCTGAAATTGCCGACGATGCTCGCTCGTATCCACCGTTGTATCATTCCAGGCATTTTACAGTGGTTGGACGACCACTCCGTGGACGGTCGGCAATCCCTCCAGTCTCCTTGTAGCGTTTCACAGCGTCACAGACTGTTTTACTCTTGAATCCAGTCGTTCGAATAATATCGGCTGTTTTCATTCCCTTTTTTTCATTCCCTTCTTGTGTAATTCAACGACAGTAACACGCACGTTTTCACGATTCATAACTTACTAACTCAATGAACTAACAAAGAACAAATGATTAAACTACAAATCCTTTTAATGCCAATAAATAATATGTGCCAAATAAATCGCCAACATACGATTTTAACGCCAAAAAAACGTTTTAAGCAAAACTGTGGGAACTTTCTCCGCACCCTGTATGTACGTACAGACGTCACGAGAAAACTCATTGTACGTTCTTAAGCATGTATCCACGTGTGGTCGAGTCGAAAAAAAACTCAACATTCATTCGGGGGTCAGTAAAATGGAAATTAAGGTCAATTTTTAAGTAAAATTTTTTTGCGAATACAATACTTCCTTTTTAGTAAAAGGAAGTAAACAAGTACCTCTGATCTAAGCTTGATTTCATTTTTTTTTTTTTTTTGTTCAATTACGTTGTGTGAAATTGTTTTTTTCCAGTTTACCAGTCAATATCAATTTGTATCTTTAAGAGTTTTAAACAAATGATGTTCACTTAACTTTTTCAAATGATCTGAAATTTCGCAGTTGAGACATAAACTTTGGTACAATGTGACAAAGGTAATAAGTTGCAACGCCAAATGGAACAAAATGTTTTTTTTTTTTAATTTATCAAAAAAAAAAAAAAAAAAAAAAAAAAAAATGTAAATAAAATGAAGAAAGCAAGGATAGAAAGGAAAAAGAGTGAAGTGGATGCGAATGCGGCGGAAGATGGCATAAGCTTGGAATGAGCTAAATTTGATCCGGAGGGCCAACTTTTTCATCTTATTTTGGGTTGGAATGAGCTGGATTTGAGCTATATCGCTTCGTCAGGTTATGAAGGACCCTCTAAACTTCCAAAATATGTAAGAAAGTGGATTTCAGAAAAATATGTAATGAGATTTTTGTGATAGCGAACGTCTCATTTATTGAGTTGTATCACTTCTGTGCGACATTTTTTTAAGCAGTCATTTTTTTTTTTGAGTAACTCTCCATATCGAAGAATGAAAAAAAAAAAGAAACTGATTTCCACCCCCTCAGATGTTGATGCCTTTCGGGCTTCTAAAATGAAATCCCCGTGAGTGAGTGATCTAATCGGACTCGCCATCTCGCTTCTCGTGTATCGGCATTCGTGGAACCGAATCCACGGGATGTCCGAAGCCCCGACGGTGCGCGTTTCCTCATCCTCCGCGGGAAGCAGCAGCGCGTGAAAACAGGACCGACACGGACGACATTTCGGTCCCCGGAACATCGCGAAACCATTGGACCAGCGTTTTCTTATGACGAGTGGAACCCTTTTTCAAGTCCGCTTTTTCCCGTGGAACCGCTGGCTTTTCTTCAGTTGCATAGTGTGAACCTAACAGCTTCAGAGCTATCAGCTGCAATGTGATGACCTATGGCTCCTGCTCGGTTACTGCCTATTCCGGACTGATGAGTGCATAACAAGTACGATACTGCAATCCCTGCGGTGCATATCGGGGCTGTCGGTACATTGCATGCAAAAGAAAAGTGTTTTTCATTCGCAATAAAAATGAAAAATTTCAAATATTATTTTATTGAATTCAAAACTTAGCAAAAGAATTATTAAAGTAAGCATAAGCAGCACATTTAAACAAATGTTTAACTTTCGAATTTCGATGAGATGAGTTTGAGATTCGATGAGAACTTTGTTATCTCCGATTTACTGAATATTGAGCTTTGTAAATGAGAGTTGAATATTCGTGTTAGATTTGGCATTATTTATTCTTTTATTTATTTATTTATCTTTTTTTTTTTTGAGCAATCACGATTGCTTATTGCTTTCATTTGACTGTTTCTGGCGTCCTATCATTTTATTTCCCCACCTCCACCCTCTGCACCATCACCGTCGACCGGCTCCTCACGATGCTGCTCCTCTAGCGAAAGCCATCTCCAGGTTGCATCCATATCCTACACACACACGCGCATACATACACAACTACACACACACGCACTCATACACACACATACAAAAACACACACATACACATACGCATACATACAGACAACTACACATACACACACACAAAAACATACACACACACATACACACAACTACCCATACATTCATGCCTGCACACAGACACAAACACATGTGCCTACACACACATTCATACACACAACTACCCACACACTTATGCCAGCACACAGACACAAACACACATGCCTACACACACATACACATGCCCCTACACACAAACACACATGACTACACACGCATACACATACCCCTACACACAAACACACGTACCCCCCAACCCACACACAGACAAACACACACGCGCATACATACACAACTACACACACACGCACTCATACACACACATACAAAAACACACACATACACATACGCATACATACAGACAACTACACATACACACACACAAAAACATACACACACACATACACACAACTACCCATACATTCATGCCTGCACACAGACACAAACACATGTGCCTACACACACATTCATACACACAACTACCCACACACTTATGCCAGCACACAGACACAAACACACATGCCTACACACACATACACATGCCCCTACACACAAACACACATGACTACACACGCATACACATACCCCTACACACAAACACACGTACCCCCCAACCCACACACAGACAAACACACACGCCTACATACACACAGTCGTGATTGCGAAAAACATTATTTGAGTTCAAGATGTCAAAATTCAAATTAATATTTTTATTTTTATTTTAGTTCATGTGTGAAAGAAGTGCTGAGGAACACCGCATTTGGAAATTAATTATTTAGCTCAAAATGGAACTTCTACTAGTTATGAGCATCTATTATTAGGTATGTATTGAGAACATAAGACTCTTATTTCTGCATATTATAAACTTTTAGAAAGGACTTAATATTGTACACTAGTAAAACTTTCTTTTAGATGTGTGTGTACATAATGTGATTTTGGTCAGTTTTCTGCAAAAAGAAGTAAAAGAATTTAGAGACTATTCATTCGCTATTTGTAGTCAGCAAGAACTGATTAATGGTGTGAACCTACCCAGGAAAGCATCATATGCTTTTAAGTTGGGTGTTTGCATTTTTAGATTACATAACAGAGGTTGTTTTTTTTTTTTTTTTTTTGACGCATAATTTAAAAGCCTCACTCCTCATACAACTAGTGGTGTTCCGGATATCCCTATTCGTATCCGTATCCGCGGATATCCGAGAGAAAATAAAGATCTGCATCCGTATCCGTTACTTTTCTGACGGATCTTAAACGGATCGTTTCTATTCTAAAAAATTTTAAATATTTAAATAAACGATTCTTAAATTCCGTTTAAATTAGGCTTTATTCCCTATTTAAATTATAAGGTATCATTTCAGAAGCCAATTTGTATCCCCCTCCACCCCCCACCCCCCCGTTGCAAAAAGGAAGGGGAAAAAAGTTTCAAAAGTGTGTATCAGTGTGTCTTTTTAATTCCATCTAAGCATTAATGCAGCGCTGACCCATTCCTTCCAACTCTCCCTCAATTTTAACGGACATTTCTTTAAAGAGTAAATCATAGTCTTAATTATATTTTTACCACAGTTGACTGTTTTTGAAGAAACTGCCATTATTCTGACGGAATACCTTCCGTAACAAATTTTACACTTGGATAGTTGAATTGGGTAAAAAAAAAATGAGATCCGTATCCATATCCGCTTATCTTGACACTAACGATCCGTATCCGTATCCGCGGATCTACTTTTTTAACGATCCGGCTCATCACTACATACAACACATATGTAGTTGCAAATGATAGAAGAGCCAACAGGTTCTTCCGTGTCAGTTAAAAACATTCCTGAATTCAAGTAACAGCAGTAATTTGAGCTTCTGTTGCGAATGAAAAGGCATTTTTCATGACCATGGTTTTTTTTCGCAGTTTCGGATGTATCGCCCCTTTTTATTGTTACTGTATTTCACAAGAAATACTGAGAATGCAAACAAATAAATCAAATTAAAAAAGAACTCCAAGTTTTGGATGAAGCGTCCTCAGTTTTTTGCATTCTTTGGCTCGAAAAAAGAAAACTATTTTGCTGCCCCCACAACCCGGGTTGTAGTAACCATAGCCACACAAAGGTCAACACACTTTTCCCTTTGAAGCACTACATCTATGCTCCATAAATGGGACATGATAATGTGATTCACGAAAACCGCACAAGCGTATGAAATCTTTCTTACGAGATTTCTCTCCGAACGCAATTCGTTCGGTTCGCTTTTCTGGGAAGATTCGAGCTTCGTTAGCGTGGAAAGGGCTTCCTGTCCCCGGGAGACCCTCCACTTCAGACCACCCACTCGATCATCGAGATGAGACGGAAATTCACGTAACCCAGGGATGGTTTTCGGTGAGAAGACTGTCAGCGTTCGCCGATCAATTGATTTGATATCTATCATCCATTAATACATATCAATTGATATGTATTAATGGGTTTATCTGTCAATTAATATGTAAGAGGGACATAGATCAATTGATTTGATGTATATCGAGATATATATCCTGATATGTATCCGACTTTTATTTCGAAAATGTCATGAATCAGTGTTTGGGCTGCCAGGGCTTGAGTAAACCAAAATCTTATGTTTTTAATGTCGGTCTCATATTTTTGGAAAAGGGCCGTAACTTCGGGATGGCATTTGGGGAATGCACTACATTGTGCAACTGACGTCTTGCGTTTAAAAATACCTGAACGAAAACTCATCAATGTGTTCAAAAATATTTTTCACAATCGAATAGGAAATTTTTCAGACGAAAATTAATTCATTTTTACTTCCTTTTACAAAAAAGGAAGTACTGTACTCGCGAAAACATTTTCAGTCAAAAATCGACCTTAATTTCCATTTTGCTCATCCTCGAATGAATGTTGAGTTTTTTTTTTTGTTTTTTTTCCCCGACTCGACCACACGTGGATAAATGCCTAAGAATGTATAGACACGCAAAATATCCATTTTGACGATTCCCGAGTTAATTACAACAAGTTTTCTCATGACGTCTGTATGTACTTATGTATGTGCGTATGTATGTCGCATAACTCCAAAACGGTAAGTCCTAGAAAGTTGAAATTTGGTATGTAGACTCCTAGTGGGGCCTAGTTGTGCACTTTCAATTTTGGTTGCATTCGGATAATCCTAAGGGGGTCGTTTGCCCCTCTTTGGGGAGAAATCATTGTTAATTTCGATGTAAACTCAAGTGGTGTTATATTTTGGCTGACACTTGTCGATATATCGCCAGTCTTTTGGTCGCCATGTTTTGTCGCCAACTTGACGACAAATTTGGCGATTTTTTTTTTTAAATCTCTTTCAATTTTACCACTGTTGGTGATATTTAGAGACTAAAGTATTGAATCCCATTAAAATTGCCAGTAATGGGGAAATGACATTAAATAGGAGTAAAAGGAAGTCATGTGATGCGCACATCAGCTCGTTTTCTTTGCCCCATAAAAAACAAAAGTTAAAAATTTTCCAGTTTTTTTTTTTTTTTTTGAAGGCACAATTTATTATACAATATTTTTTCTTTATCTACTGTAATTTTCAAAACAATTTCCAGTTTGTCCATTTTGAAAAAAACTCAGTCATCTAAACTATTTCCCTTCGCCCACATTCCCCTACTGTACAAAAATAATTCCCCTGTAGAAAGGAATCCTATAATAAAATCAATCGGACCTTCAGGGAGAAGTATTTTAAAGAGTGATTATTGAGCAATCACGATTGCTTATTGCTTTCATTCGACTGTTTTTGATGTCCTATCATTTTATTTTCCCACCGCCACCCTCTGCACCATCACCGTGGACAGGCGGGCTCCTCACGATGCTGCACCTCTAGCGAAAGCCGTCTCCATCCATGTCCTACACACACGCGCATACATAAACAACTTCACACACACGCGCACATACACACACACACACACATACACCTACACATACACACACAAACAGATACACACACAAACACACTCACACATACACACAACTACCCACACATTTATGCCTGCACACAGACACAAACACATATGCCTACACACACATACACATACATACACATATATACACACAACTACCCACACATTCCTGCCTGCACACAGACACAAACACATATGCCTACACACACATACACATACATACACATATATACACACAACTACCCACACATTCCTGCCTGCACACAGACACAAACACATATGCCTACACACACATACAAATACTCCCCACACACACACATACACATACCCCCCCACACTTATGCCATCACACAGACACAAACACACATACCCCCCGTACACACAAACACCACCCCCCACACACAAACACATATGCCGACATACACATACGCATACATACACACATATACACACAACTACCCACACATTCCTGCCTGCACACAGACACAAACACATATGCCTACACACACATACAGATACTCCCCCCCCCACACACATACACATACCCCCCCCACACTTATGCCATCACACAGACACAAACACACATACCCCCGTACACACAAACACCACCCCCCACACACAAACACATATGCCGACATACACATACGCATACATACACACACATACACACAACTACCCACACATTCCTGCCTGCACACAGACACAAACACATACGCCTACACACACATACACATACCCCCCACACTTATGCCAGCACACAGACACAAATACACACACCCCGCACACACAAACACCCCCCCCCCCCCCACACACACACACAAACACACATGCCTACATACACACACTCGTGATTGCGAGAAACATAATTTGAATTCAAAATGTCAAAATTCAAATTAATTTTTTTTTTTCTCCATGTAGTAGTCATTAGTGTTATTTCCGCTAAGACGTTGCAGTTTGTTTTTATTTTTTATACATCAACTCTACCGTGAAATCTTAAACAGAGAAAAAAAATATTTCTCACTCTCTTTTCTGTGATTATTTTCCCTCCTCTACCTGTTGCATTAAACGCAGAATGCCCGAGACGCCTCTCCTGCTCTACATAGTGCATTGTGGGATAGCAGTTTTTATTACTTTTCTCACAGTAATTACAGGAAGAGAAGCTAAAAAAGTGTAGAAAAAAAAAGAGTAAATCGTATTGTATCGTCTGCTTTTCTCCTCCCCCATACAAATACAGGATGCTGAACTACGTTGTTAAACTTGTGCCGGAAGCTTCTTTTTGAAATTTTACCAGCTTTTTTTTTTTTTCATGCGTTTTTTGCTGTCAATAAAAACTGTTTCTTCACTTGGGGGATCTATCTTAGTTGTCAATAGCGAGGTAAAGGGAAGTTAAAAAATATATATAATAGGGTTCGACCGATGGCATTTTTTGGTCGATGGGCCGATGCCGATTGTTGGCCGATTGTTCAAAGATGGCCGATGGCCGATGGCCGATAGTTTTCCTCCAGATGGCCGATTGCCGATGGTAGATGGCCGATGCCGTTGGCCGATGGCAAAAAAAAAATTAAAAGATTAATTTGAATTCTGATATTTTTAATTCAAATTATGTTTTTTGCAATCACGAGTTGCGACAGGACTCTACTTATTGGAGTTATTGTTTCCAGAAACTGTTCCTGACCCCCCAAACCTGCCCTTCTCCTGGGCGGTTACATGTGTATAGTTGTGTGTGTGTGTGTGTGTGTGTGTGTGTAGGCGCGCATGCATATGTAGGCTTGTGTGTGCGTAGACCTGTGCACAATCGCTAAATATTTAAGAAATGCTTGAAACGACGAGGGTGGGTTTTGGGGGACACCCTCTGATTTTGGAGTAACTCACAACATTAAACTTACGCCCCAACTTTAGTCTCATTTTTTTAATACACAATCGCTACCATAAACGCCTCGGAAGAGTTTCTGAAACCCCTTCAGACCTGGTGTCCGGTATACCGGACATACTTTTAAACAGCTGCTAATCATTTAATAATTCATTTAATTAGTTGATTTTTTTTTGTAGTTGACTCTTTACATTCTACTTATTATAATTTGAAGTAATTTTTCGTTTTGTGGTTGACAACACTGACATATAAGGATTGAGAGATAGAGAGTGGCTCATTTTTCCAACAATAAATTTTCATTTGAAAAGCGAGGTTTTTTCCTGATTTTTTTAAAAGTATACAATCTTTAATTCATAGTTTCAAACGCTTATATTATGTTTCATAATTGTTTGTAGAACATTTTATGATGAAGTTTGTTCGGTATTTTATCGTTTTTGTATATGAAATATTGATTTCAAAAATAAAAGTCAGGAATATTGGACGTGCCATAACTTTTTTAATTTTTCTCTTACAAACTCAAAATTTTGTCAATAAGATACCCATTACCATAGTACACTGTGTACGAAATATCAACATTTTTGGTCCAATATTTCATAATTCCGACTGAAGGGGCTAATGCTCTAAATTCTTCCTAAACAATATATAAAGCTTGAAAAAAAATCTCTAATTTTAAGAATGGTGTTAGTTTTAAACAACTAAGAAGTACAACCTAGAGTTTAATTTCAGAAATTGAGGGAGTGGGAGGAGGGGCACGCAAGTGTTCTCGGAAATACAAAAAATAGTCATAAAAATAGGGTTCAAAACAATCATAAACATTGAGCAGAAAAAACCTTTTAAAACTTGCACCCGAGTTTGTTTTGACGTGCAGTGGCGGATTTAAAAAATAGCAAATGTTGCAATTGCGCGAGAGGCCCATAACCATAGGGGCACTGTAGGAGTTACAAAAATGCTTATGATAAATGTTTTACAACTTCTGTGATAGAGAAATAGGGCCCCAAAATGTATTTCGACGGGCCTCAAACTTGTAGCTCCGCCGAAGCGATACAGAAAAGACTGCATTACTGTGATTCATATTACAAATATCGAAAAATTAAAAATTACCGTCGGTTTAACGGGAGTCTAACAAAATGAAACTAAACCGGTTTCGCCATCTCATATTTTTTCCATGGCCTCCAATTCGGCAATACATCACCAAATGATCGTCAGTCTGAGACGTTATATTAATTTTCCATTGAAATAAGTAATTAATAACCACAAAAAATGAGTAAATAGGCTTTTTAGAACACCCGATCGAAAACAAAAAGGGAAGCGCACAACTGGAACGTACGCACATCCCATATGCGAAAATTTAGACTTCTGCAGCTTACCATTTTTGAGTTATGACTTATGAGAGATACATACGTACATCCAGCCGCAAGAAACAACGCAGCAAATAACTTGTTTGGTACCTGAATGCAGTATTAAAAACTCTTTCAGGGGTGATTAAAATAGAAATTCATACTGAAATTTAAGTAAACAATTTTCGATGAAAACAATAACTCCCTTTACTTTGTATTAAAAAGTAAAACAACAAAGGACCTTTTTTTTTTCAAAAACATCGGCCAATTCCATCGGCTTTTCGATGTTTTTTAAGGTCGATGGGCCGATGTTTCATGCAAGTTAGCATCGGCCGCCGATGCCGATGGCTAAATTGTCGAACCATCGGCGCCGATGCATCGGCCAGGCCGATGCGTCGGTCGAGTCCTAATATATAACTCACAGTAGCGCCTCGATTAACCGAAGTGATTCGGAATGGACCTCCTACGGTAAATCAAAAATTCCGGATAAAAGAAGTACTAGAAAATGGCCGCCAAAAGACAGCAAAAACCGAACTCTGGTTTTAAACAAGTTCACTTTTACAAACAGGGGTGCCGTCACTGGAAGTCACTGTGACCTGTGAAAAAATTACCTTATTCGGCAAATTTGGGGACAATGTTGCAATTCTGATTTTTTTTTTTTTTTACTTCTTTTACAAAAAAGGAAGTATTGTATTCGCGAAAAAAATTTCACCCAAAAATCAGCCTTAATTTCCATTTTGCTTACCCCCACATGAATGTTGAGTTTTTTTTTTCAACCCGACCACTCGTGGATATGTGCCTAGGAACATACAGACACCCGAAATATCTATTTTGACGATCCCCAAGTTAATTACGACGAGTTTTCTCGTGACGTCCGTATGTACGTATGTGCGTTTGTGTGTATGTATGTCGCATAACTCAAGAACGGAATGACCTAGAAAATTTAAATTTGGTACGTAGACTCGTAGTGCGGTCTAGTTGTGCACCTTCCTTTTTGGTTGCATTCGTATGCTCCAAAGGCGGTCTTTTGCCCCTTTTTGGTGGGAAATCATTGTTAATTTCGATATAAACTCAAGTGGTGTTATAATTTAACGGATATTTGGCGATATATCGCCAGTCTTTTGGTTGGCAAGTTTTGGGCGATTTGTTTCTTTTTTTTTTATTTATTTATTTATTTTTTAAATCTGGTTTCAATTTGGCCACTGTTGGTGATATTTAGAGAGTAAACTATTGAATCATATTAAAACAGCCAATAATGAGAAAATGACATTAAATTGGAGCAAAAGGAAGTCATGTGATGCACACATCAGCTCGTTTCTTTGAAATGACGCTTGAAGTTTTATTTCCAAAAATCTAGGTGCTTATCATTTGATAGAATTGGGAGTTTCATTCGGTAAATTCAGAATTTCCATCCATCGAAAAAGAGGCCCACATTTACAAAATGACTACTGCATAAGATATTTTTAACTCTTTTCTTGTAATTCTAAACAAATTTGTTCGGAAAATGTCATAATGTCTTTCGACACTATGTTCCTTAACTTCAATCATATAAATCAATCATATGTGCAGTTACAAAATAATTGCCTGATAAAACAGTACATTACTACTGTAACGTTCTATCATTTCATCGAATTAAATGGCATTTTAAGTACCTAGTAGAATTATTTAGTGTTTTAAGCAGGGCTGTAAAGTCGGAATCGGAGTCAAAGAGTTCGAGTTGGAGTCGGGAGTCGGAGGTTTAAAATTTCAAGAGTTGGAATCGGTCTTTTTCCATCCTATTCCGCAGTCCTGGTTTTAAGTCTTTTCGTAGATTTCAGGGGAAAAAAACCCATAAGTGATAGAAATGTTTAATGCTGCGCGGCAAAAAATATCTTCGAAATGCTTCTGAAAATATTCTTGCTGATCTTATGTAAAATGACCTCCTTTGAATTCAAATATCACCACCTTCTTCCTCCATCATGTCCCCCTTTTTGGAAACGGTGGACCCCAACTTTTTTCCTTCCAGTCTTATAGCCATTACTTTTATTTGGAGGAGACGGAAGCAATTAACACTCTTCTATAAGGAGCTATAGTGGTGCAAAATTAAAAAGCATGAACTTTTAGAGCAAGTCGGGAGAGTTATTGGTATATTCCCCCTTAAAATATTTCAAAAAACATTGACCCTAATCTTTTTTTCTAGGGCTTTCTTTCATAATTTTTTCACTTTTTTTTTTCTTTTGGAGTATGTTCAAAGTTTAGTCCAAAAAAAATTTCACGGAGTAAAAAAAAAATAAATACTGGAAGCATCGCGCTTTGCGTAGTCAGAGTTGCATCGCAGCTCTTCAGTAAAGAATCTTCCCATATTATTCAACTTACATTCACAGATATAATTAAGAATAAAATGCTTCCTTT
Source organism: Uloborus diversus (assembly GCF_026930045.1). Classification (NCBI taxonomy): domain Eukaryota; kingdom Metazoa; phylum Arthropoda; class Arachnida; order Araneae; family Uloboridae; genus Uloborus; species Uloborus diversus. Next base: position 267,537,316 of record NC_072731.1, read on the forward strand.
TTTTATTTTTTTTACATCGGATTTTTTTTTTTTTTTTTTTTTTTCTGACATAGCGCTCATGGGAGTGAGTCCTACACGCTGGTTTTATGCCAAAAAATAAGTAAGGAAATTGTAAATCTCTAGAAGAAAAAAATCAGTTTTGATTATTTAAAGCATATTTTAGGGGGAGGAATACCTCAATGAAACTCCTAACTTGTTCTAAATGTTGATACTTTTGAATTTCTCACCATTTTAGCTCACTCTCTTCCCCTCGAAATGAAAATAATGTCTATGAAAGTGTAGAAAAGTGAAAAAAAGTGGGCGATTCCATTTCCATGAAGTGGGACGTGAGGGGGGAAAACAGTGGTCGTGTTTGAATTCGAAGGGACATTTTACACAAAAGTCAGCTAGAATTATGTCGAATGTATTTTGAAGGGGGGGGGGGGGAGGGGTTCCATGCACTGTAATTTCAGCCTGCCATAAAAAAGGCTGCCTGTGGTTACCTTGAAGCGAATTACTCCCCCACCCCCAAAATAATGAAATAAATAACTAAACTAGAATTTAGTAAACCAACTTTGGTCTAAGATAATCGAGGTTTAATTTGTGACCAACGACTTGTGTTCTGCATTTTTGGCAGAATTTCCTCCAATTTTCCAGAAAAAGATTTTTTTTTTAGAGATTAGTAGATTCTCTAAACATTCTTCTGAAGATGATAAAGTTTATCAAGATCTTGGAAGAAACATTGTTAGTCCATCAAAATTAGCAGTTAACTTGGAAAAAATTAAAACCCAAGGTTTTTCTTCATAAAAAGCTTTGTTGTGTATTCCTCCAACGACATCTCAAAAGTCCCCGACTTTGCTATCCAGGAAAGAGGGGGATAATTTCGAACGTATTTTTTTACATTGAATCGAATAAAACCATAACCAAGTTGATATTACAAATATTTAAAGAGGTTCTGGCACAAAAACCAATTTTTAAAACGGATTAGGAAGTACTTGTTTCATTGTAACTTAAAATTTTTTATAAAAAAAAATTAATAACTTAGATTTTTCTTCACACAAAAGGGTGTTCTGTCGTCTTAAATGATAGCTTAAAAGAAACATTTTTCGTCACAAGCATTCCTCGTTTATTTATTTATTTTTTGGGTGAAGGGGGGGGGGGTTTGAAGTCTCTCACACAGTCTCAGTTATAATATCCCCCATAATTTGAACACTTATGTTCCGTCCCATGAGTGTTCAGAATACAGAGAGTTCGCTGTACCATCGAATGAATCAGTTACAAAACACAAAAAATGTCAAGTTTGGGAGATTTTTTAAAAATTTGGTTGATGAAATGATACATTTTTTCAAACAAGCAAGTCTTTCAAATTATTTATTTATCTAATGTTCAACTATAAAATTAAGCGGCAGATCATAATAACTCAACTCTCTTTCTTTCAAAAGCATTAGAGGTCGTTCGCAAATGATGAGGGGGAAATAGTGACATCTTTTGTGATAAGGAGAGCACAAGAAATATTACATCACTGTTTTTTTTTATAACAATATGTGTATGGGTAGGCTTGCCAGATTTCTGAAATGTTCAACTGGGACATCCGAGTGTAACCCTCCCCCTCCCAGCGTCACTAGTATTTAAAAAGGTGCACACCTGTGGCTGATTTTTGGAATATTTTATTGGGCAATTTATTCTCAATGCTATGAATAAATGATTACTAATCATGAACCTAAAACAGGGGCAGTAAAACATACGCAGATAAAATTTGAATATTTCACTGTATTTACAATTTATTTTAGTTTGAAAAAAACACTTTGAATGAGGAATAAAAAATTGAACAATGTTTAGAAATACTTTTCATTTTATAGGACTTTTTTGGTTTTAATCTTGCTGTGAAAATCCTCACACACAAGCTAATCTGGCATCAATTTTTCAAGACAATGTTACAAATCTTCTTTATCTTTATCTTTACTAATAATAAAGCTGAAAGTCTCTCTGTCCGGATGTCTGGATGTCTGTGACGCGCATAGCACCTAGACCGTTCGGCCGATTTTCATGAAATTTGGCACAAAGTTAGTTCGTAGCATGGGGGTGTGCACCTCGAAGCGATTTTTCGAACATTCGATGTGGTTCTTCTTTTATTCCAATTTTAAGAAAAAAACTATCATAAATTATGAAATTATCATAATGTGGAACCGTAACATGGGCACAAGCCAATTGGCGAGATACGAAATTATCATAACGTGGAACTGCAACGTCGGTACAAGCCAATTGGCGAGAAAATTCACCATACATTTGTAAATATACAGGCAAACCAAAAGACCTTTAATTTTTTTATTACGGGCGAAGCCGTGCGGGTGCCACTAGTGATAAAATAATTACCCTAAATAATCCTTCACGGTTAATTATTTTTAGACCTTTTTGATCATTCATTCGTAATGAAGTTTTTTCTTTTTCCGGACGTACACCGGCCGGGACACCAGGATTTTGACTGAAAACCGGGACTCTGCCGGTCAAACCGGGACGTATGGCAAGCCTAAGAACTATTAACGCGACATGTGACAAGGGGAGAGCAGGGGGTAAGTTGAAGTCGTCATTTATAACCAGCTCCTTGCACTCAATGGGTTAAAATAAATAACGTATTTTTGTCACCATCAGCCGGAGCTGAAACTATGTGGGAGAAAAATATACCAACTTATTGTCAATTTTTCGTATCCAGACTTCATTATTTTTATTTACGATGAGCATGTTTATTTACAGGTTACAAAGAGCTCTCTCTCTCTTTTTTTAAAATTTATTTTTTAACATGAAATGATTCCCAGCAATGCACAAATAGAACACAAGTAAAAACCTTTCACTTCTCAGAATACACTCAAATATACCAAATCAATTTGCAATGATGAAATTTTAAACTAAGCAAAACATTCTATTTTTGAAATATCATCTAAAAAAAATAATTGTTTTACTTACTTTTCTTTTCTTTTTTTTTTTTTTTTTAATATCGTTTATATTTAATATTTATTACAGTTCACTCTCAAATAGTCTAAGAAATGTCTTTTCACTTCGTTGACAACTAAAAATTATCTTGTCAACACAACGTGTATAATATGGAGTATCTGCCAAAGTAGATATCTTCTACTCTATTTTTTTCAGATATATTATTTTTATTTCAATTATTTTGCACTGTTTAGGTATAGACCAATATCCTGAGATAGACAGAGAGCTTTAAATGGTCTCCTAAATCGTTTAAATAAAACAGGAAAAATTAATGCAACTCACACCTATTTGTTGTGACAAATATCCGAATTTGTCCCTCCCCCCCCTTTTTTTCGAGATGTCTACTTTTGCAGACACACACTTCATTTTTTCTTCGTTTAAGATTAAAGAAAATCACTTTACTGCTTGAAAATGTTCGCGCCATGAATACAAAACGCTCTTATTATTTCAAGCACGAATCTAGTTTCCATCATACCAATGTTGCCAATCAATCAGCAAACCAATGAATAGAGTTCCTTTTTGAAGAACAGTTTTAGTTTTGAATAATGCTTAAAACTTATCTCCATCCTTTTTAAGCTCCAAATGCAGAAACTTTACAAACACCAACCTAGCAATAGGCAATAATTCTGAACACGGAGTAGTTACACATAAATGTAGTTACACATAAGTGTATCTGTTCTGCTGACAGTTAAAACATTGCTACAGTTTGCTACAGTTTGCTACTTAAATATATTCTGTAAATAGTATTTCCTCCACACTTGACCTTCCACACCTTGACACCTCCACACCTTCCACCATGACTCCTTTTTTTTTCAAGCGAAAACGTTCTCACAATATTTTTTCCTATAGAAATTATAACAGAGTTAACTGCTGGATTAAAGAAGTTGATTTTATTGAAAACTATCATTTAAAGTTAGGATATTTTCACTTCCTTCGGTCGTAAATGTCACTTAAAGGGCGTGCCGAAATTCTTACACTCATTGGTGTTGTGCCGTATTTTAGCTTTTCTTTTTCTATGGAACTTTCTTTTTGTATATAATGCGAGTTTCTTCTTATTATTTTTTTTCTCAACTGCATTTTTATGATGCGAGTTTTTTATTTTCCCTTTCCTTTTCAGCTGAATTTTGCAATGCAAGACTTTTCAATTTTTCTATGGAGCTGCATTTTTTCAATGTAAATTTTTCAAAACTTTTTCTTTCTCTACGGAATTGTGCTTTCGGAACGCGAGTTTTGAAGTGTGGTTTCACCTTCGGAAGACGTCTGTGAATCAGCTAAATAAGTCTTCTCCACATCATCCACGTAATGAACACCGCTGATGAAATTCCGCCCTTGTTCTACTTCAGTGGAACCATTCGAAAGCACCTTGCTTTCTCTTCCCACATCCTCACACTGTAAAGCTATACTAGAGAAATTGCTGTCGTCAGAAAACAATTCTCGACTGTCCATTTTACCAGGATCCACTGCCGGATAGTTTTCGGGGAGTCTCTGCTCAGAATCTTCAAATCTAGTATCGAAGGAAAGGGACGGACTGTTGTAAGGGTCCTTGTTGTTACCGGTAGGGTTGGCCCTCCTGACCCGGTTCGAGCCAACGCAATAATAACAGCGGCATGTTTCCGTCTCGAATTCGAAAGAAAAGTTGATTGGGTTATATGGATCATACGGAACGAAATCGTTGTTCCAAAAAGGTACTTGTCTTCCTCCGCCCCACGCAATAGAACTTGCCTGCTCGTCATTTTCCATCTGCGGAACAAACCTCAAATAACACATCAGGGGCTGAGTCTGTTCCATCGCTTGCACGTCCAATACCGGCGCGTACTGTGCGCTGCTGGACATGTGCATCTGGGAGAGAACACCGTTGTTTGCCTCGACGCTTGGAGTCACCGGCGCTTGGTTGCCCGCGACTTCTTGTTGAAGAACACTTGGGTTGGAAGACTCCATTGTGCCGATCATAAGTGGAGAGAAAGCAGACGCAGCATATAAATCCGGCGTGTGAAGATAATCCATTCCAATTTGGGTATCAGAAAATCCTGAAATTGTCTTATCGGGGATGTATGGGCATGGCATTGGCGGGTACACAGGATTTCTATATTCATTTCTCAGGTCGAAGGGACTTGCTCCTGAATTCCACCATCTGGATTCGCGTTTGTTATCGAAGACGTTTTTCCAGCCATTTTCCCCAGTTTGGTTACTTTTCCTTTTGTCATTGTTCTTTTCCAGTTCCCTTGCAGAAGCAGGCGATCGTTTTCTTGTAGGAGATTTGGGACTCTTATTGAACAAGTCCTTCGGCAGAGTAACGTACGAATGTTTGCTTCGCAACACGCACTGCTTCAGCGCATCGCAGGACAGGTGGGAGAACTTGCAGTTCGGTCCAAAGCAACATTTATTTTCCAAAAAAAGGCGGCAAACGGTGTCCGGCACACGATACTTCCCCTTGACGTGCGGGAAGAAGCAGTCGTGACTTTTGGCACAGCAGTCAACGGCGTAATATCGGCAAACTATTTTGTCCAGGTTGAGTTCTGTGTTCGCCATTTTGAGAAACAGTTAACAGCAATTCGACATTCAATCACCTTTCTGTACACTTTCTGACGTTACGAAACTGGGCACACGAATACGAGAAAACATTGGCGATGTGACGGAGTTATCGCTGTTGGAAGCTCGCGCTAGTTGGCGACATTCTGGAACTGTATTGCAACCCTATTGTTTGCCGCCATGTTTGGTCAGAGTTACAGAGAAACTACTTATTTAAAATTACCTCATTATTTTGTCGTTTTAAGTTACTTTTTTCAAAAGCTAGCTGTTGAACAGGCTTAAAAGATACAATAAAATGCAGAATAAATGTATAAACCCATTAAAAATTAATAAAGAAATCAGCTAAAATGTAAAATAATTCCGCGAATAAAATCATACAACAATAAAAATTCCATTGAAATGTTATAAAATAGTCCCTAAAAAGAAAATGTAAAATAAAAAAAACGTTTAAAAAATATCATTAAGAAGTATAATAATCCGCCAACTAAATTTAAAAAGGTTAAATTTAATTAAAATCTATACTAAGTGACCAAATAAATACACCAAGTCATTGAAAAACGTTAAAAGCTCCATTAAAACATAAAATAATATGCCAGATAAATATATCATCAAAAAACGTTAAAAGTTACGTTAAAATGTAAAACCATTTTCCAAATAAATATGTAATTTAAAGAACATTAAAAGTTGCATTGAAATGCAAAAAATTTTCCAATAAAATTTAAAATGATTAAAGCCACAATTAAAATTAAAAAAACCCGGCCAAATTAATGTACTAAACTATTGAATGACGTTAGAAGCTTCATTTAAAACGTAAAAAAATATGCCAAACAACTATATCATCAAAATATTCTATTAAAATGAGATATAACCTGCCAAATAAATTGTGAAGTAATCTGTCAAATAAGTCGAACAAATCAATGAAAAGCATTAGAAGATCCATTAAAATATAAAATGCTTTGCCAAATAAATTTTTCATTCAAAAAAACATTTAAATTTGCAGTTAAAAACAGTACCGAACAAATGTACCAATCCATACGTCAAAATACTATAAAAATATGCCAAAAAAACGTATCTTCAAAAAACGTAAAAAATTCCATTAAAATATAGAATAATATGCCAGTTAAACTAGTAAAGATAAAATTTAAAAATAAAATAACCGACAAAATAAATGTACCTAGTACTTTGGAAACCTTAAAAGTTTCCTTAAAACTTAAAAAAAATATGCCAAATAAATGTATCATTGAAAAAAACTTTGAAAGCTGCAGCTAAGTTTTTAAATGTAAATCAAACATGGCGGCGGTACGAATGAGATATTTCTCTTAGATAGAAAGAAAGTCGCCAATAGACGCCAATTTTTACTCTTACCTGGAACTGTAAATTTGCGTTATTTATGACGCATGCTCTTTGTTCGTTATGAAATTAAAAAATATATTTAACTCGAATATTGATCATTCTAGAGTGGAATTCAGCGACACTTATTGCAAAAGCGGCGGAAAAATAAAACCAAACGCAGAATTAATCGTATTTTTGTTTCTACGTGATACCTTTATGCGTCATATTTGAATAATGAAATACCTAAAAGAACAACTCAGTGTGTGGGAAAATAATTCTGTATGCGTCATTTAGGCGCAATAAAATCCGAAACATTGCAAAATTATGAAAGAATGTTTGGTAGATTTTATATTCGTTTTACTGAAATTCTCCTCCTTAATATTCGATGATTAATCTTGTTAAATATTCATCTTTATTCGCAGCTTCTCACTTTAGGAATCTGATGTTTTAGTTTTGCTCTCTGTCCAAACTTCCTGATTCATATCGGCAAGTATTTTCTTTGCCACTAGTTTTCAGGGATGTCCCAAACTTAAATTTTTGAGCGGGCGTAAGTTCTCAATTTTCGAATGAAATTCCAAATTTTCCGAATGATAAAATACAGTAGAACCTCTCAATAAGGGACACTAAGGGGACCGGAAGTTTTGTCCTTTAAATAGAGGTGTCCCTTCTTCGGAGGTACATGAAATTATGCATGCAGTATATTGACTCAGTATAACTTCGTACTAAACAAACTATTAGCATTTAAGATGAAATGCTAAAAATGATTTATACTGAATGGCAATTCAAAAGTAATTAAATTTCAAACGTTATTCTTTAAATAATTAAAATTTAATAAAAAATAAATTGGTATAGTTTTGTTACATAGATGAATTATTTTGAAGTAATTCCATAAATGTACATCATGAACTTGTTCGATTTCATGCAATTTAAAATTTAATATGATATAAATTCAATTACAGTTGACATTTCAAGTTTTTTTTTCACGAAGCTAATCATGAGCCGTTGATTATCCTTCGGCTGTTAGCCTACTTGTAAAAAATACTACGAGGGGAAAACATGCATGCAAATTTTAGCAAGAAGTTCACAGTAGATCATATTTGTACACGTTAATGTCTAACTTAATTCCAGTAAATTCAATATTTTGTATGATGCATTTACACATTTATTGTTGTAAGTTTTCTCTGTAACTGTCCCTTAAATAGAGTGTCCCTTATTCAGAGGTAAACACATGGAGGTTCCAATTCAAAGGGACTGGGACCAGAAAAAATGTCCCTTAAATAGAGGTGTCCCTTATTCGGAGGTGTCCCTTAAGGGAGGTACTACGTACTACTGTATGTTAATATGCACACGCAAGTACATGTAATGAAAAGGGACATTCGGAGATTAGTGGCCATTCATTAATTACGTAGAGTCCCGAGGGGGAGGAGGGCTAGAAAAATTTCTACATACCCTTACTTTGGGGGGCGAGGGGGCTCAAACACATTCTTACGTAATATTTTCCAAGTCGACATTTTATGTCAGAGATCACGAAGCCAAGTGGTTTGGCAGAGATCATATTTCACTTCCGTCTGGAAGGTAAAAAAAAACGTATTAGGAGGAGCTGTTATTACTTTCTTCTATATCTAATATATAGAAGAAAGTATTGGATTCGTGCAAATTTTCGAATTTCGAATTTTGACGGATTCGAACGTTTTGAGGTGTGCTCAGTCCATTTCGACTATTTTTGGAAAATGTCTGTCTGTGTGTGTGTGTGTGTGTGTGTGTGTGTGTGTGTGTGTGTGTGTGTGTATGTGTGTCACGTCTGTGTGTGACCAGTTTTTTGTGGCCGCTCTACAGCAAAAACTACCGCATGAAATCGAACGAAATTTGGTACACATATGTGCCTCTATGTGAACTTGTGCCCATTGGTTTTCGGCGCGAATTCCTCCAAGGGGGGTGGAGCAATAGGACGTTTTTTGAGTTACGCGTGATTGCTATTCCTCAGGAAGTAACTGGCGGAATCAAACAAAATTTGGTCCATATGTTGCCGGTAACAGGAACAGATGCTGATTCAATTTTGGTGTCAATAACTCAAACGGGGGTTTATCTATAGAATGTTTTTTGTCGTCAATTGTGACTGCTGTATCTCAAGAAAGAATGAACGGAATGAAAGAAAAATTTATCGGCAAGTAGCCCTTAGTGGGTATAAAAGCTGATTTTATTTTGGTGTCAACAGCTAAAAAGGGGGTAGCGCAATCGCCCGTTCTTTTTTTCCATTGTGAGTACCCTATCTCAAGAAGTAATGCTACGTTCTGGTTGAAATTTGGAATATATGTGAATCCATACGTAAACAGGCTTTGGTTCAATTTTGACGCCAATTGCTCCAAGGTGTTGTTTTTTTTTTTTTTTTTCGCGACTAAAAATAGCTTTATTAATGCAACAATAAGAAAGATAAATCGTAATCGATTGTCGTCTGCGTATTTCCCGTGATTTTAATTGCATGGAAATGATCGGAAATATTATCTCAATGATTTAAAATTTTTAACTGTTGCCATCTTCTGTTCGTTAACAAATAAAATATTTGTAATTAATTCAAGCAAGGCTTTTAAAATAACTTTCAATTTTCGCTCTTTGCTTTGCTTTTGCAATAATTCAGACATTGGGATGGTCGTCAAGTTTTTGCATGTGTCATTTTGTTTTTGTTGGGAATATTGCTTCCTCGTCAAGCATGGGGAGGGATCAGAAAAAAAAGAAAAATATAGAAGAAAGTTTCGTGATGGCCACAACATACTAGTTTTTTTTTACAAAGAATGAATTGTGTAAAATATAATAAAAGAATCATCCTATGTACGGCATGTTTTATTTTTAATTAGTTTCTCATCATTTACAAAAAAAAAAAAAAAAAAAGCGAAAAACGAAAAATTATTCATTCTAAATTCCAATTTTTTAGTAAATATTTCTTTACACAAAAAGTTTAATTTAATAATAGTGAATTTAATAACGATTCCACTAATGTAAGATTCATTATTTTATTAGTTTGAAAACAAAATGGAGTCTTACATAAGAATAGGAGGGGGGAGGGTTGAAAAATCTTATGTACCCTTACATGGGGGGAGGGGGGTCAAATCTTGGTAAAATCACCCTTACGTAATTAATGAATGGCTCCTTAGAAGACTGCAATATTACAAATATGTCTCCGCATTGAGGGATCCGCAGACAAAATTTGCCGAACATAGAAGTTCTTGGGAGGGCTTAGGGACCTCCCATTGGAGTGCTCCTGGACCCATACGTAGTTTGATAATGTTGGCTTTGATGTTAGTTTTAGCTATTATGTGGTATCTCTTTTGTGATTGACATGAAGCTTTCACTGCTGCAGTTCTGGGAGCAGCAACTAGTAAAGAAATAAACTAAGCAAAAATTAAACATTAATCTACAAAGGGCACAAATTTCAAGATATTCCACAAAAAATAAATAAATGAATAAATAAATAAAAATAACTAACTACGAAAAAAAAATTAGCGTTGAAAAAATTCATGTAGGGGAACGTGGGGCAAAGTGAAATAGTTAAGATGACTGAGCTCTTTAAAAATGAACAAACTGGAAATTTGTTTTAAAAATTAGTGCATGAAGAAAGAACATTCTATTTAATAATAAAACTTGCCTTGAAACATTATTTTTATTTTTGGCAGTAAAAATGCCTTCAAAAAAAGTGGAAAATGTTCACTTTTTTTTTTCATGGGGCAAAGTAAATGATGAAATTTTTTCAAATGAAATATTTTCTATTTGATAGAGAAAAATATGTTTTAAGAAAATAATGAACAAATAAAGCGACAATTTAGTAAATAAAAAGATTATGAAACAGTAAACTAATAAATTAATAAATTTTTTTAATTAATAATAAAAAATAAATGAGTGAATAAAATAGTGAATGAATAAGAAAATAAGTGAAAGAATAAGTGAATTATTAAATGAAGGAATGTAAATAAATTAGTAAATAAATGATTACATAAGTGATTTAGTAAATGATTGCATGAATAAATGAAACGAACTGTTTCACTTTGCCTCGCATGCACTTGACTAATTGAGAAAAATATTAAATAATACAAATAAGCTAAATATTAACTAAATAAGTGCTGCACCGGTAATTAGAAGGTCCCAATTAATACTTAAAATGGTAATAATAAAAACATTATCATTTGATAATCTCACATAATTAAAAACCGAGCGTATGTATCTCTCTATGTATCTATGTAGTCATCTATGTCCAAGTTTCTTCTCCCGAACGACAGTGAACTGAACATCGAGTCAGGTATCGATAGATTTCTAATTTTCCCGTTTTTATGTTTGACGATTTAATAAATTCCTCCGATAATAATTAGCCGGATATCAATTAAAAACTTTTTATTATGACACTTAGATTTGAACATAAAATCCCTATTTTTCGAAGGCTTTCCTCCTTTCAAATGATTATTCAGTGCTTCATCTCAACTTTCCACAACAAAGCTTTTGTTAAAATTTGTAGCGTGAAAAAAATTATTGAGACCAAAGATCTGTTGCCATTTTCGTTTCTCGAATATGAACAAATAAAATTTATGCTTTTGTTTTAAAGACTTTTCCTGTAATCGGGGGATTTAAAATGTTTACTTTTTGGTCATTTTTTCCGCAATCTGCTGCAAAATTTTACCTTTCTTTTTTTTTTTTTTTTTGTTCAAGCCTGATTGTAACATAACTATTACTTTCGAGGTGCACCGTGCAAAGTCGGTAGTAGCTATTATCAAAATAATTTTTGACTCGCAGCAAAATTTTACAATTTGAGTATCAATTTTTGAAAACTGCTTGTATTATCGTATGCTTTGATATTCAGAGGTAATTTTTTTCTTGACTGAAATGTACTACGTATGTTACTACATAGTTAAAATATCACTAGCTAAGTTTAGGTTAAAAGCAAAGTAAATATTTCGACATTTCACTTTGCCACACATTCCCCTACATTGCTTCTCAAATCCGTTATATTGAGAGTAAAAATGCCTGAAGCTCTTTCTGTTGGGTGAAAATAAAGCACTTCAACTTAACTGGATCAAGCGCTCAATTTTTTTATGTGTTTTGATAAATCTTTGAATTTTGTAAAGAAAATAAGAAAATCTTTTTTTATTTTTCCTTTTTACTTTCTTCTATATCTAATCAGAGAGACAGAGACATAGAAGAAAGTCTTGCATTCGTGCAAATTTTCGAATTTCGAATTTTGACGGATTCGAACGTTTTGAGGTGTGCTGAGTTCATTTCGACTATTTTTGGAAAATGTCTGTCTGTCTGTCTGTGTGTGTGTATGTGTGTGTGTGTGTGTGTGTGTGTGTGTCCGTGTGTCACGTCTGTGTGTGACCAGTTTTTCGTGGCCGCTCTACAGCAGAAACTACCGCATGAAATCGAACGAAATTTGGTACACATATGTGCTTCTATGTGAACTTGTGCCCATTGGTTTTTGGCACGAATTCCTCCAAGGGGGGTGGAGCAATGGGACGTTTTTTGAGTTACGCGTGCTTGCTATTCCTCAGGAAGTAACTGGCGGAATCAAACAAAATTTGGTCCATATCTTGCCATTAACAGGAACAGGTGCTGATTGAATGTTGGTGTCAATAACTCAAACGGGGGTTGAGCTATAGAACGTTTTTTGTCGTCAATTGTGACTGCTGTATCTCAAGAAATAATGAACGGAATGAAAGAAAAATTTATCGGCAAGTAGCCCTTAGTGGGTATAAGAGCTGATTTTATTTTGGTGTCAACATCTGAAAAGGGGGGGTAGCGCAATCGCCCGTTCTTTTTTTCCATTGCGAGTGCCCTATCTCAAGAAGTAATGCTACGTTCTGGTTGAAATTTGGAATATACATGAATCCATATGTAAACAGGCTTTGGTTCAATTTTGACGCCAATAGCTCCAAGAGGTGTTTTTTTTTTTTTTTTTTTTTTTTTTTTTTTTGGCGAATAAAAATAGTTTTATTAATGCAGCAACAAGAAAGATAAATCGTAACAGATTGTCGTCTGCGTATCTCTCGTGATTTTAATTGTATGGAAATGATCGGAAATATTATCTCAATGATTTAAAATTTTTAACTGTTGCCATCTTATGTTTGTTAACAAATAAAATATTTGTTATTAATTCAAGCAAGGCTTTTAAAATAACTTTCAATTTTCGCTCTTTGCTTTGCTTTTACAATAATTCAGACATTGGGATGGTCGTCAAGTTTTTTGCATGTGTCATTTTGTTTTTGTTGGGAATATTGCTTCCTCGTCAAGCATGGGGAGGGGTCAGAAAAAAAAAAAGAAAATTATAGAAGAAAGTTTCGTGATGGCCACAACATACTAGTTTTTGAGTAGTTTCATATAAAAAGAGTTGAACTTTTCCTGCTAGCACCGCTGACATTAACTTATTTTAGATAACTCAAAAAATGCTCTCGAAATTCGCAAATCAAACGTTTTCCCACCAGACCGACGAAGACATACTTCCTCACCTCTCATAAGCTTAATTTTTCAATAAAACTATGCAACAAAAAATAACTTTTTGTCTGCTTCCTGTTTTTGTTTGTCAATTCTTGCTAGTTTTGGGTCGCAGAAAACGAATAGATAAATTATTTTTGTTTTGTTAACTCTTGTTTTCAAGATACACGAAAGCCCAAAGGAGAAAGATTCATAGCAAACCACACATTTACTGGAAGATAAATATAAAGAGAATAAAAAATCCTGTGCACTAAATGTAATTAATAAATAGGTCCCGTTTCGTTAAGCATTGGAGATTTTTCAGAAAGTCACGGTTGCTTTTAGGCTATTGCAGTAAGCTATACTTTGCTTCTACTATACTTAACTGAGTTATACTTTACTGACTGTTTCTTGTGGGTCAAAGACAGATCATAATTTGTAGTAGTCCAGTAGTATTTGGCCAACATTAAATTGGCTCATTGATCCTGATATCCGCGATCCATTGCATTTCAACTTTCTAGAACGTACTATTCCTGAGTTATGCGACATACATACGCACATACATACATACAGACATCACGAAAAAGGTCGTTGTAATTAACTCGGTAATCTTCGTTCGGGAGTCTATACGTTCTTAGTTGTTTTATTATTTTTGTAGTCATATACACGTGTGGTCGGGTCGAAAAAAAAAAAACTCAACATTCATTCGGGGGTGAGCAAAATGGAAATTAGGGTCGATTTTTAAGTGAAAAATTTTTCGCGAATACAATACTTCCTTTTTTAGCCTACTTTCCCAGTAAAAGTCAGAAAAAGAAGAAAAAGGCATGAAAAAAGGCTTAATACATCTTAAAAATATCGCGAAAAACAAAAAAAGTCAAAAATAAATTAAAAAGTTTAATAAATATCGAAAAATTAAAAATTGGAAAATAGGGTATTGAGATGGGGAAAAATGTCTGTGGGTCGGTCTGTCGGTCTGTCTGTCCCCCCCCCCTAATGACTTTTGAGTGAATAGTCGATTCGAACATTTTTTTTTTTTTGTTCGAAAGATCTCGGCGAGGACATCTCATTCCTATATTTCATTTTTTGACTTGAACTATTTTTTGTTCAATTTTGAACAATTCAAAAAAATTTAACATTAGCGCCTAAGGGGAAATTCAAGGCAATTCCGAACTTTGAGGCGAATTTGCTCCAAACAAACATTGTAGGAAAAAGCTTTTGATGAAAAACTTGTATATAAATTATCTTTTTGATTTGAACAATTTTCCGTTCAATTTTGAACAGTTCAAATCCCTTAACATTAGCGCCTACGGCGAAACTGAAAGTCAATGTAGATTCCGTACTTGAAGGCGAATTTACTTCAAACAAATTTTGTTGGAAATAGCTCTGGACGCCAAACTCCAGACTCCGACTCCTAGAATTTAGGGGCACCTGACTCCGACTCCTGTGCCCGATAATTACTCAGACTCTGACTCCCCGACTTCGACTCATAGCTTTGGCAAAAATTTATACACGGAGGACAAATGACTGACTCCGATTCTTGGATATTCGACTCCAACTCCTTTATCTCAAAGTGAGATTGACTCCGATTCCGCAGCTATGGTTTCAACTGTGAAATAATTATTGTTGATATGATTTGTTTTTTTTTTTTCATGCTAAAGTTTTAATTTAGGTATTCAGTTTTCGGCGAATAAACTCGAAATCATTTATGTTTCTACATAAAGATATGCGCAGACGATTTTTTTTTTTTGAGCAATCACGATTGCTTATTGTTCTCATTTGACCGTTTTCGGTGTCCGTGCCTTTTTCAACTTGGACCAGAAGCCTATGAAGCACCACCACCCACCGTCCTCTGCTGGCGGCGCGGCGCGGCTGCTCCGGTTTTGAGCTACCCGCTTCTCCTGGTCGGAGGCGTCCATGTCCTACACACACGCGCGTTCACACACATACACACACACGACTTCACACACATACCCTCGCACACGCCTACGTGCATACACACAGGTCTACGCACACACACAACTATGCACAAGTAACCGCCCCGGAGGAGAGGCAGGCTTGGGGGGGGGGGGGACAGGAGCCGTTTCTAGAAACAAAAACTCCAATGAGTAGGGTCCTATCTCAGTTCGTGATTGCGAAAAACATAATTTGAATTCAAAATTTCAGAATTCATATTATTATTATTTTTTTTTTTTTTTTTTTTGACAATGAAAATTATTTCTTTAAGTTGACATTTTATTGTTTTTATTTATTTTGCTAAGTGCATAATTCATTTAAAAAAGTATTTTTGGCAACAGGCGAAAAAGAAACGGTTTTTTTTATTTATATGAAGTAGTAATTTATTTTAATGAGCTTATTAATTTTAATTATTATTCTTTCGTTTTGGAAGCTGTTAAAAAAAAATTTTTTAATAGAAAAAGTGTATTAGCTGCTTTGTTTAAAAGGTGCTGCTTTTTTTTTTTTACGCATCTAATTTTTTAGATGAGTGAGGAATATTTTATTGCTAGAGATCAGCTTAAAATATTTAAAAAAATAATTTTGAAACAATTTGCGATTTTAGCTATTTTGAGGATATTGATCAGGTACTATAAAGTAGTATGGGTATACGGGAAAGTAGGCTCGTTTAGTTCTAGACGAAACTTCTTGTTGTAAAAACAGTGATTTTCATAATTGTGCGTATTTGAAGGGCCGTTAAAAATTCTCTCCTCTTCCTCAACGTCAATATATCTTGGAAAGCTCCCGGTTATTATCTTTGTTCACAATTTTCACGAAGTTCTTCATTATTCCCAGAACCAGGGATCGAAGTTTAGCGGACGGTCAGTCCCATAAATGTGTACATATTTCCCGGGAAAAAACGAGCATTAATGAGATTCACCACCCCTATTGGCACTGTATCTCGAAAACTAGAGCTAATC
The DNA here is from genome assembly GCF_026930045.1 of Uloborus diversus. Lineage (NCBI taxonomy): Eukaryota > Metazoa > Arthropoda > Arachnida > Araneae > Uloboridae > Uloborus > Uloborus diversus. The sequence continues at coordinate 267,553,506 of NC_072731.1, forward strand.
TCTACTTTTTATGGTGATTTTCGAGTTTAGCGAGGCGAGATATTTCGGAAACATCTATTTTCGAGCGGGATGCATTTTTGGTGTTGACTAGTGTAATCATACATCCATCACATTTATCTTAATATATAAAAATCAATGTCCTGAGATAACATATATATATATACACACATATATATATATATATATATATATATATATATATATATATCAACGCACAGCCGAAACCGCTGAAGCTTCAGACTTGAAATTTGGCAGGCATGTCCGCATGATTACAAAAGTAACCACTAAGAAAGGATTTTTCGAAATCTCAATTAGTTCGGGAGAAATTAATTAAAACCCCTTAATTTCTGCGAAATTAAAAACCTGTCATTGAAATTCAAATCCCTTATTTTCGAAGGCTTTCCTCCATTCAAATCATTATTCAGTACTTCATCTCAACTTTTGGTCGATAGCGAACTATAAATTTGATATTGTTTTTGTTTCTCACGTGATTCTTCGAGGCTTTTTCTCAAGTCAAATCATAATGTTTCTGTCTTTTGCTTTTATTTTTTCAAAACTAGAAACGAAGTTTTTAAGAACATCATCACAGGCGGACTTTCCTTTTGAATTTAGAAGAGTGCAGTTTCCTGTTAAAGTTTGCTTTGCAATAACCATTAATAAGTCACAAGGACAGACATTAAAAGTAGCAGGGACCGATTTAAGAGAGGACTTTTTTTCACACGACCAATGTTATGTAGCTTGCTCCATAGCCAGTTCATCAGGCAGTTTAATAATTTTAGCACCAGAAAAAAAAACTAAAAATGTTGTATACAAATTTGTTCTAGCTTAAACATAGGTATAACAATAAAATGTGGATGACCTGTGTTTGCAAAGATAATCAATACTTTAAAAGGATCGTTAATAACAGTTAAAGATCGGTTAAGGACAAGGGCATATATATATATAAGGAGTCCAGGGTCCCCGGGATCCTCCCCAAATTAGAAAAAGTTATAGGTAATAAGTAATTATTATAGGGGATTTTCGAAACTAGGTGAACCAAGCACTGTTAACCCCTGCTAATTCCATTACCCGAGCAATGCCGGGTACGGGAATGCTAGTATTCGATATTTTCTCTTGTGGGCGATATTGGCGTGGTGGTTTATCATACTGTGTGAGCTGAAGATAAGCTCGAGAAGGGGCGGGGAGGGGGTGAGACGAAAGGCGGCTCTCCTCTGAAGTGTCACTGATTAAAAAGAGAGTGAGACCACACACACACACGCTTACGTGTTTTGACGTTTATTACGCTTCGGGAAGTCGCTTTGTTTATTAGACGTGGAAGTGCAAAGGTTAATCAAGCAGACAGGCGTTTTTTCCGTGGAGTTATTTACTGGAAGAAGCAAAAATATGCATTACAAAAGAATAAATAACACACAGCTTAAATGCGGTCGACGCTCGATTATACAGACTTCTTATCTTACGGAACACTCGAGATTTTACGGACTTTTGCTGGTCTCGAATCATAGTTTCAGCAATATTTTTTAATTTTTTTGGCAAACCAGAAATGGCAGAAATCCTTTTTTTACGAAATCGACTAAATCAAGTAGCTAATTTATTAATACATCCAGCAGCAGAAAAAGAAAATTTCATTGGAAAAGCTGTGTTTTTTTTTTGAGCAATCACGATTGCTTATTGCTTTCATTTGACAGTTTTTGGCGTCCTATTATTTTATTTTCCCACCAGCACCCTCTGCCGCACCACCGTCGACCGGCTCCTCACGATGCTGCTCCTCTAGCGAAAACTAGGTTGCATCCATGTCCTACACACACACGCATGCATACACAACTACACACACACGCGCACACATACACACAACTACGCATACATACAGACACCTACACACACACATATGCACAACTACCCACACATTCATGCCTGCACACAGACACAAACACATATGCCTACATACATACACATACTCCCCCCCCCACACACATTCATACACACAACAACCCACACACTTATGCCTGCACACAGACACAAACACACATGTCTACACACACATACCCCCTACATACAAACACAAATAACCCCCCCACACAAACACACACGCCTACATACACACACTCGTGATTGCGAAAAACATAATTTGAATTCAAGATGACAAAAATTCAAATTTTTTTTTCATTTCAAAATATCAAATAATTTGATCTTCCCCGCGTTTGATTTGATTTTCGTATGGAAAAAAGTTCTTATATCTTTCAATCTGAATTTTAGGATGTCTATGTTTAGACGCTTTTTAAATATTTTCTTAAAGTATTATTCAAATGAATTGATAGCACTTTCCATGGAAATACGTACACCATGCATAGCACTGTGGTTTCGATACATAATATGTACAGTCAGACTTCGATATAAGGCCACTCGCTTATAAGGTCACCCCTCATATTAGGTCACTTTTCAAAAGTCCCGGCTCACTGAATTTACACCGGAATTCTAAGTAATGTCTTATCGGATATATGGTCAAGTCATGATACATTAATCGCTTATAAGGTCACTTTTGTCTGATTTCTTTCAATGATTTCAGTACTTAATAGACTTCCAAGAATTCACTTCCAAGAATTTTCCGCTATATACGATCCTTAAAAAGTGAAAATTAGTATTCTCATTGACTAGCGTGTAGTGCACAGAATGCACTTGAAAGTCAGTATTATGACAGTGACCCTAAAATATGAAGCAGTAAAGAGGGCACTCAGCGAGATACATGTTTATTCCTTACACACATGGTATAAAACATACATGAATCGGTTATAATTCACCCGCTTATAAGGTCAGTTTCGTGAAGTCCCCAGAGGTGACCTTATATCGAGGTCCGACTATATAATATTTCTAGTCTTTTAGAAATTGCATTTATGAAAATACTAGCTGCATGGCCCGGCTTTTCCCGGTCCACCTTGAAAATAAAAATTTTGTCAAGTGACGTATATTCAACAATCAGGCGTAAGAAATAATAATTAAAAAAAGTCATGATTTCCTTTCCAAACAATGACGACAGATATTAAAATACTTTTAAGAAATTAAATCCAGAAAAATGGACTTAAAATACGTAACCATGGAAACACAAAATGAAATAAGTTTAAGGAATTTAAATGCGAAAGAAAATGGTTCACAATTTGAATGGAATCGAGATTTCTTAAACTTGATTTAAAAAGGCTTGTAACTTTTTTTTCCTTTCGAGATAAAAGCTTATTTTTTCGACCATAGGTCGAAGATCTGGAGTAAAAAAGGTCGCTTTTTCCAATGGCGTCAAAAAGAAAGCTGTGGGACAATTCCTTCACTTTTTACTGATTTATTTAATGAAGAAAGTAGTGCCTAAATTTCAGCTAAGCCTAAAAAGAATTCGAGCTAAAAACGCAAATAACTCCCGCCGTAACAAAGTTAGAGCATTGAAACAAATTGCGTAGAACGCGGAAAATTCTACCCTTTCTAACGATATGTAATATTAATATGCGCAAATAATTTTTCACCCCCATATTTGAGAATTTATGTGAAAATTGGACGTAAATTGGAATAATAAAAGAACTATTTATCGAATTTCATTCGAACTGGTCTGCAAACCTTCTCAGGACTTAAAGGAACAAATTGTGAAGATTTCAGCCCAATCGGTCGGGTAGTTCTCGACTTTTGCGAGTTCAAACACACAGACGCTTTTTGGGGACTTCATTTTATACTATGTAGAGATTTACTTCTTATATCTCCGTGTTTTTTAGCATTAGATGAGTCAAAGATATGTGCTACTGCAAGATTTTTTGAAGTTTAGATCTTCATCTTTTTTATACAGAGTGTGTCACAATTCCATCCGTTGTTTGGAAGTACTATAATCCCTCCCCCCCCCCCCCATCTGACAGACGTTAGCCATTTCTTCAATTATGAGTTTCCTGATTGTTGGATAGGACGAGCCTCTGACGACAATCGTCTTCTTCCGTGGCCAGTACAACCTCGACGTTAGTCCCTAAAAATCCTTTTAGGGACTAACATATTGACTGAGAATAAGTCCTTAGAAATCCCTATCAGAGTAAGGACAACAGTCCTTAAAAATCCCCATTAGCTCCCCCAAACTATCCATTAGGAAAAGAAAATAATCCTTAAACTTCCCTATTATGTCTTGAGCAAAGAAGAGACTAAGGGGACATGATTCAGTTGCTTAAATTTATTAAGATGAAAGATGTTGCGGGGCTGAAGTTTAGCACTGAAAACAGGACAAGGGGTCATTGTTTTAAGCTATTTAAATCTCAGGCTAACATGGATGTTAGGAAAAATTATTATTTTAGCTGGGTAGTGGAACCTTGGAACAGCTTACCGGAAGAGGTGGTAATGAGCAAGGGAGTAGATAAGAGGGCCATTGATCTTCACTGGGGATTGTAAATTGACTAAGACCATCAGTTTAGCTGGGCCCAGAGCCTGCTTCTGGTCGTCACTTTTGTATTTGTATTATCATAAGAGAATCTGTTACAAACAACGTTAAATCTATAAGTCCCGATTAGAACAAAATGATTAGTAAAAGTTTCCATTTTTAATATGCTACTAAAATCTTTGATAATCTTCTGTCAGCAGAACCAAAAAATTAATGAATCGTGGAAAAATAAACAAAACGGGACAAAGTTTTAACTCTCCCGATTACAGTAAAAGCCTCTAAGCAAAAGCAAGGATTTTATTTGCTTCCACTCAAGAAAACAAATGACAATAGATCTTTCTTCTCAATGACTTTATTCACGCTAGTTAAAAGTGAACTCGTGGCAATTCTATGACCAGAAACCGCAGACGATTCTTCAAAAATAAAGATAAGCCTTGTTTTCTTTACTTACTAATAATGAAGCTGAAAGTCTCTCTGTCTGGATGTCAGGAGGATGTCTATATGTTCGGAAGATGTCTGGATGTCTGGATCTCTGTGACGCGCATAGCGCCTAGACCGTTCGGCCAATTTTCATGAAATTTGGCACAAAGTTAGTTTGTAGCATGGGGGTGTGCACCTTGAAGCGATGTTTCGAAAATTCGATGTGGTTATTTTTCTATTCCATTTTTAAGAATATAACTATCATAAGATGGACGAGTAAATTACGAAATTATCATAACGTGGAACCGTAACATGGACACAAGCCAATTGGCGAGATACGAAATTATCATAATGTGGAACCGTAATATGGGTACAAGCCAATTGGCGAGAAAATTCACCATACATTATTTGTAAATGTACAGGCGAACCAAAAGATCTTTCAGTTTTTCTATTACGGGCAAAGCCCTGCGGGTACCACTAGTAGAATATAAAATCAACTTAAAATGAAGAATTAAGAGTGTTTTAATTAACACTCGAACTTCTGGCAAAGCTCATATTATGCGGCATTTTAGGGCTTTAACATGCTGCAAAAATCGAACAAATGTAAACTTTTTTCCGAAGAGATACTCTCAGATTTATGATTTTCTTTCAAATTGGAATAAAAATCATGGAAAATTTTTTCCTCAATGAAAGGTACCCTATGTTCATCCCGGCACCCCTGACAATGGGTGTACAAAATTTTATTCTATTCGTTCGCAATGCTTTTTCGGTATGCTAAAATAAGATGTTTGTGAAGCACAACAGACGATACATTAACAGACGACAGTAACAGTACCTGAAAAAGAATCTTCATCGCAAGCACTAATTAAAAGTATTAAAATTATGCTTCATGGTTACAAAGAAAAACACACTAGTTATTTTTTTGTATGCACATTTATTACGCTTCTTTTTACAGCAAAAAGTATCACTTGCATCTGAGATCATTAACGTTTGTGACCATTTCGGTTCACATCAATAAATCAACAAGATTTATTTTTTAAAAATATCTTTGCATATGCTTTTTACAAAGCTTCCTCCCTCCTTTTTCTTTTTCTCTCTCTTTTTTTTTGTTTGGTAATTACTTACAAAAGTAGATCGCTATTTTTATATGAGATCATTGCAACTTTCTAGATGAACATTATCATAAATAATGAACATTATTTGCGTCATTTATCATCATTTCACATCATTTGTATCACCATTACAATGATTACATCATAGACAGTTTTTTTTTTACAGTTATTACTCGTATTTTTTTTTTTTCAAATATAACTTTACTAATTATGCGTTAAGCGAAACAGATAATTTCTTTCATATTTCACAGATTTAATCCTCATTTTAACGAGAATTTTTCAACAACTATTTAACTATTCAAGCATACAAGAATACTTTTATAAAACTTAATGAGGCATAAGTATTAATATCAACAAAATGGGAAACACAGCTTTTTAATAATACATTCAGGTTTTTTTTTTAATGATAAACGACGTTTTGGCTTACATAAACATGTACATGCAGTTGTACATGCGTCTCAAGTATCACAAAGTACAGCAGAGAGCCGATTATCGTGCCGATCATCGTTTTTCCTTTGAAACTTTCACTTCAAAACATTTTGTAAACAGAAAAAACCGCAAAAACACGCGTGCTGATGGGAAGCAAAGAATTGGAACTCCGTCTGTGTGCTACTTATTTGTCCAGAACACATATGCCCGCAGTGATGTTACGTGAACAGAGTTCATTTCATTTGAAGCCCATACTTTTTTTGTTAGTGCTTCCAACATACTGATCGAGGAACGGAGGGGGTAGGACACAGTTTCGAAGTCACTCGAGGAAACAAAAAACAGAGACAGATAACAAATTCGGCAGATGAAACAGTTCGGTTAATTGAAGTTCGGATAATCGGCACTCTACTGCAATTACTATCATGGAAGCACACAGTTGGGCAGTAAGAAAATGCGATGAATGGAGGCGTTCATTCGTGAGTTTTCGATGAGAGTCTCTCGCATGGACATCTTCGCGACATCTATCACAGCTACAGCAGGCATTCACTCACACCCGTCCTCAATGCTTTCCTTCTGACTTTCTTCCACTCAACGAGTCTCGGAACACAGTACAAGTTCGGATACCCCAGTACCCAATCACCGAAAAACAAGTACTCCCCATTTCCCGCCTTTGTGCCACAATGCAAGGGCCTGTGCAGGACTATATTTTGGGAACTCCCTGTAAGGCCGGAGGAAAAGTCCGAGGAACTGGAGAATTTCCCATGTTCGTTGGTGGAAATGTCCGAGGAACTGGATAATTTCCCCTGTTCGTTCGTGGAAAAGTCCGAGGAACTGGAGAATTTCCCCTGTTCGTTGGTGGAAAAGTCCGAGGAACTGGAGAATTTCCCCTGTTTGTTGGTGGAAAAGTCCGAGGAACTGGAGAATTTCCCCTGTTCGTTGGTTCTGTGGACGTGAGAAACCCTGACTGTCAGTTCCGTGGTCTGCAGAGGTTTGTTGTGAAATAAACTGGCAACTTCACCTTGGATCACTGGAAGGGAATGAAATAGCATGATTAAATGGTTTTGACAAAGAAGCACAAGTGAAATAAGGTAGGTAGGGAAAGTGAGGCAAAGTGAAATAGTGGGGCAAAAGGACATGGTAGGGGCCGTGGTAGCCCTATCGGTGGAGTGTCGGATTCGGGGTCGGAAGGTCCTGAGTTCGAACCTCGATGGTCGAAGATCCACCCTCGTCATTAAAGGGGACTGGGCGACGTTAAATATGCTCGTGGTCTCAATGTCCTCCAAGTGAAACGATACCTCTGGGGGTGCTAGCACCAGGTAGCTATTAGCTCCTGGTCTAGTTCTAAATGCTCATTAACTGTTCGATCCGGTGATGGTGCTGCCATCTATCGGTATAAAAAAAATAATAGAGGCAAGGCACTTCGTATGAGGGCCTCGACATAAATACAGTTGTAGTCAGTTGTGACTCGGAATCGAAATCGAAAAGGACATGGTAAAGTAGTTCTAGTTTGCAGCCGTACTTATCTAGCAATATTTTAACTATGTTCCTAATCACATAACTGATGCCGGTCAAAAAAAAAATAAATAAATAAATAAACAGCTCTAAAGATCAAAGAAAAAAAAAACTACCAATCATTGTCCAAATTTGATACACGTATTGTAACTTTTTGTAGTTTATCACAAATGTTTTTCGCTATTGTTAAACGATAAAGTTTTTGTAATTAACATTTTAAAAGCATTATTTGAGATTTACTAATGACTACTGTGCGCAGTGCATTAGGGGAAAGGGGAACATATGTGAGCACGGGGCACATGTGAGCATAGCATAATATACAAGGATAACATCAAGCAAAAATTCTTGAAAAATTCTCAATAGCAGTACCAGTTCTCCCTCTTGACCAAACTTTTAAAGCAATGAGCCTGTTTATGTTTCAGTAGTCTCAACTTCTTTGTTTACCTGGTGCTGTATGTAATTTTATCGCTGTCTTCTTCAAAGGAAAATATATTTTAAACTAACTAATAAGCCGAACTTAATTAAAGCAAACCATTGTGCGAACATTCAAGTAAATTTGTGTTAGTGTCTAAATTTTTTAGTTACATTAAGAATCCCTTATTTTTGGAAATTCGTTCTACGGTAGGTGACGGAGCACTTGTGAACACAACATATAGGATAGGGGCACATTTGAACAGTTTCCATGTCCTCTCTGCAATATAAATATTGGTGTAGGGTTATAATAAGTGTTAAAAATGCTGTAAAGATTTATAATTCATATTTTGCTGCAATTTGTTTGTAAATTTATTGCTAATATCTATTACATTATCTTTACTAATAATAAAGCTGAAAGTCCCTCTGTCTGTCAGGATCTCTGTGACGCGCATAACGCCGAGACCGTTCGGCCAATTTTCATGAAATTCGGCACAGAATTAGTTTGTAGCATGAAGGTGTGCATCTCGAAGCGATGTTTCAAAAATTCGATGTGGTTCTTTCTCTATTCCAATTTTAAGAACAAAATTATCGTAAGATGGACGAGTAAATTACGAAATTATCATAACGTGGAAACGTAACATTGCCACAAGCCAATTGGCGAGAAAATTCAGCTTACATTATTTGTAAATATGCAGGTGAACCAAAAGACCTTTTAATTTTCTATTACGGGCAAAGCAGTGCGGGTACCACTAGTTATAAATAAATTAACTTATTTATTATGTTTTATTATTATTATTATTATTATTTTGTTCCTGAATAGTTGGCCAACAATTGAGTGTTATATAACGTAATAAGAAAAAAAAAAGAAAAAGTATTTTCCTTTGACTAAAAACTAAAGTGTTAAATAATTTTACTCCTCATCATCATATTCTGTATCAATTTTAAAAGAACTATATAACAAGAATAAAGTTTATATAATAAGATATTCTTCGTATCGATTAGTCTTGTAAGTGTTTTTCCTGTCGATCCTGGGATTAGGACATGCTACGAAACTTTGAAATTTGATAGTGAGCAGAGCTATATAGTTTGGAAGCGCTAGAGAATGTTTTTCACCCTTCCCTTCTTGCAATTATGTTCCATGGGTGAAAGCGAGATACGATATAACATGACAATACCCAATAGAGAAGAATCCCAATTCTTTGTTTATCTTTCCACACAAAAGCTTAGCCAGCATTTGTTAGAAAAATCAAGAGCTCTTAGAATCATTTATTTATTGATTTATTTTTAATTTAAATTATTCAATTTATTTTATTGTATTCTGTTTATATTTCATTTATTTATTTAGTTTGTGCGTGTGTCTCTCATTGGCGTAGCACTGAACTTTTCTAATAAAATAATAATAACAATAGAAGTAATAATAATAATAATAATAATAATAAATTAATTAATTAATTAAAAAAGTAAATGAAATATAAAGAAAGAGAACTAAAAAATAAAAAAAGAAATAGCTAATATTTAAAAAAAGTAGATAAAATTAAAAAAATCTAAAAATAAAAAGAATAAAAAAGGGAAAGAGTGTTGAGAAATTTTTAGGGAGGAATTCGCGCCATTGAACTTGGGAGAGGGGGGGGGGATGAGCACCTGCTTAGAATCATTACTCACCAAAGTCACTTGAACAATATTGTCGAAGAAGTTGTTCTTCAGAGCAAGGCCGGCAATCTGAAAATACACATATGTTAACATTGTATTTCCACTCATCTGCTCAAAATAGTCATTATAATATTCAACGCTCTGAAACAATACGTCGATTAGGACTTTTTCAACAATAAACTTTATCTTATAAACTGCTACAACAGGTAACAATTTCGGGTGTACCGTACACAAGGGCGGATCCAGAAATTTTTGTAATGGGGGTCAAGTTTCAATGGACTGACCTCCATCGTAAAAAAAGTATCCGTTAAACAGGTGTGCCTATCCCTCCAAGGGTAATGGAGCACCCCTTATATGATAAGGGGCACGCCCCACCCCAAATGAGACAAAAACCCTTTGATATTGCCGCCCCCTCCTCCTAAAACTTCCAACCCAGTCAATCCTTTTAATTATGATTCGCTGAGAGAATTACTTTGCAGAATCAAATAAAAAAAATTAACATTGATTCCACATTTTTTTTTTTTTTTTGAATCTAAAAAAATTAACTTCAAAAATGATCATAATAAAATTTTTGTCACAGGGGGGTTAGCTAAACCTTTGACCCTCCCCTGAATCCGCCTCTGACCGTACATTCAGGAAGCTCCTAAGTCAGATGAAATACACTGATGTTTCCTTCCTCTTGCTTCTTATATATATTTTTCTCGTTATTTGTAATTTGTTTCAAAATTTCTAAATTATAATTAATATTTTTTAATATTTTTCAACTTCAACACACTATATCTTAAGAATATCTGTTAATGAACGGAACCATTTTTAAACGATAAACATAAGTAATATTATGATGATAAGTGGTTATTTGATATTAGTGTACCTCTCTAATTATAAAGTGGATGCAGACAACTGCTGGTGTCGGTGAATCAATTTGTCAAAAGTTGGAATACCAGAGGTAAAGGTAGTTAAAAGAAATTATGTTATTGCTAAATTGATAGCAAATCAAAACAACTAATTTTTGAACCTTTTTCCAAGTTTAAAATTACCAATCTTCACCGCAATTAGAACGTCAGGAGCATAACGAATGTTTAATGTTTTTCTTCCATGTGTTTACTAAAAGAAATCAAAAAAAAAAAAAAAAAAAATCTAAACTCTTCTCCAATTTCGAAATTATTGCATCGTGCTTAACGTTTGGCTTCACATTCATCTGTCACTCTTCGATCATCCAAATTGGAACTTGGATGCAATACAAATGTTTAACCAGCTACGAATCTTTCGTTTTTCACACAAACAACACTCTGCACCAGCAATCTGTCTTACCTCAATCCTCGGTGCTCTGAGAAAGAACAAACCCCGAAAGAGGCCCTCTGAGCAATCGTATCATCTTTCACCACCCCTCCCGCCCCGTGATCCCTTCACCCCCTCTCTACTCGTGGCAGACGATGAAGGTTTTCACAGCTTTCACTTAGCTTTCTTTCTGGAAAGCAATCGACTCTCAATCTCAATTCAAAAGTACTCAAAGCAAAGAAGAATAGAATCGAAACCTGCTGTTCTCGAAAAATTATGTAGAGATACAGTAGACACTCGTTTTACGCGGGTTTATTTTGCGCAGTTTCGATTATACGCGGTTTAAGATTTGACACCTTTATTTTATTTTACGAGGATGAGTTTCGGTTTTACGCGGATGTGGCAATGCAAACAGATGAAATTTTCCTCTCTTTCAAAATCCAAACCCCTAAAGATTGAAGATTACGCGTAGTCAACTGCATTTTGGTGTGCTAATAATCGAGTTTGGGCCACTGGAGACATTTTATGCGATTGGTTCCAGAGCTCCGTCCTTATGCAAAGTTATTAAACTCACACAGTTCAGAGCTCACTAGAAGAAGAGCTTTTAGGAATGGCAAATTAGGCCAAAACCAACGAGGATACCGACGTCGGTGACGCACGACCAAAAACGTTCACGTTGAAAATTTGGAGCCATTCCTAGACGATAGAAATGAGCTTTCTGATTTGTTAGTGAAGGAAGATTCTATCATGGAAATGACGCAAGTGATCATGAATGCGTTAATGCTGGAAAAAAAACTGCAGAAAAAAAATCTTTATGACTGCCAAAAGACTACAGAACACGAAATTAATTTATGCTTTCTTTATGCATGTTGTGCATAAAAGTCGATATAAGGACACGTTAAACTTATTATACAATCAGTCATCTCTAGAATGAAGTTTTTTTTTTTTTTTAAATCTACGGAACTAACCCCCTATTTTAATACCACTATTGGGTCTCAATTTACGCGGTTTCGATTTACGCGGCAGTTCCGTGGATCATAACCCCCGCCTAAAATGAGGGTTTACTGTATTTCTAAAAATGTTGAGGGTAAGATATATAGTATTAAAATAACAATGTTGCTGCTGCTGTAACTAATCTTAAACGTTACTGTTTGTTGGAGGGTCACCGAGGAGGGAAAAGTGTTTGTCCCTCATAAAAGCTTTTGTAAACAAATTCTCAAAAGCGCTTGAAAGATTTAAAGTTTTTTAAGATCTCTTGAAAAATATTATTAAAAAAATAATAATTTGAAAAAATCCATGGCTTAAAATGTCACAATTGCATTGCAACTAATTTTCAACCAGTCTAACGGTTGCATTCGGGTATTTCTAAAGGAGGCTTTTGCCTCTTTTTTGGGAGGAAATCATTGTTAATTTCGATGGAAACACAAGTGGTGTTATCATTTGGCGGACACTTGGCGATATATCGCCAATCTTTTGGTCGCCAAGTTTTGTCGTCAACTTCACGACAAATTTGGCGATTTTTTTTTTTTGAGCAATCACGATTATTTTTTGTTCTCATTTGACATTTTTTGATGTTTCGTTCCTTTTTCAGCTTGGACCAAGGCCTCTGCAACACCACCGCGCGCTGTCCCCCGGTCTTGAGCTATCCGCTTCTCCTGGTCGGAGGCGTCCATATACTACGCACACACGCATACACACACACGCCTACACACTCATGCCTGCGCACAGATACAAACACACACTCACACATACTCATGCCTCCACACAGACACATATGCCTACATACACACACACACGCGCGCGTACACACACAGTACTGCATACATAACACGCACACACACATACTCATGCCTCCACACAGACACAAACACATATGCCTACACACACACACACAGACACGAACGCCTACACACACACACGCCCGTACACACACAGCACTGCATACACAATACGCACACACATGCATACATACACACACACGCACCCACACACATGCGCCTACACAAACACACACGCGCATTCGTACACACACACGCTCGTGATTGCGAAAAACATAATTTGAATTCAAGATGCCAAAGATTCAAATTAATATTTTTTAATTTTTTTTGAGCAATCACGATTGCTAATTGCTTTTATTTGACTGTTTTTGATGTCCTATCATTTTTCCCTCCGCCACCAGCCGCACCATCACCGTCGACCGGCTCCTCACGATGCTGCACCTCTAACGAAAACCGTCTCCAGGTTTCGTCAATATCCTACACTTACACGTATACATACACGCACCTACACACATACAAACACATACACACACACATACATACACACAACTACCCGCACACTCATGCTTGCACACAGACACAAACACACATATACCCTCCACACAAAAAACAACACGCTTAGATATATACACACACTCGTGATTGCGAAAAACATAATTTGAATTCAAGGTGACAAAATTCAAATTAATTTTTTTATTGAGCAATCACGATTGCTTATTGTTCTCACTTGACTGTCCTTGACGTTACGGTTCCTTTTTCAGCTTAGACCAGGCCTGCAGCACCACCGTCCACCGGCGGCGGCGCGGCTGGTCCTGAGCACTGTCCCCCGAAATCCACTTTTGCTGGGCGGTGGCGTCCATGTCCCACACACACGCATGCTCATACACAGTCGCCTACGCGCGCACGCCTTTACACACATACACAACACGCCTACGTGCACACCCGTAAGCCTACACACACACGCACACAACTATACACGTAAGCACCCAGGAGGAGGGACATGCTTGAGCGGGGGAGCCATTTCTAGAAACAGTAACTCTAACCAGTAGGGTCTTGTCGCAACTCGTGATTGCGAAAAACATAATTTGAATTCAAAGTTTCGGAATTCAAGTTAAAGTTTTTTTTTTTTTTTTAATTTGGTTTCAATTTGACCACTGTTGGTGATATTTAGACAGTAAACTATTGAATCACATTAAAATCGCCAATAATAGGGAAATGACATTAAAATTCGAGCAAAAGGAAGTCATATGATGCACACATCAGCTCGCTTTCCTATTGCTCTCTCTTCACCGAAAATACCCATAAAATTCAACCTCAAATCTTCGGATTCCCGATGCCAGAGAGAGAGGCGATCCCCGCCTTCGCGGAAGAAACAGGTTCCGAGTGCTTCGCCTGGGATCAACGGTGGGGTCACCGCCATTTCGGAGGCTTTCTTTTGATACTCTGTTTGCGGTTACAAATTGAGAGAGCAATTTACCGTTCCCTTGAGAGAAGGGCGGGACCGCAGAAGACGCGCACGCGGAGAGATAAATAAATAGTAATGGTGCCGGCCCGGGCAGACGATGCTCGGGGAAGATCGACTTTTGTTCCGTGTGGTGCTTTTATCAATTTGGTACGTTCTTCGAAAGCGGAGAAAGAAATATTGAACATTATTCTGTAGTGCGAGCTTGATCTGCTGGAATGGGACCACACCTGATTTTTTTTAACTTTAATGAATTAACTAGTGCAAATCAGTGGTCGGAAAAACTACATTTTTTTTTTTTTTTGTAGAAAACTGGAACTACAACTACTTTATAACAAATGTAGTTAACTGCAACTACAACTACTTTTTTTCAAAATGTAAAAACTACAAATACGTAATATGTCAATTCACTTTTATGTCGAAAACTAAGAGAAACGAGCTGATGTGCTCATCACATGACTTCCTTTTACACCAATTTAATGTTATTTCCCCATTATTGCGATTTAAATGTGATTCAATAGTTAACTCTCTAAATATCACCAACAATGGCCAAATTGTAACCAGATTAAAAAAAAAAAAAAAAAAACGCCAAATTGGCGACAAAACTTGACGACCAAAAGACTGGCGATATATCACCAAATGTCCGCCAAAATTATAACACCACTTGAGTTTGCATCGAAATTAACAATGGAACACTTGAATGTAACCAAAAGGGGAGGTGCACTAGACCCCACTAGGAGTCTACGTACCAAATTTCAACTTTCTAGGACGTACCGTTCTTGAGTTACGCGATATACGTACATACGCACATACAGACGTCACGAGAAAACTCGTTGTAATTAACTCGGGAAGGTTAAAATGGATATTTCGGGCGTCTATACGTTCTTAGGTATATATGCATGTGTGGTCGGGTCGAAAACAAATTTCAACATTCTTTCGGAGTGAGTAAAATGGAAATGAAGGTCGATTTTTGAGTGACATTTTTTTCTCGAATACAATACTTCCTTTTTTGTAAAAGGAAATTAAAATTGTAAAACAAACCCCTAGGAGAAAAAAAAGGCTTTAATGATTTAAAAATATTTTAGCGGAAATACCACTATGAGTCTTTTGTGGGAAGCAAAGGGATGCAAGTGGCAAAATCAAAAATTTGGAGATAACCAGTACAAATGGTAGGTGAACCTCTCTTCTGTCTTGGGGCAAGAAATTGTACTAGTAGCCCTGGTAGGTGCTGCTGTACAGCATGGTTTAGAAAAATAATGCAATGAAAGCCTACCTAAGACGTTATCTTTATACAAGTCTTACTCAAAACTTGAAAATGTCCACTTACATCCCTTTCCTTTTCACTTCCTCATTTGTCTTTTGTAATTCAAATTAATCTTGCGCCTGCCCAATATTTTTCAAAATTAGTCGCTCCTGCATGAGTAAGGGCAAAATAGATTTTTTTTTCCGAGGGCGAAAAATCACGCGCGATATGATGATAAAGAGGAGAAATTTGCTCTGAATCATATCGTTTGTCCGAAATCCTCGCACGGGAACCCGAAAGGCAAGCTTTTCATTACTTCTCTTGAAATGTTACTCACAACAGTGGCGTAGCGAGAAAAAATCCTTTTGGGGGGGGGGGGAGGGTATTTTTTTTTTTTTTTTGAAGTTTAAAGTGAAGCCATGCCCTCAAGTTTATATATACACACACACCCACACACATATATATATATATTTATATACTAGCATTCCCGTACCCGGCATTGCTCGGGTAATGGAATTAGCAGGGGATAACAGTGCTTGGTGCACCTAGTTTCGAAAATCCCCTATAATAATTACTTATTACCTATAACTTTTTCTAATTTTGGGAGGATCCCGGAGCCCCTGGACTCCTTATATATATGCCCTTGTCCTTAACCGATCTTTAACTGTTATTAACGATCCTTTTAAAGTATTGATTATCTTTGCAAACACAGGTCATCCACATTTTATCGATATACCTATGTTTAAGCAAAAACTTCTTTGTATACAACATTTTTAGTTTTTTTTTTTTTTCTTCTTCTTTTCTGGTGCTAAAATTATTAAGCTGCTTGATGAACTGACTTTGGATCAAGCTACATAACATTGGCCGTGTGAAAAAAAGTCTTCTCTTAAATGGATCCCTGCTACTTTTAATGTCTGTCCTTGTGACTTATTAATGGCTATTGCAAAGCAAACTTTAACAGGAAACTGCAGTCTCCTAAAATTCAAGAGAATAGTCCGGCTGTGATGATGTTCTTAAAAATTTCGTTTCTAGTTCTGAAAAAACGAAAGCAATAGACAGAAACATTATGATTTGACTTGAGAAAAGCCTCGAAGAATCACGTGAGAAACAAAAACAATATCAAATTCATAGTTTGCAATCGACCAAAAGTTGAGATGAAGTATTGAATAATGATTTGAATGGAGGAAAGCCTTCGAAAATAAGGAATTTGAATTTCAATGACAGGTTTTAATTTCGCAGAAATTAAGAGGTTTTAATTAATTTCTCCCGAACTAATTGCGACATCGAAAAATCCTTTCTTAGTGGTTACTTTCGTAATCATGCGGACATGCCTGCCAAATTTCAATTCTGAAGCTTCAATGGTTTTGGCTGTGCGTTGATATATATATATAATATATATATATATGTTATCTCAGGACATTGATTTTTTATATATTAAGATATATATATATATATATATATATATATATATATATATATATATATATATATATATATATATATATATATATATATATATAAACAGGAAGACATAAGCTTTTTACCGTCATAAAAGCTATTATATTAAAAAGAAATCTTTTAGCTCATAAACAAAACCCTTCAGGTTCGACTGAAAAATGATTTTTTGCGGCTCATGGGGGCGGGGGGGGGGGTTGACCCCCTATATCCCTCCCACCCCCCATGGCTACGCCACTGACTCATAATAGCACACATCCGAACCCTGAGGAAGATTCAAAATCGGGAAAAGAAAACTCGGCTCCATTAAAACATCGCCCAAACTCAGGTGGGGAAAGGCACAAAGCGAGGTGGAATATAAAGGATGAAGGCTGCTCAGCAACAAAAGAAAAAAAAAAAAAAGAATCCCTTCCCAACCTCCCCTTCTAAAGAGACGGGAGGCAGGAGTGATGCGGTGCCTCCAAGTTGTGGGTGGAGATTGCCATTTCGGCGCTTGGCCTGGGTTCGAGGTCGTCGACTGCTTGGAATTATTGTTTCTCTGCAACCCCGGAGGCCGGGGAAAAGTGTTTCTTTGCACATTTGGACTTAAGAAGATTTTCCTCGCAGCAGAATTAAATGCTCTTATATTTAAAATAAAATTAGTTTCATGCGTCGCGCTTTTGATGAGGTACGGATCAGAAGGGAGGGGACCCACTTCCTAAAGGAACAAAAATCACCTTCAACTGCATTTTTTGCGACTTTCTAAAAAATCGCCCCAAACCGCACCCACCCGAAAATTGCACTTTGACCCCCTTCTACATCCAAAAATGGCCCCCGCCAAAAAAAAAGCTGGATTCGTCCTCGTTTATGATATTATGTAAGGTAGTTCAATATACTTCTCCAAAGCCAGCACATGCTTATACTGTCCATAATTATGTGCTCTCTGACTTTTACCAATTTTCTATTTGTGCTAACTCCATCGAATGATTTAGGGGGCTCCCGAGTTGGTATACCGTCTTCGAACTCCCTAACAAAGTAAATATCTTCTGATTTTTCATTAAAACAACGAAATCCTCCCCCCCCCCCCAAAAAAAAGGAGTTTTTCAGTGATTAGAACTTAGGATAAATCTGAGCCGTGCCAAAGGCGGCCAGTTTAATATTTCCTGAAGTGAGCTCTAAGGCGTCAACGACGCCAATTTGCAATGGTTTGGGATGTGATATGTGCTAGTGGGACAAAACCCACTTGTTTCTGATGATCAAGGGATGAAGATAAATCAAGAAACGTGTCACAAACTCAGTTTGAAGGATATTATCTTTCCTTGGCCGCAAGAGTTCTTTGAAAACAAAAGATTGACCTTCCATCCATTAGATTCCATGCCTGCACACTGAGCGAAAGGCACTGAAGATTGGTGCAAGACCTATTTTCGGGACTTCACTGGAACTCAAGAATGGCTACCGTATTGCCCAGATTTGAACCCAACAGATTAGTCTGTTTGGTCCATCTTGGATAAAAGGGTGTGTTCTAAACCTCATAAAACTTTGGCATCTTTTAAAAAAAAATCCTTATGCAAGGATTGGGATAAAATATCAGTGAGTTGGGTCCCATAGCCGCAAATTTTGTAATATGTTCAGAGCTCTGTAGTAAGGCTAAAGGTAGCCACTTTCAAAATTTGTAAATACATTAGACGAAATATTGTATTCATATTTATTTTGAAGTTTGTTCGTTATATTTTCATTAGCATAAAAGTTATGTATTATGTGTGTTCAAGTTGTTTCTTGTCACCCTGTTTATTATATTCACAAATAAATTACGTTTGGTCTTTCAATTTTTCTTCAATTGTGCACGTTGGATTGAACAACCTTTCTTAAGTGAAATTTTCAGAACAAAAATTATCGTGTTGCCGTGTGACCTTTAAACATTATTTTAAATAAATTATTGTCTTGTCGTTTTTTTTATTTTATTTCACTAGAGGACGAGCGTTCAAAAACAATTTTTATTTCAAACAAATTAACGTTTTTTTTTTTTTTTTTTCATTTCACTGAACGTTCTGAAACAAATTTTATTTGAAATAAATTATCGTCGGGTCTTTTTCCCCTTTATTTCAGAAGAACATTCTCACTTAACTTTTATCCAAAACAAATTATCATTTGCTTCAAAAAACATAAGAGAATCAGTGAGAATTCAGTTTCTGTGGTCGGGGATTTAAAAAATTAGTCAAAGAGGTTAGAACACGGACTTGGCACACTTATTTTGCACGGACTTGGTAGATGTCTGATTGGCCGGGTCTTTGTTTTACCTGTTTCAGCCGCCATCAGCAGCACCGTCGCTCCCTCCTACAGTTTATTTGAATGGGGTCGTTTCTAAAATTTTAAAAGTATTTTTTTTTTTTCTGAAAGAGCATGCTTAAAAACATAGGATCTGACCATTTTTTAAATAATTTGACTAAGTTCAATATTTTTAAAAAGATACTTAAATCGGTGCGCTTTCATTGTTTACGCTTCTGCCGATGACATCACAAATGATGAAATGCCATTCAGTGTTACCATTCATAGAACGTAATATTTAATTTGATTCTTTACTTACGTACTGGCAACGATAGGGTTGATAACAAACATAGAGCGCAATATTTCAATCGCTTCGTGATTATCAAAACGTGGAACCGCGGCAGACAGATGCGCCAAAAGTACATAATTTGTGACGTCATCAAGACCACGCCCTGTTCGAAAAATCTGACATTTAAAAAAAATTAATGAAAAAATAACTGTTGGGAAAATAAAAGTACTTTCTAGGTCCATGTTTTTTTTTTTTTGCTTATTCTATCAATTTTAGTAACTAAAAGTAGTACTTTTGACTGAAGAAAACAATCCCATTGCGAGGGACTTGCTAAATTAAAACGGAATTCCAACACTTACCATCAACGTCATTCTCGATGGATCTTCCGGTCCTCCTCTTCAAGTGGTAACTGAATTCCGAGGTGGCGCGTCGCAGGGCGTCCGTCACGGGGTCCGCCTCCACGTACAGTGCCACTTGGCCCCTCTGGGACGCGACGCACTTGACCAAGCCGAGAGCATCTCTGGGACTGAACACCCTGTGCAGCTTCTTCCGTCCGGCCACGTAGATCCGGGCCCCGGAGGAGCCGTTCGATCTCCGGACGCAGGCGACGAATTCCTTCCCCGCGGGTCTGTGCTGCAGGACGATCCGGAGAGCGCCCTGGGGATAGCTCCATCGGACTTTTCCTTGGTTGCAGCGCAGGTACACAGGCCGGACGCCGCGAGACAGGGCCATATCCGGGGTGCCACTGCAAGAGAGGAGCTTTGTCAGTTTTTCGAGCAGTCAGGGAAGAGTGGAAGAAAATGAAGGGTGTGTAGAGGGGAATGTGGGGCAAAGTGAAGTAGTTGATACAACAAAGATTTTTAAAAACGAACAAATTGGAGAATTTTTATCAAAAATGCAGTGCATAAAGAAAGAATAGCGCATAAAAAATAAAACTTGCATTGAAAACTTTTTTATTTTTAAGCAATAAATTCTAAATTTCAAAAAAAAAAAAAAATCACTTTTCCCCCCCATGGAGCAGAGGGAAAAGAGATATTTTTCAAATTAAGTTTTTTCTATTTATCTACGAAAAACGTTTTTGATCAAATGAATCAGTGTTAGAAAAAATGAAATTATACATGAATAAATAATGAAACAATAAACGAATAAATAAATAAATAATTTAATGTGAATCAAAGAGTGAATAAATAACTGAATGAATGAAAATTAATTATTAAAGCAAAAAAGTCCTTCTCTTGAAATAATCAACAAACATGTTCAAATCGTGTAAAATTTTAGGGAACTTTTATTTATTTAGGTTGGAATACAAATACAAATACAAATGTGACGACCAGCAACAGCCTCTTGGCCCAGCTAGGCTGGTCCTAGTCAGTTTATTAGTCCCCAATGAAGATGAATGGCCCTCTTAAAGCTATCCACCCCCTTGCTCATGACCACCTCTTCCGGTAAGCTGTTCCAAGTGCCCACGACCCTACTAAAGTAGTAGTTTTTCCTTATTTCCAGGTTAGCCTGAGATTTGAATAGCTTAAAACAATGACCCGTCGTCCTGCTTTCGGTGCAAAAATTTAATCTATTAACATCATTCATTTTGATAAATTTAAACAACTGAATCATGTCCATTCTCATCCTCCTTTGCTCCAGGCTATACAAATTAAGCCTATTAAGTCTGGTATCATAAATGGAATGTTTATATTCCATCCTATATTAATGGAACGTTTTCATTCATAAATGAATGAAAATGCTCTGGAATGTTTCGAAAATTCTTAGATATTCTATGAACGGATAATAATTCAAGTAAAATACTGTTCAGAAGAAAAGTAGAAAATGTTGGTTCAAAATCTAAAATTTTACATGCGTTAGTACTCCTTTGCCTGTTATATATCATTTTAGCTGCAAACTTACAAGTACAAATAATCCAGTTCTAAAATGTAGTCGCAGGAAAATATGTTTAGTCGGCCGAGATTTGTCAGACCATGTGCACGTGCATTGCCTCTCATAACTTCCGAGACCATAAAATAAGAACATTATCACACGAAGACGAATCAACGTTACGAATACAGTCCAAAGTCATTCACGGTCCTGCAACTCTCAAAAAAATAATTCTGAAGTGCTTTGTTGACGCAAAATTTTACAAGCAGAATAACGCATAATGCCTCGGCTACAAAAGAAACCACTTAAACTACAAGACTATGCGAAAACTAGTACCACATGCAGCTATGCGAACAGAAATAAACTTGTTATTTACCTGTTCGTTCCCTTACCTAAAACTACTGACTACGCATTGAAGTTCCCTCGTATAAATCGCATAATGGCGAAATGCTTTTCTTTTCTGGACCCCCAAGGATTAAGCATTCCCGGGGAAAGCCCTCAAAGGTTTGGCACAGAGGATTTGCTGTCCTTAGAAAACGTTGCCTCCTGGGGTATATAAAACCGTATAAAGCTCTGACGGCCACAGGCTGTTGAGAGAGTTTATGTAATTGGGGGTCTTTTCTCGCAAAGCAGCCTGAATTTCTGTCACAGTTTGTGTCAGGCATTCGACAGGTCATGCAAGTGTGTGCCTCAGTGATTCTTTTCAGCTTGGTGCTTGAGATCAGGGTTGACCGGATTGGACAAAATGGGTCTTTTTGAAAAAAAAAAAACATTTAAAAAACCCATTATTTTTCCCACTTTTGGGTTTTTTAAAAATTTTCTGAGAAGTTTTAAAAAAAATTAATTTAAATACTTTCACAATTTAAACTTCTTTTTTATTTCTTCTTCTCCACAGAAAATGGACATAGAAGATAAATTTTGAGCTTGAATAGTATTTCTTAACTCTTAACGGCATTAAAAAAGTACTTCAAAGATTTTAAATAAATATATTTAATTTTTTTCTTTAACTGGTCAATAAATAATTCAAATTCTTTTGACCAAGTCCTGTCACGTCTGATTTTCTCAATATTTCTAGATTGTGCAGAGGAAACTACTTTAGCTAAAAAGCTTTCATGTGAATTATTTTCTGCAAACCAACACGTCACAAATCTCGAATAAACAAGGTGTATTTTTTAGAAATTAACAGGTTTTACAAACGGTCGGACAGAAAACAGAATAGGATGCAGAGTATTTTCATTATCTTACGGAAAAGTTTAATATTTCTTGCTCGGTACACAGAAATAGAAAAACAGGGAACATAAAATTCAAAGAAATGTCTTGTTTAAGCTGAAATTGAGTAAAAATGGATTTAAACTACTTGAGGTTCTACAGTAGTTTTGCATAACAAAATGAAATACAATAAAGTCAAATTCAAAAAAAAAAAAAAAAAAAAAATGTACTAATTAAAAATGAATAAACGAACAATAGATTTTATCACTCGAGAAGTAACTTCGCTTTAATTGTTAATAATCATGGAAACTAAAAAATCTGAAACTTCATCATTCTTGGGTTTTGTCATCTTTCATACTTTTCTTCAGAAAACGCTGAATTTTCCAGCTTTTTTTTTTTTTTTTTTACCCTAACGCAATTTTTGTGCTTTGTCCATATACTTACGCTACAATATGCTACAAGTGCCCACATTTTCCCTAAAAAAAACAAAAAACTCCACATTTCTTTAAAAAAAAACCCAGCTTTATTTGGTTTTTTTTTTTTTTTTTTGAGTTTTATTTAGAAAACTAAAAAACCCTGGATCCATGGGCTTTTTTAAACAAACCCGGGTTTTTGCCAACCCTGCTTGAGATGGGTAAGCATGGAGGAACGACGGTCAAATATTCTATGCGATGATGCAAAGAATTTCAAGCCAATGACACACGAAACGGACAAATGATGCACTACGAGCGCCTTGAGTTTACTTCTGGGAATATTTTCTGTCTGGCAATAGCGAACAGTTTCTTCTATGTTAAGCTTCCCAGTGTTATTACATCTGTTGCCATAAAACTTAAGAAAAACTTCTAAAGCGTTCGAAAATATCCCGGTATTTTCGAAAATATTGAAAATATCCGATATTTTCGAAAATAATGAAAATATCCGATATTTTTGAAAATATTAAAAATATCCGATATTTTGATATGTATCGAATATTGTGATATACAGGGTGTCCGAAAAGTCCTTGACACATTTAAAAAAATTCATAGAAAACCAACAAATTGTCGTATGAATTTGCGGTTTATACCATAATACTTCACAGTTTCAAGTTTTTATGACATAAAAAAAAAAAAAAAAAAAAAAAAAAAAAAAAGAAAGAAAAAATGAAAAGGGGAAAAAAGAAGCAGAAAAAAGGCATTTCGCAGCCGGAGGTTACAAGTTAAGCCTTCTTTCTTCTTTTTTTCCCCTTTTCATTTTTTTTTTATTTATTTACATATTTATTTATTTTTATTTATTTATTTATTTATTTTTTATTATTATTATTTTTTTCCCATGTCATAAAAACTCGTGAACCTGTGAAGTATTATGGTGCAAACCGCAAATTCATACGACAATTTGTTGGTTTACTATGAATTTTTTAAATGTGTCAAGGACTTTTCGGACACCCTGTATATCCAATATTTTCAAGCAGCACAAACCTAAGTCTTCAAAATAGTAATTGCATCCTCAAATCACCCTTTATTTTCTTATATTATTATTACAATAATTCGATATAAAATTAAGGTTTCTTTCATTATTTATATCTAATATTTCATTTGACATTTTAATTAATTTTAATGGAGTAAAGTTAGCATTCGCTGTTTTACTCATTTTTCTTCTGTTTGCTGCTTTTACACAGTTATATGATTCAGAAAT
Organism: Uloborus diversus; assembly: GCF_026930045.1. NCBI lineage: Eukaryota > Metazoa > Arthropoda > Arachnida > Araneae > Uloboridae > Uloborus > Uloborus diversus. The sequence continues at coordinate 267,577,931 of NC_072731.1, forward strand.
AAAAAATATGCATTAGTCGTCGCACAGTCATAAGACATTTTCTTTTTTCTGACCAATCTTTAAAGTTTAATCAGGCACTTTTAATATGAATTAGAACTGTTACATTACTAACAATATTATGAATATAAAATTAAAAAAAAATATTACATTACTTTGTTATATTAATACATCATAAAAATAAAGTATATAACTTTTTGGCTATTTTTGATAGTAAATGAACAATATTACTATGATTAGTATAATTTTTATATTGAAAATAACGTAGTTGAAAAAATAACTATTGAAAATATCAAAATATCATGATATTTTCAAAATAAATATCGGATATATATCACGATATACATGGACTGACATATATCGGCGAACCCTGGTGATAATGTTACCTAACCTTAAGCAGCAATAATTATAAAGATCCTTTTAAAAGGAATAAGACTAACCTAGTTTAAAGTGCTCCTACCAATCATATCTGCATGCGTAGTAAAATAAACTATTTTAATGGAAGGAGTGCCACTATTAGGCAGAAAAGTAAAATGCAAAATATTTAAACACTCCCTTTTTTTCAAGCTGTAAGCTACCGCCCTCAAGCCGGAGCTAAAGCAGAACTTCAAGCATATATCGATAGTCCAGTTACGGCATTCAGACACTGCAGTTTTGTCCTTGCTCAGGACTCTTCAGTCTGGAGAGGACATCTGCTTCCAGCTCGGTTATGAGCATTCCAGATTAATGAGGCCGTAACAAAGACGAAACTGCAGTCTCTGTATGTCGTGACCGGGCTGTCGGTATATGTTTGCACTTCCCAGTTTTGTTTCAGAGCATCGCAAGAGATCTATTTTAGGTTGATCGGTATTCAAGTGTAGTTTCCAAACAATCACTTCAGCATTATTGGATTATTCAATAAGCCGTGCTCAGTGTTGCCAACTTCTTGTGAAATAAACAGTAAAAAACTGATCTTCCAACCTTGCCAGCAAACACATTTCTCTACACTTTCTGTTGATGTGAATACAGTAAAACCTGTCTACAACAATACTGTTGGGACCTAAAAAAAAGCATTGTTATAGACCAGTGGCGCACACAGGAATTTTGAAAGGGGAGGGTCCATAGTTAAAAGTCTCATTTTCATATCATACCCCAATATACCGTCAAACATATTGACTTGATTTTATTGATTCTTGAGAACAAAAACAGTAAAAAATAAATTATTGAATAAATAATTAGCACTAATTAATAAACAAATATTAATAACAGATACTTAAATTACCAGAAAGCAAACGGATTTATGCAATGTATTTACTTTTATCATTGTTCATAAATGAAAACAGATGCCCAAATTCAAGTATAAGAAGCATCAAGTCTGAAGAACAAGAAAAATCTCATTTTAACCTGTAATTACAAAACTAAACACATTATTATTACTCTGTTTTCATTTACAGTCACCCATAGTCTGCCTCTATAGGTTTACAAAACATCGTAGAATAAAATGTAGTTTTCTAGTTCATTTTTTGATTCTTTTTATAACTTCCTCAGTGTGTGATGGTGACATTGCTTGAATTCAGCAGTACAAAAACACATTAAACGTTCATTAAACACAGTACTATTTAAGTATGTTTTTAGCCTTCTCAAAGTCGAGAGAGATCTCTCGCTTGTGCAATTCGTTACAAGAAATGTGCCCATTTTCTAAAAAATCTTTTAACAAGAGGATTTTTTTCCCTATTATTAGAACTGAAATTCTCGTTTTCTTTGTTTGGAAATATTTTGTGTATAAAGTACATAGAATCATAATCAGTTGAAATAAGAAAAATGCAAGTGCTATGGGAGGGGTCCGGACCCCCTGGACCCCTCCCTTGTGTGCGCCACTGTTATAGACAAGTTATCGTTTTAGACAGTTTGATTATTCATGCTGAAATTTTGCTGGAGCCCAGGAAAATATCGTTATAGACAGGTTTATTGTTATAGACGGTATCGTTATACACAGGTTTCGCTGTACTAAAAACATGAAGGAGTGCAGAGTTAACCTCATGGCTGACATGGACGGATACCAGGGAGGGGCGATGGGGGCGATCGCCCCTCCCTTGAGTTACTCTCCATCGGTAATTTTTTGAAATTGAAGTTCAAAAAATGCAAAATTTAGACGAGTTTCATTGATGTTGGGAAAAGGGAGGTTTGGGTTTGGGACCCTATCTTGAAACTGTTTCGGAATTGAAGTCCAAAACCTTCGTGATTAATATGTTTAAATCATAATACATAGTAAAAAGCAAGTAATAAAAATAAATCGCTCCTCCCTTGAAAAATTTCTGAATCCGTACTTGATGGCTGAAAATTTCTCTGAATAACTGCAGTTAATGTTCAGCAGCGAAATTTTCAATCAGGAAATCCGTTTGTCAAGCGCAATGCATATTTTCAACGAAATGCCTCAAATTGAAAATCATTCATAAACCACTTGACGAGGAAATCAGTACTATTCCAGGTCATGCAAACTAAAACATGAGCCTGATTGCAATTAGATTACGGTTCATTTTAATGCTGTTGAAGTATTCTTTGCCGATGATATTAGTTCCGAGTTTTTTGAATTTTGAACCATTGTTTTGCTTTGGACGAGCGGTTAAAAACTCCCGCTGAAGAAGATTCTATTCCCTCTCCTTGGGTGTACTTTTTTCGAGCAATCACGATTGCTTATTGTCCTCATTTGACTGTTTTGAATTCCTATCATTTTATTTTCCCACCGCCAACCTCTGCCAGCACCACCGTCGACCTTCCTCACGATGCTGCTCCTCTTGCGAAATCCGTCTCCAGGCGCTCCAGGTTGCATCCATGTCCTACACACATGCGCATACACACACACACACACCTACACACACATACACACACTCATGCCTGCGCACAGACACAAACACACTTCTACACACACACATACAGATACTCATGCCTGCATACAGACACAAAAACATATGCCTACATACACACACACGCACACCACCGCCTACACACACACACACACACGAACGCCTACACACACACACACTCATGCCTACAAACAGACACAAACACATATGCCTACATACACACACACACACGAACGCCTACACACACACGCGCGCGTACACACAAAGCACTGCATACGCAACACGCACACACATACATACATACACACGCACCCACACACATGCGCCTACACAAACACACGCGCATTCATACACACGCGCGCTCGTGATTGCGAAAAACATAATTTGAACTCAAGATGATAAAAATTCAAATTAATATAATTTTTTATTTTATTTTTCTGCGCACTTAACCTCTCGCGCACTATTTGTATGTTAGGAGAAGATTTAAAAGCAGATTTTTAGAGATTAAATAAAAATCCGAATAGATATTTATTAGACAAATACCTCATTAGCTACTACGAACCTTTTAAATATATGTTCACAATAGATCCTGGTATTTTGCATGAAAATCTCGGCGATATCGAAAAGGTCACAAATATTTCCACACGTAACAATATTTTTTTACATTTTGTGCAAATTCTGCAGAAGTATCCGAGTTTTTGATTGTGGAAAGCCGGGAAAAGGGACCCGAATCCCTCCAAAAGGATGAATTAATTTAACTATTTTATTTATTATTTTTAATTGACTTCTTTTTTGCATTTTTTTAATGTACGTAATTAAAAAGAACACAAAAGACACACAGCATATTTTGAATTAAAGTATTTTTGTTTGCTAAAAAAGTAGTACTGGAGTCAGGGCCTCATGCAAGTGAAACGTTTGCGGGTTGCGAGGTCGCAATTGACGTCATCTGCGATTTGTGCCATGCAAGCTGTAACAAATTCAGCCTGCGGTCGCCGCAAGTTGCAACTCAACTTTGTGGAAAGAAAAATCTCGCCACAAACATTTGCGAAGGGCCGTGGTAGCCCGATCTGTAGAGTGTCGGATTCGGGGCCGGAGGGTCCTGAGTTCGAACCTCGCTGGTCGAGGATCCACCGTCGTCATTAAAGGGGACTGGGCGACGTTAAATGTGCTCGTGGTCTCAATGTCCTCCAAGTGAAACGGTACCTCTGGGGGTGCTAGCACCAGGTAGCTTTTATCTCCGGGTCTAGTTCTAAATTCTCATTAACTTTTCGATCCGGTGATGGTGCTGCCATCTATCGGTATAAAAAATAATTTAGGCAAGGCACTTAGTATGCAGTCCTCGACATAAATACAGTTGTAGTCAGCTATGACTCGGAATCGAAATCGAAGTCAGGGCCTCATGCAAGTGAAACGTTTGCGGGTTGCGCGGCCGCAATTGACGTCATCTGCGATTTGTGCCATGCAAGCTGTATAGCTTGACCGCGAAGAGAAGGCGGATGACCTTGAAGCGAAACCTCATTTTGTATAATTGGTAATAAGTAGAATCAACTAGAAAGCACCTAAAAGTGAGAGTCTTTCTCACTGATCCTATCTATCACAAAATAATAACAATAAACCTATTGCAAACGAAACAAATGATGTTTGCTTCAAGGTCAGCCGCCTTCTCTTCGCGGTCAAGCTTTAACAAATTCAGCCTTCGCCGCCGCAAGTTGCAACTCAACTCTGTAGGGAGAAAAATCTCGCCACAAGTATGTTTGCGAGCGTTTTTAATGGCGGACGCGTTGATGCGACGACGTCGAATGATTCGATGGAACCGTTATTGGATAGAGATGTGAGTGATCCATTTCGAATGAGAAGTTTGGAAGGAACCTCTTGCATCCGAATGGGTATCCCTTGGAGCTACAAGTAAGTACAATTCTGTTTTCCTTTAGCATTACCAATGTCTACGACATGGGCGGATCCAGAAATTTGGCATTGGATAGAGCTGCTTTTTTTACTCCAGATCTAACTCGACCTAAGGTCGAAAGTTTAACCCTGTATCTCCATTAGAAAAAACGTTACAAGTGAATTAAATGAAGTTCAAAAATCTTTTCTCTATTCAAGTTTTTAACCATTTTATTTTGCGTTTCCACGGTAACGCTTTTTGAATCCATTGTTTATTTTCATCTTTCTCATTTTCAATTCTTGAACTTATTTTATTTTGTGTTTCCATGGTTACGCCTTTAAAATCCATCTTTCTCATTTTATTTTAATTCCTTACTAGCAAAAATACCCGGCGTTGCCCGGGTCAGTAATAGTTATGAGAAACAATCGTTACTTGCCCTTGTTTTCTGTTTTAAGCGAAAGAATTCAAAACAAAACATTTTGACGTGATTAAAAATCGAGCTTCTTCTTTACTCATAAAACTAAAATAGCAATAAGTATAAAGAACAAAATAATATTCATTTAGAAACGAAAGTACGACATTTAAGCGTATACAAATTTGAAGAATTTCCGAAATATGAAATTAAACTTTACATGTTTAAAAAGATTTATCTGTTAGTACTTCTTTTTTTTACATCTAAAACCTTCTCTGTATGGCTATTGATATACGAAGTGTTTTAAAAGATGTAGCCGCCCGTGTTCCCCTTACACTTGCTTTAGTTTTTTTTGGGGGAAATTTCAATTATTGTGGGCATTTAGTGCGGTTTAAAATTATACCAAATTCATCATTTTGGGAATCATTTTGGGACACCTTCGATAATACTCCCCCCCTCTTACTATTTTTTATTAAAGAAATATTGTCGCCAGATGGCTGAGATACTTTTGGTCAAAATAAAATGGCGCTAAACGGTTTCATCCGAAATGTTTCCAAAATAAGTAGTAAAATTTGGCGATTGTTTGATATTGTGCAAAAAGGAAAATTAATGGAAGTTTTTTTGCTCTTTATGGATTTGCCTTGTTTAGTTGCTGGATTATTTTACACAGTAAAAAAAGTCTTTTTAAAAGTTTCTTTGATTGGCGATATTTTGTTTACATGGTGTAAGCTCAGAAACATTATTACGTAGCCTTTGGCTTCAAAAACAGCAGCAGTTGAAAAAACTACCAAATGCATCAGCTACTGAATCTTTCTGCAAAAATTTTTTGCGATATTTCTGCTGATTGATTGGATAGTGAGTAAGTGTCCAATCCGGATAAATAATAATAAAAAAACCGTTAATTACATTTATGTTCCGTTTAAATGGAAAATGATCAGCCAAATCCATTTATTTTTAGCCAATCTTGGGGAAAAAACGTTACTTTAAGATTTGACTTGAGAAAAGCCTCAAACAGTCAGACGAAACACAAAAACATTCAACAATTCTAACTATGAACTGGGAGTTGAGATGATACACTAAATAACGAATTGGGTTGAGAAAAGCCTTCGAACATGGAACAAAAAAAGTCCATAACTCGTTTTTCATACAACTTAGAACTTTCTAACAGATGCCATCTTCAGCAGAAAAATAAGCGCTTTCGATGGACACATAATTTTAATATGTGCACGTATTTTTTCACTGTCATACTGGGGCATTTATGCGAAAATTTGGACAAATTAGAATAAAAAAGGAACTATCAATCGGATTTTTATCGAACTGGTCTACAAACCTCCCCAGTACCAAAAAGAACAAACGGTGAAAGTTTCAGCCAAATCTGCCGGGTAGTTTCTGAGATCTTAGGGAACAAATTTACCAAAGTCCATTTTTATATATATAGAAAAGTATTTTAGTATCTGTCGTCATTGTTTGGCGAGAAAATTTCGCATGATGGCTTTTTTTTCTTTCATTTAATCCTGGTTATTGAAGGTACTTCACTTGACGCAATGGTTTTTTTTTTCAGAAATTTCTTGTAAGGGGGATCAATTTTCGATGGCCAGCGTTATACTTCCAATATAAAAAAAAGTATCAGTTAAGGGGGGGGGGGGGCAAGGAGGATAGCAGACCTCCTCATATGCTATGGAGCCCCCTTCCCCCAAATGAGATCAAATTTCTTATTGCCCCCCACCCCTCCCTTCCCTAAATTTTGCGCAACTTGCGACATAGATCTTGGCGCAAGTTGCCCTAAAATATAGTTGCCTTAAATTTTAGTGCAACTTGCGACATAGATCTTGGCGCAAGTTGCCTTAAAATATAGTTGCCTTAAATTTTCAGTAATGTCATACTTCTTTAGGTAAACAGGCTGGACGCGTTGTCGTTAACTTTGAAGATATTTTTCTTTTAAAAATGGACAAAAATCTCGAAAGAGCAATAACTCAGTCAATCCTCTGAAATACGGCATGCTGAGGAAAAATTCCTTGCAGATAGAACCAAGCAAAAAAAGATTATCATTGATTTCATGTGCTATTTTTTCAGATCTGAAAATTGAAGTTTAGTAACAATCATCATAAAATTCGTGCCACAGGGGGGTCAGCTGACCCTTTGACCCTCCCCTGAATCCGCCCCTGGTCTATAATTCAACTCTTTTGTTCTGAACCATGAACTGCTGTATGCATTGTCAGCGATCGCGATACCGATCAACAATTGTTCTTTTTTTCTTTCACACACACAGATTGAGGTTTCTGCTATTCCACTAGGGAAGCTTATACCTCTATTAATCCACAATGTTTCCAGGGTTTTGTTTTTCCAGGACAGCACAAAGACAACACAATAGATGGTGGTGCCATCTATGGACAGTTCGAGAGACAATTTAGAACCAGGCCAGGAGCCGAATAACTTCCTAGTCTGGCACCCCCAGAGGTATCGTTTCACTTGGAGGACATTGAGACCACGAGCATATTTAACGTCGCCCAGTCACCATTTATGACGACGGTGGGTCTTCGACCAGTGGGGATCGAACCCGAGACCCTCTGGTCCCAAGTCCAATGCCTTACCGATCAGGCTACCACGGCCCCAACAATTGTTGTTTGCAACAGATTTGTAAAAAGTCAACAAACGGTACTGATGAAGATCGTTCGAGCTGTTGTTGGCTGAATAATGTTCTCCATTCTATTTACGTCTTCACTGCTGGAAAGCTGTGCCATCTCAATTTTACATACAGTGTTAACCCTTTCAGACGTGGCGTCCGCTATACCGGACATGAACTTTAAACAGCTGCTAATCATTTATTAATTGAATAAATTACTCGATTTTTTTCGTAGTTGACTCTTTACAGTGTGATTATTATTATCTGTACAAGAATTTTTCAGTTTGGGATTGACAACATAAAGAAATAGCGGTTGGGAGAGAATGGGACTGGCTCGTTTTCCCAACCACGGATTCTCGTCGCAAAAGCGAGGTTTTTTTTTTTTTAATGACTTTTAAAAAAATATATAATCTTATATTAATCATTTCAGATGCTTATATTATGTTCTATTATTGTTTAGAGAATATTTTACAAACAAGTTTGTTTGATGTTTCATCGTTTTATTATCTGAAATATGTATTTCAATAGCATATGTCCGAAATATTGGACGTGTCATAACTTTTTTAATTCCTTACTTATAAACTTGAAATTTTGTTTATAAAATACGCTTTACCATAGTACACTGTCTACCAAATAAAAACACTTGGATAAGTATTTCAAAATTCCGTCTGAAAGGGTTAAAATATCTTACTTCGCATACCTCACTTTCTGAGAAGGTTCTAAACTTGAACATGTACTATTTATCTAAATCCAATGTGTACTGCATTGCTACTTAAATTTGTCTAGTGGGCTTCTTTAAAATCAGTATACCTAATCACGATCTATAGCACTGGCATACAAATACAGCATCTGATATTGAAATCCCATCGTGATTAACTTCAGGGGGTTACAATTGTACTTCAAGCTTTGAAATGAAAGTTTAATTTGTTTAAATGGACATTTCACTGTATTGGTAGGAATCTTATCAAATGTTTTAATAAACATTTGATAAGATCATTAAAAAAAAAAAACTTACCAACTGAAATGCTAAAATCTTTTTTGGTTTTAAATGTATTTGCTGTTCATACAAAAACTTTATGTAAGAAAATAGTTTGACAGTCTTAGCAGTGAAAGAAATACTTACGAAACACATTATCTCGCTCGTTTGGAAGAAGTGGCCCACAATACAAAATTCTTAGTTGTCTTTTTTATTCGCTTAAAGGCCTTTAAAGGAAATTATTGTCTTTGGGAAAAAAAGTGAGAGATTTTTTTTGTCCAATATTAACTACTCGAGAGCTGAGCAAACTTACTTTTCTTAATACAAATTGCCTGAATTGTTCAACTTCAAACACTTCTCCTGTAAAATTTCATTTCTTCGTATTGTGGAACTCTTCTTCCAAATAAGTCATGTAAACAATTTTGTTTACGTTCTAGATTTTAAGCAGCGAAATAAACTGATGTTTTTTTTTTGAGCAATCACGATTGCTTATTGTTCTCATTTGACTGTTTTTGGCGTTACGCTGATTTTTCCCACCGCCACCCTCCGCACCATCACCGTGGACCGGCTGGCTCCTCACAATGCTGCTCCTATAGCGAAAGCCGTCTCCAGGTTGCATCCATGTCCTACACACACGCGCATACATACACAACTACACACACACACACACACGCGCACAGACACACACACACAAACACATACACACACATACACACATACAAACACTTACACACACAAACACATACACACACATACATACACACATACAAGCACTTACACACACGCATACATACAGACACCCACACATACACACATACAAACACTTACACACACGCATACATACAGGCACATACACACACAAATACACAACTACCCACACATTCATGCCTGCACACAGACACAAACGCACATGCCTACACACACATACACATACCCCCCCCCACACACATACACATAACCCGTACACACAAACACACACGCCTACATACACACACTCGTGATTGCGAAAAACATAATTTGAATTCAAAATGTCAAAATTCAAATTAATTTCCTTCTTTCTTTTTTTTTTTTTTTTTTTTTTTGAGCAATCACGATTGCTTATTGTTCTCATTTGACTGTTTTGGCGTCCTATCCTTTTATTTTCCCGCCAGCACCACCGTCGCGTCGACCGGCCTCACGATACTGCTCCTCTTGCGAAAACTGTCTCCAGGTTGCGTACATATCCTACACACACGCGTATACACAAATACACACCCTCATGCCTGCGCACAGACACAAACACACCCTCCTACACACATACACATACACACACTCATGCCTGCACACAGACACAAACACATATGCCTACATACACACACACATGAACGCCTACACACAGGCGTACACACACAGCTCTTCATACACAACACGCACACATGCGCCTACACAAACACACACACACTCGTGATTGCGAAAAACATAATTTTAATTCAAGATGCCAAAAATTCAAATTAATATATATTTTTTTTATTGAGCAATCACGATTGCTTATTGTTCTCATTTGACTGTTTTTGGCGTCCTATCATTTTATTTTTCCACCGCCACCCTCCGCACCATCACCGTCGACGGGTTCCTCACGATGCTGCTCCTATAGCGAAAACCGTCTCCAGGTTTCGTCAATATCCTACACTTATACGCATACACACACAACTACACACACACAAATATACACACAAAAACATACACACACATACACCTACACACATACACACACATACACAAACACATACACACACATACACAAACACATACACACACACAAATACATACAGACACCTACACATGCACACACACAAACACATACACACATATACAAACAAAAACCCACACATTCATGACTGCACACAGACACAAACACATATGCCTACACACACATACACATAACCCCCCCCTCACACACATTCATACACACAACTACCCACACCCTTATGCCAGCACACAGACACAAACACACATGCCTACACACACATACACATAACCCCTACACACAACACACAAACCCCCTCCCCACACAAGCACACATGCCTACATACACACTCGTGATTGCGAAAAACATAATTTGAATTCAAGATGTCAAAATTCAAATTATTATTACTATTATTATTATTATTATTATTTCAATTTTAGGTTCTGAATACTCTTTGCATCCTTGGAAGTGGAAGCTTTCAAACTGTTGCTGCTGATGGTGTCCTCGCCGAAATAGACCACTCGACTGTATCTCGGCATATGAACAGAATTTTGGTTGGGAATGAAATTCCATTGGCGACTGCAGCCTTCTACGCTGACCTTTCGTTCCCTAATACAATAGGAGCGATTGACTGTACACATGTCCGAATTGAGCGTCCACCAGCTAATGACTGGTTTGTGTACCTCAACAGGCATGCGCTCTTCACGATTAATGTTCAGAAGGTAAGATCTGTTAAAACATTTTTCTCTTCAATTAACTTTGCTTTGAATTTATTCCTGCACGCTTTTATTAACGAACCCGCAGACCCAGACCTTGTTCCGGTTGAAAATCTTAAAAAGACTTAATAATCTTAAATTAATATTATGCCTGCACTGTTTATTTTAAAACAAATTTATTTTAAAATATTTCGGCAAGCACGCCATCAGCAGCAATCCTTTGGAAGCATGGTACTCAACACAGATAATATATAGCCTATGTCACTCTGTAGTTATATAGCTTTCAAGTGTCAAAAGAATTTTTCAAATAGGTGCAGTGCTTCTGAAGATTACTTGGAGCATATAAACATACAAAATCCACTCTCTCTCTCTTTTTATACTGTTGCAAATTCTGTAAATATTAATTATTGTAGTAACGTAACCTGTAAATAGTTTCCCGTAATGAATATACAGCCCCTATACATTCGGCTGAAGTATACGATACCCCTATTTCTTTTTTTTCATTGATAAAATTTGATAACGGTCTACGCATTTCGAGAAGCATTTGGAATCTTGTGGAATATTTGAGAGTTCTCTTTAGGTGTTTATCAAAAGCGTTATGCATGATAAAGAGTTCAGTTTCGATTGAGAATTTGTACTGAGAGCGTATTAGCTCTGTTTATTACGAGGCATTTCGCTGTGTTGTTCTTCGTATTTGGAAGTAAATACGTGTGTAACCGTTGAATTTACTGTGTTGTGTGATATTTGCTCAATTGCTGATGATTAATTTAGCAGTTGTTGACGATCTATCCTGTACATAGTGTAAATAAATTTCTGTGTTTTTAATCAAGAACTGTGTCGTCCTTTCAAGAAAGTTGGAAGCCGCACCGGATCCTTTACAATACATTTGTGTAGATGTATTGGTTTGAAGTTATTCTGGTTCAAAAAATATCCTATGAAGTTACTACATATTAAAACGAGCTGATGTGTGCATCACATGACTTCCTTTTACTCCAATTTAATGTCATTTTCTCATTATTTTCAGTTTTAATGTGATTCAATAGTTTACTCTCTAAATATCCCCAACAGTGGCCAAATTGAAACCAGATTAAAAAAAAAAAAAATTTTAATCGCCAAATTTGTTGGCGACAAAACTTAGCGACTCAAAGACTGGCGATATATCGCCAAGTGTTCGCCAAATTATAACACCACGTGAGTTTACATTGAAATTAACAATGATTTTCCTCCAAAAAGGGGCAAAAGTTCCCCTTTGGAGCATACGAATGCAACCAAAAAGGAAGGAGCACAACTAGACCCCACTAGGTGTCTACGTACCAAATTTCAACTTTCTAGGACATTCCGTTCTTGAGTTATGCGACATACATACACACATACGCACATACAGACGTCCATACAGACGTCACGAGAAAACTCGTCGTAATTAACTCGGGGGGTCATCAAAATGGATATTTCGGGTGTCTGTACGTTCCAGGGCACATATCCACGTGTGATCGGGTCGGAAAAAAACTCATCATTCATTCGGGGATAAGAAAAATAGAAATTAAGGCCGAATTTGAGTGAAATATTTTTTGCGAATACAATACTTCCTTTTTTGTAAAAGGAAGTAAAAATTGTTCGTTTTACAAAGAATTTCGTCAGTTTTTAAAAGAATTTCGTCGAGTCCCAATCTGATTAAAATTTTCTATAACGCACAAAAAAAAAAGAAAGGACAACACAAAAACAAGTTTTGATTGTATTTAATAAAGGAATCATTGAGTAATGATAGCAACAATTACTAGTTTACAATTTTCTATCCTTTTCCATATTTTCCCATGTTATTTATTAAATAATGAACTTTTGTGAAATTTTATGTGTTCTCGCAAGGCCGACGTTCTGGTCCGTGCGGTATGGTACTTACAGTATGTACACTACAGCATTATTATAGCATTTAACAGTATATAGTAAATATATTTATAATTTAAAAACTGAAGAAGGTTTATGTAGCTCGATCAGAATGTTTTTTATCAACGTTCAAATGTAAATGAAAAAAAAAAAAAGTTAAGAATCGGAGCGGTTACTTGCATAAACTAATGCAAAGCGTTGTTTAGACTAATATAGTGGGTGAACTTTCGCTTTCAGTGATGCTAAAGGGATGAAAGTTCATTCACAAAACCAATATTTAGTGCCAACGAAGCCCATTCTAACTCTCCGCTCGCCCCGCCGCTTTTTTCCGAAAAATTTCAATTGCAGGCGAATAATTTGTGTCCGCACTAAAAAAAATCATTACTCATGAAAAACTCGCGTTATAGCCATATCGCGTAAGTCGGATCGCGTTGTAGATTCATTGACCTGAAAACCATTTCAAAATAGTCATGAAAACTTTGTTGTGAAACATCGAATGGGGGAGGAGGGAGGTGGCTATTCAATTTCCCGGTCCCCCTCCAAAAGATTTTAATGAATCCCCCTGATTGGATATACATATAGACCTTTCTCTCCCCTCCCCCCGTCACTCTGGTCTGGTATTTCGTCATGAACTCATAATAATGATAGCTTTTCAACGGCTATAGTTATAAATAACTGTGCCATTGAAGTTTAAGGGGGGGGGGAGATCGTTTTTGGAGTATTTTTCTTGAAGTTTTCACAATTGGAAGGGTTGAGGCACCGTTTATTTCGGGGGATGGTACCCAAATATTCATGTCTTTTTAAAAGCATTACTTGGTCAGCTAAGCTAACATTCATAATCTGGCATTACTTAATTTGATGTTATGTCTTTGAAACATATTGCAGTCATGTCTCCCGTTTATTTAAGTAAAATTGTTTAATTATTTTTTAAAATTTCACTCAAAGCTTATCAAATACAATGTTAAAATTATTACTTTCTTCTATATCTAATATATAGAAGAAAGTATTGGATTCGTGCAAATTTTCGAATTTCGGATTTTGACGGATTCGAACGTTTTGAGGTGTGCTGAGTTCATTTCGATTATTTTTGGAAAATGTCTGTCTGTCTGTGTGTGTGTGTGTATGTATGTATGTGTGTGTGTGTGTGTATGTATGTGTGTCACGTCTGTGTGTGACCAGTTTTTTGTGGCCGCTCTACAGCAAAAACTACCGCATGAAATCGAACGAAATTTGGTACACATATGTGCCCGTATGTGAACTTGTGCCCATTGGTTTTTGGCGTGAATTCCTCTAAGGGGGGGGGGGGTGGAGCAATCGGACGTTTTTTGAGTTACGCGTGCTTGCTATTCCTCAGGAAGTAACTGGCGGAATCAAACAAAATTTGGTCCATATGTTGCCAATACTAGGAACAGGTGCTGATTCAATTTTGGTGTCAATAACTCAAACGGGGGTTGAGCTATAGAACGTTTTTTTTGTCGTCAATTGTGACTGCTGTATCTCAAGAAATAATGAACGGAATGAAAGAAAAATTTATCGGCAAGTAGCCCTTAGTGGGTATAAGAGCTGATTTTATTTTGGTGTCAACAGCTAAAAAGGGGGGTAGCGCAATCGCCCGTTCTTTTTTTCCATTGTGAGTACCCTATCTCAAGAAGTAGTGCTACGTTCTGGTTGAAATTTGGAATATATGTGAATCCATACGTAAACAGGCTTTGGTTCAATTTTGACGCCAATCGCTCCAAGAGGTGTTGATTTTTTTTTTTTTTTTTTTAGCGAATAAAAATAGCTTTATTAATGCAACAATAAGAAAGATAAATCGTAATAGATTGTCGTCTGCTTATTTCTCGTGATTTTAATTGTATGGAAATGATCGGAAATATTATCTCAATGATTTAAAATTTTTGACTGTTGCCATCTTATGTTTGTTAACAAATAAAATATTTGTAATTAATTCAAGCAAGGCTTTTAAAATAACTTTCAATTTTCGCTCTTTGCTTTGCTTTTGCAATAATTCAGACATTGGGATGGTCGTCAAGTTTTTGCATGTGTCATTTTGTTTTTGTTGGGAATATTGCTTCCTCGTCAAGCATGGGGAGGGATCAGAAAAAAAAAAAAAGAAAAATATAGAAGAAAGTTTCGTGATGGCCACAACATACTAGTTTTCTGTTTTGATATTGTAAAATGAAAGCTCATTTATTTATTTGAATACTTTTTTGAGACTTAATGTATCAATACACTATACGAATAGATGAAAATGTTTTCAAATGAAAAATAAAATTTTGTCCATTTATCACTTCGTTTTATGTAATTGTAAAATAGAAACGTGCTTACTTATTTGAGTACCTTTTAAGACCTAAATATTTTTATGGAAAATACTATGAAAAAAACTCAGTCTAATTTTTAATGTATGATTATCGGCTCCTTTTCATGTTTCCAAATGAAAAAGTAGAACTTTTAATGCTATTAAAACAATAGAAGACAATAATAAATAAGCCAAATCATTTAATTAAACCAAAATACTAATCGAAGTGCCCATTTCCCAATATCATCATGGATCGAAGAACGATGACGTCATTTGCTAGTTAGATGGCTTTCCTATCTCGAAGGCTACGCCCTGACAGGACCAACATGATGGACTAACTTCTTCCAAAATTTTCCCTCGCTCCTATTACTTAATCTCGTATAATAAAAGAAAGAAACGAATATCAAAACTCTATCAAGATGCAAGTAGTTTCACCATTTTCCTCCTTACCGCAGTTCCAAGTCCAAAGCCAAAAAAAGGGAAATTACCTAATATTCTTCAAAATGAGGGACTTTTCGGGTTTGTACAGTGAATTCTATGTCTTTCTCATGCTTCATTTATTACCTTCATTAGCAGTTTCCGGCATTTAAAGGGATTCGAAAAGGAAATTTGTTGAATAATTCACTAATTCACTGTTAATGTTGGGAAAAGCAACATTCTTTCCGTTTTGGCATTAATAGTATTAAAACTACGATCATTTACAATGAAACGAAAAAAAAAAAAAAATATTTCGGAAGCATTCTGAATCTTATTAGGGGCATTTGGAAACAAAATGGAAATAAACCGAATAACTCAGGGGTGAGCGCGAGGGAGTTTTCTATGGTGCAGCTTGTGCCAGTGTCATTTTTAGAGGAGATAAGTCTTCGGGGTTTTTGATCTCAATTGAATGTTGTCAATCTGGGAGATGTTGTCAATCCTGGGGGGGGGGGGGGATGTTGTCAATCCTGTCGGACCTCCATATATTGAAGTAGCAAATTGCCGGAAAAGAAATTGATATATAGAAATTTCGATATATGGAAACAATCTTAGTTTATCATAAAAGTATCCTAAAACATTAAAATAAAAGCTAATTTTCGTGTATGAAACCCAATTTATAATTTATACGAGTATGGGATTAAATGAAAGTTAATGATTAAAATATTAACAGAAATTACATCTTTACGCCAACCATACATCTTCATATTCTTCGGCAATTCAACTTGATCGCAACATTAGAGGATTTTCGTTTTAACAATGTGATCGAGAGAAAAGTGAAAAATCAATCTACTTAACTTGAATGATTTTTATTGAAGCTAAGAAGACTAGAAACGATAATCAACAAACAAAAGGGATAATTTGAAACTGATTTTAGTGTTACTGGTTACAGCTAAGATATGAAATAAAATTCAGGGAATTTCAGAACGGAACAACGACGTAACTGCAGACCCTTCAACCCCAGATTTCTTGAGTACCGTAAAGGTTAAGTACCATAGCAACCTTTTTTAGTGAACGAAATTTTCTCCTTTAACCTTCATTTTTCATGAGACAAACAGTCTAAAGTGCAAAAAAATCTACGAATGTCTCGAAAATTTTTTCGATATATAGAGATTTTTTCGATATATAGAAACAATTTTTCGGTGTAATGAACTTAGAAATTTGCTGGGATTTCGATAGATAGAAAATTTCGGTATGTGGAAGTTCGATGTATGGAGGTTCGACTGTATATATCATGTAATGTTTGTAAAGGCAGTCTCTTGGTTTTCGTGGAAAAGATTTTCCAATTACTTAAGGCTTTTTGGGCAGGTTATTAAGTTACTTTTATGGATCGCCTGTTTTTTATTTTTTTTACTTCCTTTTACAAAAAAGAAAGTATTGTATTCGCGAAAAAAATTTCACACAAAAATCGGCCTTAATTTCCATATTGCTCACCCCCGAATGAATGAGTTTTTTTTTTCAACCCGACCACACGTGCATATATAACTAATGTGTAGACGCCCGAAATATCCAGTTTGACGTTTCCCGAGTTAATTACAACGAGTTTTCTCGTGACGTCTGTATGTACGTATGTATGTGCATATGTATGCCGCATAATTCAAGAACGGTATGTCCTAGAAAGTTGAAATTTGGTACGTAGACTCCTAGAGGGCTCTCGTTGTGCACCTCCCCTTTTGGTTGCATTCGGGTGTTTCTAAAGGGATCTTTTGCCTTTTTTTTGGGGGGGGGGGAATCATTGTTAATTTCGATGTAAACTCGTGTTCTTATAATTTGGCGGACATTTGGCGATATATCGCCAGCCTTTTGGTCGCCAAGTTTTGTCGAAACTTGTCGTCAAATTTGGCAATTTTTTTTTTTTTTTTCATTTAGTTTCAATTTGGCCAACTGTTGGTGATATTTAGAGATTAAACAATTGAATCACATTAAAATTGTCAATAATGTGAGAAATGAGCAAGTTTGCAGTTGAAGTGGTAAGAAATCCTAGACATTCATTTTTCAAAGTTTGAAAAAAAAAAAACAAGTCATATATAAACTTTTTTACAAAGTTTGAAATGAATAGAAATCACGTTACGAAATTTGAAATGAGTTGAAATTGAGTTCGGAAAAATTGAATGTCGTGTTCAGAAGATAATCATGAACCTTATGGCAGACTCCCTGAATCTGTGAATGGTTTTTGGATATCAAGGAAGTGTCCAGACCACTACACACACACACATTACACCACACATATATCTATAGCAAGGGCGCCCATATGGGGGGGGGGCAAGTGGGGAGTCAAGCCCCCTCCCTTTGAAATTAGAACTTCATTGCTTTTAGTTCAATTTTCTTTGCAAAAATGAAAAAACATTTCTTTCCCAGTCATTAAGGGTTCACAGTACCTATCAAACATTTTTTTAAAATTTAAGTAAATTTTATATTTCTTTGAAACCACAACATGCATACTTATTTCTTAATCATTAATTTATTTTCAAAATTTAAAAATATTATCTATTTTTTAAAAAAACTTCAAAAAATTGAAGAAAATTTCCCTAAGGCTTTTTTATTTTTGCACTAATTAAAAAAAAAATTTTTTTTTGCTAAACGATCACTATAATCATTTCTAAAAATCTGTGCATTCATTTGCTTATGAGTTTATTAGAAAATTTTCTGTGATTAATTATGTAAAAAATCAAAGTTTTTTTTTAAAAAAATGGTTTTTAAAGGTTTAACACGCTCTAAACATTTGAGTCATTTGTAAAATGTTTATCCAATGCACAGTTTTGTCAAGTATGTTACCCCAATTGCAAAAAGTATTACTTTAAAGCTGTATCTTTAATAGAAAAAAAATCCTTAGGGATTCTAATAACATGAAAACACAAAAATACCATCATCGAGAACAGGGGCGTAGCTAAGGGGGGGGGGGGTTGGGGGACAAACCCCCCCCCCCGAAAAGTTAGTCTCAAAAAAAAAAGAGAGAAAGAAGAGAGAAGTGAAAGAAAAAAAAAGAAGAAAAGGAAAAAATTCCAAGCGATTATACATATATATATATATATATATATATATATATATATATATATATATATATATATATATATATTATATATATTATATATATATATTATATATATATATATATATATTATATATATATATATATATATATATATATATATATATATATATATATATATTATATATATATATATATATATATATATATATATATATATATATATATATATATATATAAAAGAAGTAACCCCCCCGAAAGTCGGGTCTAGCTACGCCACTGATCGAGAAAAAGCAGTTTAAAGTTTTTCTTTTGCATAAGAATACATTGCGAGCATGGCCTAAAACCACTCATAACTTTTTAAATATTTGAATTAAAGCAATGAAACTTTTCCCCTGTGTTCAGAATAGGTTTTAGTTTTGAAATAAGCAATAAAACATTTTTTGATCGTTTCATCATTTTTGAGGTGCTGTAAACCCTTAATGAATAAGTTATTAAAAATGTCAAATTTTAATATCTCTAATCTGTTCTGAAATCGGTTTCTATGGAGAAAAATTTCCTGCTAAACCATGGGGGAAATATCTGAGCAGCCCCTTAAAATTTTGGATATGGACGCCCTTCATCTATAGTAGAAAGATAACGATTGGATGCATATGGATGGGATGGATGGGACCCGATTTTGAAAAACTTTTTCTTTTGTTCGAAAGTAGAGTTGATCGAGAGCGTTCTTAGCTAGGTTGTGTCTTCGGATGAATCTAATTAACGAAGATATTAAAACCTCTAAAAAGTTTTACGCGATTTTTGTAGTGAAAATATATTTACAAATTTTAAAATTTGGTACCAAAATAAAGAGTATTTTTTTCTGCGTCTGATAGAATGTGTTTGGAACTTCCATGTTACATAGGATTCGAATTATAACGCTTTTTAAAGCATATTTTAAATACGACTAAACCTTTTTTCAGCGATTAGTAACCGAATTCATTGTTGGCCGACAAGGAAATGAAAAGCAATGATTTAAAATTTTTATCTGTTGCCAGTTTCTATTTGTTAACAAATAAAATACTTGTAATTGATGTTAATAGTATAAGGCTTTTGAAAGGATTATCAATTTTCCCTCTTGAATTCTACATTTGCGACCAAGTCGTTTTTTTTTTTTTTTTTTTTTTTTTTTTTTTTGAGCAATTCGATTGCTTATTGTTCTCACTTGACTGTTTTGATGTCCTTTGATTTTATTTTCCCACCGCCATCCTCCGCAGCATCACCGTCGAACGGGTCCTCACGATGCTGCTCCTATAGCGAAAACCGTCTCCAGATTGCATCAATGTCCTACACACACGCGCATACATACACAACTACACACACACAAACACATACACACACATACACTTACACACATACACACGCATACATACAGACACCTACACATACACACACAAAAACATACCCACATACATACACACAACTACTCACACATTCATGCATACATACAGACACCTACACACACACACACACACACAAAAACATACACACACACACACAACTATCCTCACAATGCTGCTCCTCTAGCGAAAACAGTCTCCAGGTTGCGTCAATATCCTACACTTACATGCATACATACACGCACGTACACACACACACAAACACATACACACACAACGACCCACACACTCATGCCTGCACACAGACACAAACACATGCCCACATACACATACCCCGCCCCCACGCACACACATTCATACACACAACTACCCACACACTTATGCCAGCACACAGACACAAACACACATGCCTACACACACATACACATACCCTCTACACACAAACACACATACCCCCACACACAAACACACACGTCTACATACACACACTCGTGATTGCGAAAAACATAATTTCAATTCAAAATGTCAAAATTCAAATTTATTTTTTAAAATTTTTTAATTTTTAATTTCAGTTGCTTGTAATTATACAGTAAAACCTGTAATGTTGACCACCCTTGTAAATTGACCACCTGTCTAAGTTGACCGCTATTTTCAGGCACAAAACTAGATCATACCATATGATTCAACCTCTATAAGTTGACCACTTGGTTTAGTTGACCACAAAAGTAGTGCACCGCAAGTGGTCAACTTACACAGGTTTCACAGTATCAGAAAGTGTGTCTTACCTCCCCGTCCAATCACAGTCGTCCGAAGTCGGTCCGGAGGTAACGGCAGCCGCTGAGAAGATGACGCAGACGACCATAGTGCGCAGGATCCTCATCATGATGAATCGGAATGTCTGGGAAACCAGTCCATCTTCCCGCTCATCTCTCTTCCGTTCGAAATGTCCACTCTTGAGTTTGGCACTGCTTTCGAATGGTTCACGTTTGAAAGAACAATCATCGGGCTGTTGTTTTCTTCTTTTTGCAAATCTTTAAGATCACCGCATTCGGCACACGTCTTAATGGAAACATTGTCGGAAATCACTCGAGTTGTGTGTTTTTTTTTTTTTTTTTAATCTCGTGGAATCAAAGTAAACCTTTGGAGAACATCAGTTTGGGGAGAACATTTTTGCTGACTATTTAACAACCGAACTGTACTACTAAACAAAAACTTTTAAACTGTTTAACGAGCAAATTGAACTTTGGGGGGGGGGGGGAGGGAATCTTTTGAATTCTTAATGTTCGAAATAAATCTTCGGTGAAATTTTTAAAACTATTTAACAAATTTGGTTCGAAATGAGTCCGATAAGAATCTCTGCTTCGTTCATGTTTTCAACCGGGAACTTATGTGAGGGGAAATCATAAAGAGCGCCGAGAAGAAGCAGGGAAGTAGGTTGCTATAACAACGGGAAGTGAGTTGTCGCCAATACCACAAGCCGACTGAAAATCTCGCCAAACGAAGAAGGATGGGAGTATTTATTGACAATAACTTGAGCATTTCGGAAAGAATCGACCAAATGCACATTTGCTTATTCGCATCGTATAAGTTTCTGAGTTGAAGAACATAATACAGTGAAACCTGTCTATAACGATACTGTCTATAAGTATAACCTGTCTATAACAATATTTTTTTTTTGGCCCCAGCAAAATGTCAGCATGAATAATCAAACTGTCTATAACGATAACCTGTCTATTACGAAATTTTTTTTAGGTCCCAACAGTATCGTTGTAGACAGGTTTTACTGTATACCCAAAATAAGTCGTTGTGTATGCTGTTGTTATGTATCAATCCCTGCTTACTACAGTGAAATTCCGTTACAACGAAATACATTTTCAGTCCCGATTTAACTGACATTACATTATTTGAATTCCATTACAACGAAATACTCGTTACAACGAACAGAATTTGCGGTCCCTTGAAGTTTGTTGTAACAGGATTTCACTGTACAGTGAAATTCCGTTACAACGAATACCAATACAACGAAATTTTCGTTTCAACGAAACACATTTTCAATCCCGATTTAACTGACATTACATTATTTGAATTCTATTACAACGAAATAGGGAAGTTGCAACCTATTAAATGTTCATATTTTGGCTATTGCATATTGTTAATTGACCCTCAAAACTAAAAAATTCACCATTGCCGAATTTTAAAACACCGTGGTTGATTTTTAATGAATTTTTAAAAATCCACGCGCAAAAGTGCGCTCTTCTGAAACGTCACAAGCCTACGTCACAGGGCGCGAATGGGCAACCTTCCGCCGAAGATCCCTTGTTTTCGCTACGGACATTTTGAGCGCGCTGATATTTTTATTTTTTAGAAATTCAGTAATCCTTTTGAACACACTATGGAGGCCGGATTCGTTAAAGCACAATCTAATTAATCTTCCTCAAATAATATCAATGGTGATATTCGAATATTTCCGAGAGGATGAGAGGTTTAATGTTCCAGAAACGCGAGGAGATAAGCCTTTTACGTTTCATCTTCGAAGTCGAATGCACGTTCTTCGATTTCTCCCATGACATGGGAACCGGTTCGCTAGCGCTTCTCTCCTATCGGACGTCACTTCCTATGCCATCTGACGTCACAGGCGCTTGAACTTTAAAAATTAATTTAAAAAAAACTGCTTATCGTATCGCAAAAATTTTTTCACCTATGATGTTCATACATGTTACTCTATCATATAAAAATAAAATTGAAAAATCGAAAACTTCCCTATTCTCGTTACAACAAACAGAATTTGCGGTCCCTTCAAGTTCGTTATAACGGGATTTCACTGTATTAGTAATTGATTTAAAGTATATTTGATTGAACTTTTATGCATAAAAAATTACGATTTGAATGTTTTAGTGGGCAATTGTCAGATTTGATATTCCACCTTTAAAGTTGAGTTTTTTTATTCTGTTGCAAACAATGCATTTTGATTATTTAAAGAAAAAAAAACTTCGGAATGAGAAATCTAGTGTTTCAGTATTTTTTAAATGCTGATATCTCTCAAAATATTTGTATTAGCATTGAACTTCTCACGTTTTAAAATATAGCTAAATTTGTACGAATATGTCTAACTATGATTTATTTCTATATTTAAAAGTGTCTTGATTTTTTTTATTTATTTTTTTATTTATTTATTTGTTTGTTTATTTTTTTACGAGTCACAAATTTTACTAAAATCAGAAGAAACTGGAGGACTTTATAAAAAAAAAAATCTTGTAATACATTGTAATAAATACATAATTACATATCTTGTAATACATACATCTTGTAATTTTAATAATCCTACACGAATATTAAAGTGTTTGATTCATTATTTATTTTTGCTCACTTAACCTCAAGTCTTAGAATGCAATCGTAATGCCATATTTTGTAATATTAGGGGCAGTAATTTTTTGAAATTGAAGCTCTAAAAACGCAATTCTGAGTGATTTTCGATGTTGTTGTGTTTGGGGACTTTCCCCTAAAACTTACAAATATTTGATGCAAAAGAATGCCTTCTTTGTTTTTAACCTACATGAAAGCTGGTATTACGTTGGTTCAAGTAAAATATAAAAAAAAAAAACCCTTGAAAAGAATCATCATCAGATGAGTCCAGGTCGAAATTTAATTTTGATGTAATTTACTTCGATAAATCGGATTTTCTATTTATAATCGACAAATTATTTATTCGTCTTCTTAGTTTGATCAATATGAGTCACTAATTCAGTTTTAGTTTTTGTTTTTTATCTAGTAGGAAAACATTTTACTAGATAAATACTTGGATTTTTAACATTTCCATTTTTCGAACCGTTTTTGGTTTATTAATGTTTCACAAATATTAGAAACAGATTCATTGCTTGTGTTTTAATTTGTGTTATGCATAGCCTTCGATTGTTCTATTCATTAATATGTAGAAAAATACAAGTATGACGCGTCCACGCGTATGATTCACTAATGTTATAACTAACCTGATTTTTCCGTGTATATAGGGGGGGGGGGGCGCCAGAAAACGTTCGCCCCGGGCGCCATCAGCTCTTCGTACGGCCCTGATTGACGCATTGTTAAAAATTCCCAATTTGTAGAATAATTCAATGAGGCTGGTTTTCTTTTGTGAATATTTTTGCTAAGAAAAACTCAGCCAAAATACTTCGAGCTAACCCGCGTGTTTTCAACAATGAAACTCGCGCTACGGCATGATTGTGTGATAATATTCTTTGGTAATGTTTAACATGCCGGGAAAGGCTTTATTGTGACAAGGCTGAACTCGATCCGGCAACCTTAACGGTTTTACTGGTAAGACTGTGTCGTTTCAGGGGGATGAAGAAGCGAAAAAGTGGTTGAAAGTTAACATAATCCACTGGAGTTTAGGGTTGATCCACCGGGCGATCATTCCAAGCTCGTTAGCTTGCGAGATCGAGATTCTCGCTCACGTGATTGTTTGTGATGTAGAAATGTCGCAAAGTAGTATTCTAATCTACTCGAACTTAGCTTGCGGCTAGGTTCGAGTAGATTAGAATACTACTTTGAGACATTTCTAAGTCACAACCAATCACGTGAGCGCGAATCTCGATCTCACAAGCTAACGAGCTTGGAATGACCACCATGTTGTTAGGGTTAAAATTTCAAAAATCAAAATATGACCAAACAGGCAATTGCTTCGTTCAAATGTAGAAGCAATTTTCACCCGTCATATCTTGACGGGCGATTTTCTAGTTTTCTAATAAAAATCTTGGCGTCGAAAACTGACGACTGCCTGGATGCTAAATCGTGGTCGTCGTCAGAGCCTGATTACCGCAGGGGAACGTGGGGCACAAGCCCCTCCTCTTACATTTCAGGGGGCCCAAAATGCCCTTAACTTATCATAGTAATTAAAAATAAATGATAATTTCACACAGAATCTAGAGTACAATGATATCATTGATATTTTTGCAAATGCCAAGACAAGGAAAAAAAATCTCTTATTTGTTAATACAATTTCCCCTTAAAAATTTGATATCTTTTGCAAGTCCCAAAACCCACGTCCACTTTAGTCTGTATTTACTGTTAAAAGTTATATCATAGATAATTTTTATGTTTACGGTTACGGGCAAATTCTAACCACATCTTATATAATTTTAACGTATTATCTCTTCTACTTTTTTAAATGTACCTTTATACTAAATTGTGATATGAGGTACCACCAAATTTAGCACAGCTGCGTTAATACGCAAGTATCGAAATATTTTATTGCTTCTTTAATAGCATAAGGGGGAATAGAGTGGGGGAGGGAGGGGCACAGAATGAATTCTGTGTGCCATTGTCTTCGAATACTTTGAGCACCTCCGCGGGGGGAGGGGCTGAAATAGAAATGTGCCCCATGTCCAATATCAGATTGATCGAGCTCTGGTCGTCGTCATACTTAAAATTTTAGTTTCAAAATACGACTAGCAAGGTTGCCAACTCCTAAAAAATTTTCCCCCTAAATTCAACTCATAAAACCCCCAAAAACCTCTAAATGACGTCAGAAAGTCACGTGATCCTTTAACTGTGACGTCACACATGGGATTAAAAGATCACGTGACCATTGCTATTTTTCGCTGTTGAGTGGAATAAAGTCATTTTTACGTCATTTCTGATCAAAACCAATGGTAACAAAGGCTCAAAAAGTATATGTATGTAAAAAAATGCATGAAACAATCGAAAAATAGCATTTTCATAGGTAAAAGAAGAACATTTTTACCTAATAAAACCCTAAAATTTAAACCCCTAAATTTACCCCTAAAAATTTTATCCCCCTAAAAAAATCCCATTCCAAAATTTTCCCCCTAAATTTAGGGGGAAAACCTCTAAGTTGGCACGACTAGCGACCGCTCGATTTTAAACCCTATTGGCGCTCGAAAAAAGAGAATGCAGCCGAGTATTCGCCAAGTGGGAGAGAAGCGCAGTTTACGTGGCACGCGAATCGGGAGTTCTCTCTACACATTTCATTGGTCGTGGGATGCGAGGAGGCACGCGCCCTCAAAAAACAGGTTCCGATTCCTAGACGTGCGCAATATGATCTTTTGGGCAGAGGAAAAAAAAAAAAAAAACAGTTAAAGATCAGGTTTCATTTCGAGGTTATGATTTTCGTCGGTTCCGAAAGCTTGGAAATAAGTGCTTCGGCTTGATAGGGAAAATGCGGATTTTCTTGGCGAGAGATAAAAGTATAAATTTGATTCAAAATGCTGTTATCTGCGCATCTTTCTAAAAAAAATTTATTATATAAAAAAAGGGTTCTCAAACGGGAGGGGGGGGGGGGAGTGCACCGACTAAGAGGCGCAGAAGCATTTCAAGGGAGACGTGAAGATTTGAAAGAATAGAATACAAAAATGAATCTGACACTATAAATTATTTCGCCATCATCTTTTTTTTTTTTTTTTTTTTTTTTCCATTCAAATTATTATTCGGCGCTTCATCTCAACTTTCCGCAACCTCGCTTTTATTAAAATTTATAGCGTGAAGAAAGTCATTGAGAAGAAAGATCTGTTGCCATTTTTGTTTCTCGAATATGAACAAGTAAAATTCTTGCTTTGTTTTAAAAGCTTTTCCTGTCATCGGGGTATTTAAAATATTTACTTTTTG
This sequence comes from Uloborus diversus, assembly GCF_026930045.1. Classification (NCBI taxonomy): domain Eukaryota; kingdom Metazoa; phylum Arthropoda; class Arachnida; order Araneae; family Uloboridae; genus Uloborus; species Uloborus diversus. Next base: position 267,604,749 of record NC_072731.1, read on the forward strand.
GTTATTTTTCCGAAATCTGCTGAAAAATTTCACTGACTTTTTTTTTTTGTTCAAGCCTTAGTGTTGAACACGCGTCACTTGACATAACTTTTATTGTCGAGGAAGACCGTGCACTGCCGGGTGACGCAGCTAGTAGTTTAATGTTAAATTTCGTCGCAAAAAAACGTATCTATCTTTTCATTTAACAATCAGCTTCAGTTTCAAAATCCGATTGTATTACTTGTATTATTGACTACAACATATAGTGTCGACCAAGGGGGGGGGGGGAGAATGAACTTACATGAGTGTCTAAAGGGCGCGCAGCAGAGCCTGAAAGGTTGAGATCCCTGATATTCAAGAAGATTGTTTGGCTCTGTGTTTAAAACGCAATTGACTAATTTTTTAGCTGAATATTTTCCCCCAACTGTGCAGCAAGGAGTAATTTTAAGGAGGGAGAGGGAACAAACTCTTACCATATTGTCAATCCTAGTTTACTATGTGTCTTCGCGCCAGAACAACTGTAGGACATTTTACTGTTATCTATTGGCTTGGACGTATTCCTTTGGACGTTACACCTCATTCCCATATTTCACCTTTTTTATGTGAACAATTTTTCGCTCGATTTAAACAGTTCAGAAAAAACTACGCCAACGAGAAAATTCAAGGCAAAAAAAAAAAAAAAAAAAATTCTTGAACTTAGAGGCAATGTGGGTTCAACAAACTTTGTAGGAAAATGCTTTTGATGAAGAACCCCATGTATCGAAAATATCTTTTTGATTTGAACAATTTTCGGCTCAATTTTGAACGTTTCAAATCTTTTAACATTAGCGCCTGCGGGGAAGCTAAAGTCAATATAGATTCCGAACTTAAAGGCGGAAAAACTTCAAACAAATTTTGTTGGAAATAGCTCTTGACGACCTACCCAGACTCCGACTCCGAGAATTTTGCGACACTTGACTCCGACTCCTGTGCCCGAAAATTAGTCGGACTCCGATTATTCGACTTCGACTCTGACTTCGTAGCTTTGGCAAAAATTTATACACTGAGGAAAAATGACTCGCTCCGACTTCTACTCTTGTATCAAAAAATGAGTTCGACTCCAATTCCGCAAACATTGGCAGAGTTGCGGACTTTAAGGGAAAATGCAACTCCGAGTCTTTGAATTAAAAGCTTTCGACTCTCGAACCTGAATCTTTTTTCCCAAAAGCAGATTGACTCCGACTCAGCCATGTTTTTTACAGCGAAATAATTGTTTTGAATGTGCAGTGAATAAAAACTAATCATGTTTTTATTTTCACTCTAAAGTTTTAATTTATGTATTCAGCTTCTGGCGGAGAAATTAGGAGTACTTTTATGTATCTACATTTTTTACATATGCGCAGACTATTTTTTTTCGACAACGAAAATTATTTCTTTATGTTGACATTTTATTGTTTTATTATTATTATTATTTATTTTTTGAAAGTAAATTACTGCATTTTCAAAATTATTTTTTGGCGACAGGGGAAAAACAAACGATTTTTTTTTCTTTTGATGTGATGTATTTATGTTAACGAGCTTTTAATTTTAATTCTTTTTGAAACCGGTAAAGATTTTTTTTAATGGAAAAAATGTATTAGCTGCTTTATTGAAAAGGTGCTGCTACTTTATTTGTTCGTTTATTTATTTATTCTTTAGATGAACGAGGCATATTTCATTTCTAGAAAGCAGCTTAAAATATTAAAAAATTATATTTGAAAAAATTTGCGATTTTAGCTAATTTTCAGCATATTGATCAGATAGATAGAAAGTTGATATTGGTTTACGGGAAAGTAGGCTCGTTTAGTTCTAGACAGAACTATTTGTTTAAATACTGTTTCCATAATTTATTCAAAAGTATTGTCTAAAATGAAGAAAACTAATGAGATCCTTTCTTCCTTCAGCCCTTTTTCGTGCTTTTTTTTTCTTCTTTTTCCGACTTTTACGGTGAAAGTAGGCTAAAAAATGCGATCTTATCACAAGTCCATCAATATAATGTTCCAAACTGCTCACAGTTCAAAAGAACGGTCGTTCTTTTTTTTTTTTTTAAACGAACGGAGCCGGTCATTTTAAGGATTCGTTCTTTTTGACCCGTTCGTTCATGAACGACACATCACTAATGTTTATGCACTTGTGTGTATGTAATGTATGTACGTACATCCCGTAGCCCGAAAGCGGTACGTAAAGGTTTTTTGGAGCAATCATGATTGTTTATTGTTCTCACTTGACTGTTTTGATGTGCTATCATTTTATTTTCCCACCGCCAACCTCCGCACCATCACCGCCGACCGGGTCCTCACGATGCTGCTCCTATAGCGAAAGCCGTCTCCAGGTTGCATCCATGTCCTACACACACGCGCATACATACACAACTACACACAAACACACACACAAATACATACAACACACCACACATACACAAGTACACAAACACATACACACACGCATACATACAGACAGCTACACATACACACAAAAACATACACACAACTACCCACAAATTCATGCGTGCACACAGACACAAACACATACAGTGGCTCCCAAAAGTCTTCGTACACCTGCGACTTTCAACGAAATAGGCCCCATTCCATTGGTTAGAATTAATATTTCGAAATAGGTATTTAATTATAAGATCTATGATCCATTTTTAACAGAACTACATGAAAAGGTTTTAAAAAATATTAAAACTTAGTTTTTTAAAAATCAAAAACCAAAAAGTGCCGGAAATTTTATCTCACAAAAGTCTTCGTACACTTTATAAAATGTCTATATTTTATTGAATAATCTAACTTTTGATTAAGTTATTAATTAGTAGAATATCATACAGTATTCATAACACCTTTTAAACGTCTGGGAATAGAATTCATTCTTTTTCTTTCTTATTTTTGCGTAATTTCTGAGTAAGTGCTCAAACACACTTCGAGTCTTACTGTTTCTAGCTCTTTTTTCGTTTCAAAGCCCTATTTTCGTAATCTAGCCTCACGATATCTCTAAATACGTTACACTAAATTAAAATCTGGAGATTGAGGAGGGATTTTCTAAACTTAGAACAATTTTCGAGGCACTAGACGCAAACGTTGAAAACCGTGTGCTTCTTATCGTTATCTTGATAAAAAACAAAGTTGTTTCCAATAACCAAATTTTTGACTAAGAGTTCAAAATTTGTGTTTAAATATTTAAAGGAACAGCATGATTCATTATTTCATCAAAAATTAAACTATCAAGTCCTGATGCTAATATGCACCCTCACACTAAAACACCTCCACCGTCCTGATTACTGATCCAAATAAGTTCTTGAGATTAAGTTCCTAATTTTTTCTTCTACTTACAATTATACAAAAAATTAACCAAAAATGCTGAACTCATTTTTATCTATAAGTAAGACGTGATTCTAAAACGTTTTTAGCTTATTTAGCATTGATTTTGCGACGAAAATCGTAAGCTTTCTGTTTTTCGCATGACCAAGAAAATTTCTGCGGGAAGAGGTCCCATTTAATCCAGCTAATCAGAGAACTTGGCGAACAATTTTCGGTAACAATTAAATGTAAAATGTTTCATTTAACTCTGCAGAAACTTTTACAGCACTCAAATGTGTATTTTTCATAAATGTTTTAACTTTAAATCTCCGATCACGTTTTGTCAACTTTGACGGTTGACCTTTTCTCACCTTGTTTTCGGTCCAATTCTTTTTTTAAAGCATTTTATCAAGCACTTTACTATACAAACAAATAAATTAACTAATTTAGAGACATTTCAAACCAATTTACCACTACTGTGGGAAAAAAATTCAAATTTTAAATGGTGTTTAAGGTTTTTTAAGAATACCAGACATTTTACAGTAATAAGCACAATATTAAGGAATAAATAAAGAAAAAAATAAAGCCAAATGACTTATAAGAGTCAACACAATGCAAAAATATTAATAAAACAACATATGATAATTTTAATCATGAATTTATTCGAAAATATTTGAGTGTACGATGACTTTTGTGGCGTGTTATTTCTCTGTCTCTTCTTTCTCTGATCCATTTCAAAAAGAAGTTCTGTCAATATTTTGAAAAAACCAATGGGTTGTATTTAGAATGACGTAGGAATGATGTGAAAATATATTGGACTTCATATTCGAATTCAGTTTCGAGTTATTATGGTTTTACTAAACAATTTCTAAGTGTACGAAAACTTTTGAGAGCCACTGTATGCCTACATACACATATCCCCCCCCCACATACATTCATACACACAACTACCCACACACTTATGCCAGCACGCCTCACGATGCTGCTCCTCTAGCGAAAACCGTCTCCAGGTTGCGTCAATATCCTACACTTACACGCATACATACACGCGCGTACACACACACACACATATACACATACACATACACATACATAAACAAATACACACACACAAACACATACGCACACAAACACATACAGACACAAACACATACACATATACAAACACATACACACACGCATACATACAGACATATACATACACACAAATACATACACACACATACACACACAACTACCCACAAGTACCCACACATTCATGCCTGCACACAGACACAAACACCTGTGCCTACACACACATACACATACCCCCCCCACGCACACAAACACTCATACACACAACTACCAACACTCATGCCTACACACAGACACAAACACACGTGCCTACACACACTTACACATACCCCTACACACAAACACACACATTATTTTTTTAAAACATGTGTCTTTACATAATATAGAAATTAATACATTCAATACCCACAGCCTACGTGGTTAAAAAAACAGACAGAAGGAGTAAGCAGAACATCGGGTCTATGATCGATCCGGTTAATTGGACATTCGGTCCACTGGCGTCCGAAACCCCAGCCTTTTACTGTAATATTTCCTTCTCCGACATAAAACACGCGAAAACAACCTCAGATTGTCGCATGGAAAATAAAATTTCCGAGGAATTCCTGGCTGACAGGGCGTGGTTCCAGCCGCACCGGACAAATGAACGTGAACGCTCTTGACAGTTGGATGGCACCCGAAAGACTTCGGACAATGGCTGTCAATTTAGAAGAGCGCTTCGGATTGCAGGTTACTTGAAGCACGGGAATAAAGCACCAGAGTGACAGCGCTGGTGGGCAGAAAAAGGGCGCGCTTTTTCTTCAAGCGTCCTGCAGCGAAAGAGACTTGATTGCTCTGATTTTTTTTTTTTTTTTTCAAGTTTTTCAGAGTGGAGTTTCTGCACAAGCAAAAACGTTTTCCTTTTATTTCCCCATGAATTGCAAGAAAGAAAGCGTTATTTTTCAGTAAAGTGTTTGTTTTCATGTTGCTCGTCTTCGGTGGGGGGGGGGGGGGGGGGGGAAGATGCCTCTTGAACTGATTTTATCAGCTTTCTTACTGTTAGATGACCCGTTTTTAATAATAGATATAGGGGCGAATTTAATGAAACATCGCAAAGGGAGTGCGTCCGGAAGAAAATGGGAGTGTCAGTTCTGGCAATGAACAAATGGCAAGGTTTCTTAGGTGATACATCTCTGGGCCATTCCACGGAAAACGGTAATTTTGTCCCGCACGTGACGCGCTTCATATATTTCATAAAAAATAAAACAGTCAAATGAAAGCAATAAGCAATCGTGATTGCTCAAAAAAAAAAAAAAAAAATTGAATTTTGTCATTTTGAATTCAAATTATGTTTTTCGCAATCACGAGTGTGTGTGGGGGGTTTGTGTGTAAGGGGTATGTGTATGTGTGTAGGCATGTGTGTTTGTGTCTGTGTGCAGGCATGAGTGTGTGGGTAGTTATGTGTGTGTGGGGGGTATGTGTGTGTAGACATATGTGTTTGTGTCTGTGTGCAGGCATGAGTGTGTGGGTAGTTGTGTGTAGGAGTGTGTGTTTGTGTGTGTATGTGTTTGTGTATGTGTGTAGGTGTATATACGTATATGTGTGTAGGTGCATATATGTATATGTGTGTAGGTGCGTTTATGTATGCGTGTAAGTGTAGGATATGGACGAAACCTGGAGACGGTTTTCGCTAGAGGTGCAGCATTGTGAGGAGTCGGTGGACGGTGATGGTGCGGAGGGTGGCGGTGGGAAAAATCAAAGGAACGCCAAAAACAGTCAAATGAAAGCAATAAGCAATCGTGATTGCTTAATAATTTAAAAGGATGATGAACAAAATTTTGTTGCTTAAGAAATCGCAAACACATGTGTGACTTCTTAAGCAAAAACATTCTTCAAAAATTATTTCTTTTTTATGAAATACTAGTGGTACCCGCACGGCCTTGCCCGTAATAGAAAAATCAAAAGGCCTTTTGGTTCGCCTGTATATTTACAAATAATGTGCGGTGAATTTTCACGCCAATTGGCTTGTACCCATGTTACGGTTCCACGTTATGATAATTTCGTAATTTCCTCGTCCATCTTATGATAATGTTATTCTTAACATTGGAATAGAAAAAGAACCACATCGAATTTTCGAAAAATTGCTTCGAGGTGCACACCCGCATGCTACAAACTAACTTTTTGCCAAATTTCATGAAAATCGGCCGAACGGTCTAGGCGCTATGCGCGTCACAGAGATCCAGACATCCTCCGGACATCCAGACAGAGAGACTTTCAGCTTTATTATTAGTAGAGATAGGAAACGGCACGTGCGGGGGAAAATGACCATTTTCAATGGAATGAGCATGTAAATATTTTTTTTTTCAATGGTTTAAATAATTATTTCTAAACTAATGAGATATATTTCCTTGACGTTGGGACCATAGTTTTCAAAATCTACAATTTGTTTCGTCATTGCAGTATTAATAGAGCAAAGATATTAGCTTATTCATAAGCAAGTTACCAGAGGTTGACATTGGATGTCCCGCCGACGTGACGCATGTAAATAAATTTTATTTTAAGTAACAAAATTGTTCAATAAAAATATAATTGTGTCAGGAGTATCTTTGTATCGAATATAAATATTAAAAAAAATGGCTTACTCCTGTTTCATCAAAATATTAAGGGATAAGACGATATGTCAATGAAATTTAAGCGTATTTTTGTCCCGCACGTGACGGTGGAATGGTCCCTCTTATCAAATGCAACAGTCAAAATATAATCCTTTGGTTAGGAAGCAATAGGTAGTTCAAAATTCTAAGTGGGGATTATAATATTCTTTATAGTTTGGAAAAAGGGATGCCAAAGTTCCAGAGACAATTCAAAAAGTTATGTATGGTGAAGAGTGTCGAAACAAAGATTGTGCAATTTATGCTCTGAGATACTCACATTTTTTTTAGTTTTTGTCACGCATTTATACTACAAATGGTTAGAAGAAACAAAATAATATAATACATAAGTATTATATTATTTTGTTTCTTCTTATAAATGGCTACCGGTTTATTATTCCGTTTTTAGACAAGTGTCATTAGTTTGGTAAGGGTTGGAACGTGTCCCTGCATTAGGCCCGGATCTTCGTACCCGCAGGGGGGCAGGGGCGGCAAATAGAGGGGGCAAGAGGGGGCGCTCGCACCCCCCAATAATTTGCACATTTAGATAAAAAATGGAGAAAATTTACATAACGCACAAATCAATGATCATATGTAAAAAGAACTTTTAAAGAAAATCTCCAGCTGGTTCTCAATAAAAGTTGATGAAATTGAAAACATTTCCTGACACGAACGAGTGTTTTTCGTTGTTTGATAATAATTTAGAAATTCATGAATCATTTTCAGAGTTTTTCAGACCTTACAACGAATCCATTTGCAAAAAATATTTTTTTTTTAAAAGTGACAAAACCCCCACATGATGATGAAAAGTAATAAGAGTGAATTAATATTTTGCATATAGTAACAAATTCATTCAGTTTCTAATGAAATTCACAAAAGATTTGTTGATAAATACTTATCTATATGTGTCGTTAGTCTTAAGTTCGATATTATAGGGATCGGTTATTGAGCAAGAGAGATAAATATTTCCCTTACAAGTAAAATTTATTGTAAGAAGAAGCAAAAAGTACTGTTTTGCGCCAGTCAACCGTTCAATGATGAAAAACAAAGACCAGCACTAATTTTAGATTTGCGTGGGTTATTTTAAAGAGAAAAATTTAAAAGAGAGCATTACTTTGTTGCTTTAATTGTTTTTCAACCATTCCAATCAGCTCAGTTTTAGCTGTGAAAGATCATTCTCGTGTCTCAGGAGATTAGAGAATTTTCTTCGGTGCATAATGCACCGAACTTCAGCTGTACTGGCAAAAGTGTATGCCATTGGATAATTCCAAAAATCGCACATTAAAATTTACATAACGGTAGTATCAAGATATTTTGTGCAATAGCTCAACAGTGGTCATTAAAATTTAAATAACTTTAATAACCTTACTTTAGAAACAAAATCTGGTTATGATCCCTCTCTCTTAAGTAATATGCATTTTATTCCAAACTGAGATAATTTACATTCGAAAAACTCGACCCCCCCAAATGAAATGTTGAAATGCCGCCCCTGCAGGGGGGGGGGAAGCGATTAAAGGGGCCGCGAATCTTAGTGGCATAATCCAGTAGACAGTTAGAAGCCCTGCTGATTTTTTGCAGGGGGCCCCAAATTTACAGATCCGGGTTTGAGCTAATAAGGCTGCGTCGCTAGGTGAGGAAAAGTTCTTTCCAAGGGCGTGTACAGGAGGGGAGAAGGGACACCTGTTGGCACGGGCCCGAACCTGAAGGGGGACCGATATTTTTGAAAATAAGGGTGAAATATATTCAGGGACGAAGGGGTGAACTGTATGGAGGGGGCCAGTAAAAGACCTTTGTCAAAGGCCCCGAAATTTCTGTGCACGCTCCTGGTTCTATGCAACACCTCAATTATTTAGGAAAGGTTTGCCATATCGCCCATGCGAGACAATTGTTTTCCAGTGAAATATAAACTCTTTCTAAAGCTAATTTAAAAAACACTGTGCTTTTGCTCACATGATTAAATGTTTACCCACTTTTAAAAAATTAACGCAAGTCCTTTTACTGAAGAGTACTCCCCCTGGAAGAGCAGTGCGATTTTGCTCTTTTGTGAAAAACATTTCTGTCGGAGCTCCAATCCTAACAAACCAACAATGGCCAAACTAGAAGAAACTTAATCTCCCCTTTATAAACCTTTTCAAAAGAAAGTGGAACCTTGGCAAAGAAGGGTGACAATGGGCGGACTCGAGGTGTCGTCTGAAGTGACAAGACCCCCTCTCGCTTTAACTATCCTCTCTGGTCCCGCCACTTTCTTTCCACGTGCCTCTATAGTTACAGGAGAATGTCCCTTTTCGAAAAAATGGTTTGGTAATTTGTTTAGGAATCATTCCCCCTCCCTCCCATAGGCGGATGGTGAACTACAAAATGGGGGGAGGGGCAGAGGAGACGTGCAGGGGGGGGCAAAGTTTAAGGGGGCGGTGCCCTTAAAGTTGGCTTTTTTGGAAAATTAGGCTATATCATTGAATTTTAACGTCATTATTGATTTTATGATCTTTAAAAAAAATCGGGACAGGCCCTAGAATTTGGGACATGCCTCAAAAATTGGGACAGATGGGCCGCCGCAGACTACCTCCTTCCATTTCAAAGTTTTGATTTATATGGTTTAGTTCTACCCGCACGACTTTGCCCGTAATAGAAAATAAAATGTCTTTTGGTTCGCCTGTATATTTACAAATAATGTATGGTGAATTTTCTCGCCAATTGGCTTGTGCCCATGTTACGGTTCCACGTTATGATAATTTCGTAATTTACTCGTCCATGTTATGATAATTTTGTCCTTAAAATTGGAATAGAAAAAGAACCACATCGAGTTTTCGAAAAATCGCTTCGAGGTGCACACCCCCCATTGCTACAAACTAATTTTGTGCCAAATTTCATGAAAATTGGCTGAACGGTCTAGGCGCGACACAGGGATCCTGACAGGCAGAGATCCTGACAGAGAGAGAGACTTTCAGCTTTATTATTAGTAAAGAAAAGAATACAACTCAGATTCAAAATAATAGAATACTTTTCACTTTTTGGAAAAAAGTTTATTTTAATCAAATATAAGTGTAAATTAGATATTTAAATGAACGTGACACCTTTCTTAGACCTTAAAGTGCACATTTCATTTCAAATATACTTAATTAAAAAGTAATTTTAGACGGAATAATCCAAAAATTTATAGTGATGTAAGTTTACATTGAGTCAAAAAAATAGAAAATTTTCATCTAAAGGGGGGAAAAAACATTTTCAAAAGAAACAATGTCAATACTTGAATGCGCCATTTTTGCTGGATTCAATACTTTAATCCTTTCACAAACGGATTCAACCACTTATTTACATTCATCGCTACTGACTACGTTTCCATACCCTTTTCATTGCGGCAACGAGTTAAATTTTGTTTTCATCACTGCATATAATAATTTTTCAACCTTTTTGTCATTTCATAAGCTTCCTTTTGCTCCAGGTGAGTCATGCACGTTTCTCCTTCATGTTTCTCTTTGGTTTTACTTGGTTTTAGATTCGCATTTGGAACTGCAGTTTATGCAATCGTCCATTAGTTAAACATTTTTTTTATTCCAATAATTTTAAAATAGTGTACTTTTTTAAATTTTGTTGTGGTCCCATTCTGAAAATTTTTGGCCCTATTCACTAAAATACAGTAAAAATCATGCTCTTTTTTATAAAATGACACTATTCTCAATTTTTTTTAAATTTGAAAATTTTGGGAAAGCGAATTTTTTTTCGAAAAGTATTTAAATTATACATTCAACTCAAGTGCATGTCTTTCTCTTCAAAGTGAGCTATAATACAGCTCTGTAGCTCTCATAAAGCTTGAATTATAAAATTTTCAGCACTGCCAACAATTTGGATGAAGCTTTTCTTTTTTTTCCCCCAAAAATAATTTACAATTCCAACCGATTTGTTTGTAAGGTTTGTTGCCATTTCAACACTTAGAAGTCAAGTAATATACTGTGAAAAATATCGTCTGATAATAATTGAAAACGTTTTTATGAAAATTCGCAACTCCAACAAACTATAGGGTGCGCTGCAACCACTGTCTAATGGCGGATGAAAAAGGTAAAACAAACAAATGTGCCGTAACTTATAACTTGCTTTGACGGTTTGTGAATGACAGTCATTTTTCATCGTGTTTGTAGGAAGTTTTCTTTTTTATTCTTCTGAAATTACATTACACCATAAACTGTCTGAAGCCTGTAATTTATTCCAAAGAAAACACGTGAAATGAAATGTTTTACCTTTTTGTTAGTATTCTTAATTACCGCAAGGTAGCGTACTCAAGCTCTGGAGTTGCGAATAAATAAATGAATAGAATTATTCTGTGTGCTACATTTTTTACTTGTTGTTTGTCAAACTTTGCTTAAACAACAAAATAGTTTTTTCCGTGTTGTTTTTAAAACACGGATAGGAAAAACAAACGCCTTTTCGAAGTTTGATGACTATGAATTTCATTTTCATCTTATTTATTTGAATTAAAGTAAGGTTATCGTTTTCTAAATAATAACTTTTGGTATACTTTGCAGCTGTACGTACTTGGGCTTCAAAGTGGTCACATGGAATATTTTAATGAAACTGTAGAATAAAAGCTAATGGCGTTTCAACTAGTACTAAGAATTCAACTGATGATGAAAAATTTGGAAACAACAAGGTAAGCGTTAAATTTCTTTCATCTTGGCAATTAAATAATCTGGAACATGCTATTCGTTGTAATTCGCGACTCCGAGTACGCTACCTTGCGGTGATTAACAATACTAAAGAAAAAGGTAAAACATTCCATTCCAAGTGTTTTCTTTGGGGTCAATTACAGGCTTCAGACAGTTTGTGGTGTAATCTAATTTCAGATGAATAGAAAAGAAAGCTTCCCACAAACAAGATGAAAAATTACTGTCATTCACTAAGTGTCAAAGCAAGTTATAAGTTACGGCATGCGTTAGTTTTACCTTTTTCATCCGCCATTAGACAGTGACTGCATCGCTCCCTATAGTTTATTGGAGTTACGAATAGATAATAGAATAATGGTTATTCCAAGTTGAGGCAGCAGGCGAAGTTTGCTTTTCCACATCGAATAGCAAGTTATTACGTACTATGTAAAGTGTGTACAACTTGTATTGAATTTCTTTTACAAATTATAAAGCTGAAATTCTCACTGTCCGGATCTCTCTCTGTCTGTCAGGTTCTCTGTCTGTCCGGATCTCTGTCTGTCAGAATCTCTGTGACGCGCATAGCGCCTGAACCGTTCGGACGATTTTCATGAAATTTGGCACAAAGTTAGTTTGTAGCATGGGGGTGTGCACCTCGAAGCGATTTTTCGAAAATTCCATGTGGTTCTATTTCTATTCCAGTTTTAAGAACAAAATTATCACATGATGAACGAGTAAATTACGAAATTATCGTAACGTGGAACCGTAACATGGGCACAAGCCAAATGGCGGGAAAATTCACCATACATTATTTGTAAATATGTAGGCGAACCAAAAGACCTTTTAATTTTTCTATTACGGGCAAATCCGTGCGGGTACCACTAGTAAACAATAAAACGAGTTTCTAGCTAAAATTAATTAAAAAGTTAAAAAAAAATAAATAAATAATCCATACAAGTAGATACGCCAAACAAAGTTATGTAGACCAGTAAAAACGACCCCTCATTTTTTGCTATAGGGTAGCTAGAATTGACTAGATCATGATTTTATCGTTATCAGAAAGTTATCAGATAAAACGTATCAACAAGTAGTTGGATATAAACAGTTATTAAAAAGAGTTTCCTGATCTTATTTTACAGTATTTCTTTTCTTCATGTTTCAGTAGTTAGTTTTGCAGAAGTTTTTGCTTGAAGATTAGTTCACGCTGTTGACGAATTCAAAAAGAAAAATTTTGTAGTTGACGAAATTAAGTTGTTGTGCAGCGTCATTTTCTCCTGTGATTTGATAACCTAAGGGACGTGTCGCTCATGAACGAACGGGTCAAAAAGAACGAATCCTTAAAATGAACGAATCCGTTCATTCACGTAAAAAATGAACGACCGTTCTTCTGAACGGTGAGCAGTTTGGAACATTATATGGATGCACTTGTGAAAAAATTGCATTTTTTTTGAGCAATCACGATTGCTTATTGCTTTTATTTGACTGTTTTGATGTGCTATCATTTTATTTTCCCACCAGCACCCTCGGTAGCATCAGCGTCGACCGGCCGCCTCACGATGCTGCTCCTCTAGCGAAAACCGTCTCCAGGTTGCATCCATATGCTACACACACACACCTACACATACACACAAACACATGCACACACACACACAAACACATACACCTACACATACACACACGCATACATACAGACACCTACACATACACACACACAAACACATACACACAACTACCCACACATTCATGCCTCCTGCACACAAACACAAACACATATGCCCACATACACATATAACTCCCCCACGCACACAAACACTCATACACACAACTACCAACATTCATGCCTGCACACAGACACAAACACACATGCCTACGCAACCACACATGCCTACACAACCACACATACCCCCCCCCACACACACAAACACACACGTTACATACACACTCACACTCGTGATTGCGAAAAACATAATTTGAATTCAAGATGACAAAATTCAAATTATTATTATTTTTTTAAATTACATTTATCTTCAAATTTTTAACTCTCAATGAATCTCAAATTTCCTTTTTCTCAGTGTTGTACAATATATTCATTTCGAACCTTTTTACTTTCGGCTTTATTCATCATTTTTCTTTAACCGCTGCAGTTCATTTGCAATTTTCCAATGTATCCATTAGTAATGTTTTATGTAACTTGTTCGGGCTTCTAACAAGTGGGATGGGAAGTGGAATGTTTGGACATTCCACTTCCTGTCCCATGCACCTGCTAAAATCCAACTCACGCTTTCTGTCGCGAAATTTATTTCTGAAAATACCTTTTATCACTTTTCTGGCGATCTTTTCGTCTTCTATTACAGCCCTATGAATAAGATTTATTACTGGCCCCATTTCTTCCCCTTTTTAAAAAGGTGTTAATTTTTCTGTTATCATCGGTACTGTGGAATAGTTTTGAACTTCTTGAAAATTTTGTGACACGTTTGGAGCTGTGTATTAAGGCTAAAGGTAGCCACTTTGAAAATTTGTTAATATATTAGACGGAATAAATGTCTTCATATTTATTTTGAAGTTTGGCATTAAAGTTATAATGTACTAGCAAAAATACCCGGCGTTGCCTGCGTCAGTGATAATTGTGAGAAACAATTGCTACTTTTATTCTTTTTACATCCTTTTACAAAAAAGGAAGTATTGTAATCGCAAAAAAAATGTCACTCAAAAATCGGCCTTAATTTCTATTTTGCTCACCCCCAAATGAAAGTTGTTTCTTTTTTTTCGACCTGACCACACGTATATATGTACCTAAGAACGTATAGACGCCCGAAATATCCATTTTGACGTTTCCCGAGTTAATTACAACGAGTTTTCTCGTGAAGTCTGTATGTCGCATAACTCAAGAACGGTATGTCCTAGAAAGTTGAAATTTGGTGCGTAGACTCCTAGTTTAGTCTAGTTGTGCACCTCCCCTTTTGGTTGCATTCGAGTGTTTCTAAAGGGGTCTTTTGCCCCTTTTTGGGGGTAAATCATAGTTAATTTCGATGCAAACTCAAGTGGTGTTATAATTTGGCGGACACTTGGCGATATATCGCCAGTCTTTTGGTTGCCAAGTTTTGTCGCCAACTTGGCGATAAATTTTTCGATTTTTTCTTTCTTACCTTTTTTGAGCAATCACGATTGCTTACTGTTCTCACTTGACCGTTCTTGATGTTGTGTTTCCTTTTTCAGCTTGCACCAAGGGCCTCTTCAGCACCACCGTCCACCGGCGCGGCTCCTTTGGTCCTGAGCACTGTCCCCCATATTCCCCCTCTGCTGGGCGACGGCGCCAATGTCCTACACACGCATGCTCATACACATACGCACTCGCGCACGCCTTTACACACATACACACGCCTACGTGCACACACGTTAGCCTACACACACACGCAACTAACAACTATACACACGTAACCACCCAGGAAGAGGTGTATTCTAAGGGGGGAGGGAGCCGTTTCTAGAAACAATAAGTCCAATGAGTAGTGTCTTGTCGCAACTCGTGATTGCGAATAACACAATTTGAATTCAAAGTTTCATAATTTAAATTAGAGTTGATTGGGAGAAGTGGGTCAAAAGTTTTTTTTTTTTTTAATCTGGTTTTAATTTGGCCACTGTTGATGATATTTAAATCAGTAGGATGATATTTAGAGAGTTAACTATTGAAACACATTAGAATTGCAATAATGGGGAAATGACATTAAATTGGCGTAAAAGGAAGTCACGTGATGCGCACATCTGCTCGTCCTGTTTTAGCTGAAAAAACTCGAAACATGCCGCTTAGACGTGATTAAAAATTGAGCTTCTTCCTATACCCCAAAAAGTAAAATAGCAATAAGTTACTTAATTCTCAGATAATAGCATCGTCCAACTTTTGGACATACATCAAACGTCCAACTTACTTTTTTTCTTAAATCGTTCACAAAAATTGGAATACATTTCATAACATTTTAGCGTGAGGAGAATTCTCAGCAAAAACAGCGAATAGAAATCTGAATAGAACACCTTCCTTCCGGTAGGTGTGAGCTGCCCCCCCCCCCCTCCCCTCTTCTTCTAGCAAAGCAAACCGAAAACTGAATTGAATGATATAAAAGATCATACGACATTCTATGAGGGATTAACCTACCGGTCAACCTGAAATGACCGGTTGAATTTTTCTTTCCCCTTCTCTCCCGAAGTCCCGATGGAGTTTTTCTGCACAATAGCTCAAAAGACATTCTTCATTTACGAATGTTAATCCCATAAAATATGGCAACAGACTTAAAACCGTGACAATTCTCCTGCAGTGGAGCCGCATAGTAACGTTTCTTACAACCAGAGGCGGACTAGGAGGCACAATAAAAAGCCCGTGGACACGTTGCCAAAAGGCACCAAACTATTATTTATTTATTTATTTGTTTGCTCTTTAAAATGAGTTCGGAGTGATGCCCCTCGGCCAGAGCCGTGTCCAAGGGGAGGGTTTTAGGGGTTAAACCCCTCCCATTGAAAAAAAAAATCAATGAATCATTAAACGATTTTCCAAAACGTATTTTAAGTTTTAATTAATTTTAGAGTTGAACTCTGATACAGTATTCACCCTCTTTAATATTTCCCAACTTTAACAATTAATATTTTCCTCAATTGTAGGATTCCCAAGCACCTTCGCATCTAAGTGCTTGAAAAAATGGAATGGTTGGAGAGTCCGGGAATGCTGTAAGAATGCAGGGGAAAATTATTTAAAAGAATATTAGACAATGACGTAGCCCCCCCCCCCAAAAAAAAACATAGGGGCAGGGAAAATGGTTATTTTGCTGACTGTTTTTTATGGTACCCCTTTAGTGTTGGATGAATTAGTCGTTTCACACAGTAGAAAAATGTTTCTATGCGAAACAGCATTTTTTTTTAAATAAAATTTTTATTTTCATTCAATTCCTGTTCAATGTTATTTGATGGAAAAACAAGTGGAAAAAAAAGAAGGAAAATGAGGTGGCATAAAAGAAATATGTGTGCTTTTACAAAATGTTCAACTGTACAAATAAGATTTCATTAAAAAAAAAGTATATATATATATATATAAAAAAAAGCCTAGTTATCGAACTAAAATGAACTATTCAACACGCATAGTTAGTTTTCCTTTGACAACGTAAGTTATAAAGGGAAAAGGTTTCAACCCCTCCCTTTATGAAATCCTGGACACTGGCCTGCCCTCGGCATGGAATGTGAGGGGCAAGGATGTGCCTTTCAAGACGTCGGAGTCGGTCTGAATTTGAGGTAAATTCACTGAATTTCATCGAGTGAATTTCAGCACTCGATTTTTAACGTCGCTCAAAGCCCGGCTAACTAAAAGTGAGTCCCAAGGCCCACAATAATTTTTAAACCCCCTGAAGGCTATTATTTAAAAATGTGTGTATTTTTTGTATAGTTGTAATGCTATGCATAATTCTGTTAAGTAATTTGGGGCCCCTTAGGAAGAGGAGTCCCCAGGCCCAGGCCTAGTAGGCCTGTGCGGTAATCAGGCCCTGACGACGTTTGCTTTAATGTTGGGAAAAGAATTGAAGGAATTCCTTTCGCAATGATTAAATGCCCCATGCAATTCAAATTGCCTTTAAATTTAAAAGAAATATCTGTATTGTGCAGCTCTGGCTAGTTGAGCTGTGACTATGTTTACCTGTTTTAGGGGAGTTAAGTGAAAAATAGACGTGTTATTGGGCTCGGATTTTAGTTGGAATATTTTTGGAAAACTACTAAGAACGTTTCTCAACTCAACTTAGCGCCAATGACCCCTCCCTATTTTCCAAAACAGAGCTAAACATTGTCAGAGTCGAAGCTCAACTTCTCAGAGACCCTTACAATACTTCGTTCGCGGTACAGATAGACTAGATGTAAACATGAAATTAGAACTTAATATTATAGTTCCGATAATCTTTAAAATAGCTGATTGTTTGCACAACTTACAAAATTACTACTTTGATATTAAATTAACCTCGATTTTTAAATATTAAAAGTTGTTTTTTTTTCCGTGAGCAAGGCATTTTTTAATTTTTTTTTATTAATAGTAAAATAATTGGAACTTAGCTGGGCCATGGTTTATGGTTACTTCTAGTAGGTAACACTTTCATGTAAGAATGAAAAAAAGAAAACAAAAGGTTTCGAAAGTGAAAAATATTTTCGTTCAAAAGTTACGTTTTCTGGAGAACGATCCAACTGTGGATGGACGAAGGAATTTTTTCAAAGGTGCTGATGCTGCCATCTATTAGACCTTTTTTGAAATATTTTACATTATTTTTCCATTTTAGCTTTTCAATGTTCACAGTTATATCCAGGGTTGCCAGACGTCCAGGATTTCAAGGGACAGTCCCGTATTTTGAAAAAAATTTCCGCGTCCCGGAGAACTTCCATACTGGACGGCTAAAGTCTCGTATTCAAACTAATAACAATATTTTACAGAACGAGACATTATTTTAAGGGGAAAAATAAAGTTAAACAAAAAATGCGAAATAATGAGCAATAAAAAGATCAAGTAGCAGCAAACGCAAAAATTGTTTTCGTTTTTATTTGGTTGGTATGTTTTTGTTTTGGCGGCGGACCATGTGACACGTAATGGTTGCTTCTTTGCTCATTGATTAATGTTGGAAATATATATTTGCGCAGTGTTGCCAGATGGCCAAATCCAGATTTCCCCAATTCCCTTCCAACTTTTCCCCAAAAAGCGATGTTTTCTATCAAAATTCCCCAAATTCAAAAATTATTTTTCCACTAATGTTTTCATGAAATGAATCGACTTCCTCTGACAGTTTTGTCTCTTGAAAAAAAATTTCTCTCCCCAAATAGCCAAATTTTCTTATAAAATTCCCCAACTTTTTTTTCTTCCCATTTTCGCTTTTTTTTTTTTGTCTTCTTTATCTTTACCTTTTTTTCATCTTTACAAATAATAAAGCTGAAAGTCTCTCTGTCCGGATCTCTCTCTCTCTCTCTCAGGATCTCTGTGCCGCGCTTAGCACCTAGACCGTTCGACCGATTTTCATGAAATTTGGCAAAGAATAAATTTGTAGCATGGAGTGTGCACCTTTAAGCGATTTTTCGAAAATTCGATTTTGTTCTTTTTCTATTCCAATTTTAAGAACATTTTCCCGAGCAAAATTATCATAAAATGGACGACTAAATTACCAAGTTTTCATAATGTGAAACCGTAACGTGAGCAAGCCAATTGGCGAGAAATTCATCATGAATTATTTGTAAATATACAGGGGAACCAAAATGCCTTTAAATTTTTTCTACTACGGGCAAAGCCGTGGGGGTGCCGCTAGTCATAAATAAAAGCGCCTGACCGAGAGATAAGAAATTGCTAAATATTTTTTTTCTACTCGCATTTACTACTCTGCTTCTGTATGTACATTTAAACTATGATTTTTGTATATATTTATCCAAGATCATTTTTCACCACTTATTTTTGCCTGTTTCACGTATCAACTAGTTACTCAAGCATAACTATTAATGCGAATTCCGTAGCATAATATTCCACATAATGCGAAATGCGAATTCCATCAAGTTGAGCAAAGCTAAACCAACGCTGTTTGATACAAACAATATAACTACCTGATGTCAAGACGCGAATTTAAATACGAAAAAAAAAATTTTCCCCCGAGGTTGTTTTTTTCCCCAGGTTTTCCCCCCAAAAAAATTTTTCCCCAAAGAATTCCCCTCAAAACCCATTTCCCCAAAATTTCCCCAGAGAGCACCAGATTTCCCCAAAATGGGGAAATTTTCCCCAATCTGGCAACACTGTATCTGCGCATGCGTCGTCAATCGCAATGAAAACTAATTTTATACTTTGATAGGCAACTCTTTTGGGAGATTTAATGCTTTGTTGCGATTGAATTTTTCAGATAAATCTTGAAGAGACGCCTCAAAATTACACCCCCCCCCCTCCTTTTTCACTCCTAGAATCCCGTCCCGTATTTAATAGTCTTAATTCTGGCACCTCTGGTTATATCCCCCAATTTCATTTCATCATTAATGAGTTCAAATTACAAGCAAAATAAATAGGTTTCTTCAAATGTGCAACAAAGTATCGAAATCATGTTTGCGGACCATTCTTACATTAAAAAAAAAAATAGTAATAATAAAAATAAACGTAAATATTCTTTGATTGGTGCAAAAATAACGCAATGGTTTCGTACTCATCTTTAGAAAGGAACACATTTTTTAGCAGCCACCATGGTGCAGGCCGCCTCTTTAGAAACATGCACGGCCCCCGAATAAATGATTTTGCGAACCAGTGTCCAAAAAACAAGAAAACAGTTGAAGACGCCATTTTATGCCAACACTGTTATAATCTTAATATATAAAAATCTTCTGTGCTGACGTTTGTCACCATAAGGCTTTGAAACGGCTGGACCGATTTTGATCAAATTTTTTGTGTGTAATTAATTTGTGGCAAGCATGGTTTCGAAGCGCGATGGATCGAATAGGAAACGTTTTTGTTAGCTAATTAATTACTTTAAACATTGGATGGTTATATCTCCCAAATAATTAACATTTATTTTAACCTGTTGTTGAGTGATAACTGAAATAAATATTATTGTGATATGTCAATGGAGAATAGATAAAACGTAGAGAGAGAGAGAGAGAGAGAGAGAGAGAGAGAAGCCTTCATTTCTTGAAAGTAACGATTTTAGGTCCCATTATATATTTTAAAATAAAGTACTGGAAGTTTCACGCAAAACGTGTGTTCTGTCGTCGGAGTTGAACCATGTGACCGGGTTAGTGCTTTAGGTTTTCCTAAGAAAATGATCGGAAAGTACCGTACCTAGCAACGTTTGTTTCTCGGCTGAAATTCATCTGAGTTTTGGTACCAATGTCAAGAATACTTTAAGGATTATCTAATTAATCAGTACATTATTAAAGGAAAAGATGATGGAATTTAAAGATGAAACAAATTTTATTTCGTCCAGATAAATTACAAAAGGATAGTTCTGTACACAAAAGATCAGTGCAGTTGAAGATCTTTATCTTTGGTGGAAAGAACAAATTAGGCAATATATGAAGTTTTAAAAGTTTTCGTTTAAAAGATCGGACCGCTAATCGGTCGGAGTTGGTTTCGCTCACTGATCGGCTGGATTACAGTAACGTGGTGGCTTGGCGACTTTGGATACGAACAATAGAGTTGCGTAATCATTTGATTACATTTTTCAAAAATTTGATATAAATATTATGGTGCAATTTCGACATTTTTAATGCTCAAAGATGTAGGGGAATGTGGGGCAAAGTGAAATAGTTAAGATAATTGAATTTTCCAAAATGAACAAATCGGAAATTTGTTTTGAAAATTACAGTGCATAAAGAAAGAATATTGTATTTTATAATAAAAGTTGCGTTGAAAAAGTATTTTTAATTTTTGGCTGTAAATTTGAGCATTCAAAAAAAAAAAAAAAAAGTGGAAAATTTTCACTTCTTTTTTTTATGGGGCAAAGTGAAAAACGAAATATTTTTCGAATGAAATATTTTTTATTTTATTATAAAACGTATTTTTCATCAAAAGAATCCAGGGTTGGCAATTTTCTGCCGAGACGGTTAAAACCACTGGTAGAAACCGGTTAAAACCGGCATGGTAAAACCCACTTTCTGCCACTTTGCGGCAGAAACTGGCAAAAACTCACAAAATGAAACATTAATTCTTCATATACAACACAAAATGCATGGAAAAAATAATTAATTGTTAACCAAAGTACTGGAATTTTATTACAAAATGCACAAACGAGAAGTTTTAGAATATTTTTAAAACAGAAGAGCTAGCAGACAATGCATCTAGCAATGTTCGTGAAACTTTCATCTGTTGTATAACTGGTCCACCATGTAGTAACTGGGGTTGTGGTAAAAATGTGACTGGAAAAATAAGTTTTGAGAAATGGGGCCAATTTGTTTTGCAAAGCTGTGACATTAGGTACAAAATTTGGTCAAGTAAAATTCTGGCACTTTCTTCATGAAGCACATGACATGATAATTTCAATCACAAGCAAATTAGAGGAAGCATATAAGTGAGAAAATTACAATCAGTAATGCCTGTATAATTCTGTATGTCACTTCTCTTTCCTAAGCACCCCTGTATGATTTTTTGCCCTTTGTTAAATTAATCCAAATACTAAGAGCCTCTGTGTAGTATTTGGATTGGGGAAATATTTGGAGTGGTTGGAAAGTTCCCTTTCTGAACTAAATCAAAATCACTAGCATGGGATTTTATTTTTTTTAATGATGAAATGATGTTTAATTTTTTAGTTTTCATAAACAAATATAATTTATTAATTACTTGAGTAAGAAAGACATTTTTAAGTTTTTGCCAGTATCTGCCGGTTTTTACCGGTTATAACCAGTTTCTGCCGCTGGCATGACAAAAACTAGTTTCTGCCGTCAGAAAGCCAACCCTGAAAGAATCAGTAAATAAAAGGCTGAATGAATGAATGAAAAGATAATGAAACAATAAACGAACAATTAAATGAATAAATCAATTAATATATAAGAAAAATAAATGAGAGAGTAAAAGAATGAATGAATAAGAAAATAAATGAATGAATGAATGAATAAATATAAGTGAATTACTAAATAAAGGAATGAAAATGAGTTAATTAATAAATGAAAACGTCAGTGATTTATATTGATTGATTGATTAAATAAATGAAACAAACTATTGTACTTTGCCCCGTATGTACTTAGCAAATTGTACAATTTATTTGAAACAGAAATAAACTTAATATTAACTAAACTAATACTGCATTGAATATTAGAAGGTTTCAATTAATATTTGAAATGTTAACAACAAGAACTTTATCATTTTATAGTAACAAAAACAATTTTTAACTTACAACGAACTATTACAGTATGAGTATCATTTTTTTTAATTGCCTGCATTACCAATTTCTTCAATCTTCGGCGGTATTTTTATCTTGACTGGAACAGATTACATATGGCACTACATAGTTAAAATGATACCAGATAGGTGGCGTTAAAAGCAGAGTAAATATTTCACCATTTCACTTTGCCCAGCTATTTTACTTTTCCCCATGTTCCGCTACTTGCCTAAATAGTTGTACAAGATTCAAAATGTTGGCTCTCACACGAATGTATCCCTAAAATTGATTAATTTATAAAACTAAATGTATCATTTTTGGAGATAAACAACTTGTTTAATTTTGTATAATTTGTCATAAATACAAGAAAATACTTCAAAATCTATATATATTTTTTAAAAACTTAGAAATGCTTTCTCTTGAAATACAGTTTCGCTTTTTCTGATTTATACTGCAAGCAAGTTACGTCAGAACTGTGGCGAAATTTTACTTCAATAAACTCATTTTCTGGTCTGAAGCCGAAATTCAATAGTTCAGAATTCATTGCTGTGTCTTTTCGCAAATGTGATTGTATTGCTCCATTCATACTATCTCTCTCTTTGTCCACTAAAGGATTAGTACCTAGGGCTGCATGGATTGATGATTCATCATCAGAATCGAAGGCCAAATCTGAACTTTCTTTCTCTAAACTTTCTAACTTCAGTTCTTTGATCATTAAAAAATGCTCAGAACTTTCTGCTCCTTCGGGATTTGAATCGCTTTGCAGGCATTCGTTGTCGCTGACCAAGCGCAGAGTCACGTGGTCTTCTGCATTGTCAAAACATCTTAAATTTAAATTCCTATGCTTTAAGTGGTAAAAATTAGGCTTTGACTTTCTTAAATCTACATTCTTTCTTTCAACGTTTTCAGGTCGTATGACATAATCATCAATAGCATTTCCATTTTGTTCGATATTGCTGGCAAACCCACGAAAGACTTTGTTTCCACCAGTCAAACTCCAGGTAGTACTTTCTTGCGCTTTATCAATAACACCAGTTGCAGAGACATTTGAATCAGGATGTGTCTCATATGCTCT
Organism: Uloborus diversus; assembly: GCF_026930045.1. NCBI lineage: Eukaryota > Metazoa > Arthropoda > Arachnida > Araneae > Uloboridae > Uloborus > Uloborus diversus. Next base: position 267,628,296 of record NC_072731.1, read on the forward strand.
ACCAAAGCGGGTGTTTAGACAGTAGTCCTTTCCGCTGTTTCATCCGTAGTATCAGAGATATTTGAATCATAATGTGTTTTGTGCGCTTCCGAAATGCCACAAGAAAAGCTATTGGAGATCATTGATGAAACCAATCCTGATTTAGAACTGCATTCACCAGCCGAAGATGTATCTGTGCCCTCATGGAAATGGAAGTTTTCGCCGTCACTGGACCCTCCTGCCTGAGATGAACTCCAACCTTCCTCCTCCGCACAAAAATCAAAATCCCTAGTATAGTAAACCTCTTCGGTGTCTGGGTTATTCTGTAAACGTAATGGCAGTTGATTAAACATAAAAAGAAAATCTGCTTAGTTTAGGTTACTTGGAAACTATTTACGAATGGTACGACAAGAGGAGTGCTGTGGCGGACACATTTTTACAGTGGCGGTGACTCGAGAAGAGGGGGGAGGGGTAGCCGTCCTTAGAATTTTTTTCATTATCAAAGATCGTCGAAACGTTTTTAAGATTTTCATCTCGAAATACTTCCGGGGAGATAAACCGAACCCTCACGTTACCAAAGATAGCTTAAAATGACAATTTACAGACTTCGGTTTCGAAAAAATTTGTGGGTTAAACTTCGGGAAAAAACCCCGAACAGACTTCGTGTTTTGAGTCTCCCCGATATCAAGACTTTAGTTTCGGAAATTTACCTAGGAAGAAAACCTCCTTACCCCTAACCGTATATTTAATCTCTAATTAAAAAAAAATAAGCTAGGAGTAGCGCTGAATCTTCCTCTGAAGTGAACAAAGGAAGACTAAAACTGAGTTTTAGCACCCAAAGAAAGGCGGAAATAAAGTTTTTATAGCTTCAACTTTACAAAATTGAAGGGTGCAATGTAGACCGACTCCTCTTGATCCATCCTGGAAACGGAGGCTAAATGGTCCACGGTCAAAAGCTAAGAAAGAATAATTAGATTGAAAACTTCTGTATGTTGAAATATTGTTATGTTTATGCACTCAGTTAAAAATCTTTCTTAATAATATATAAGAAATCGACAGGTTTTTCCATTAAATTAAGGATTTATACAAAGCTTCGATAGCAAAAACTTTGCTGTGAACATTTAATTAACTGTTCTCAGGAGATTTAAAGTCAGGTATACATGGTGAATAACTTAAGACAATATTTTCTGTTAATGACAAAAGTAAACTTTTAAGGTGTTACAGTACCTCAAAAATGATGAAACGATTAAAAGAATTTTTATTGCTTATATCAAAACAAAAATCTATTCTGAACACAGGGGAAAAGTTTCATTGCTTTAATTCAAATATTTAAAATGTTATGAGTGGTTTTAGGCCATGCTCGCTATGTGTTCTTATGCAAAAGAAAAACTTCAAATTGCTTTTTTTCGATGATGGTTTTTTGTGTTTTCATGTCATTAGAATCCCTAAGGATCTTTTTCAATTAAACATACAGCTTTAAAGTAATACTTTTTGCAATTGCGATAACAATATTCAACAAAACTGTGCATTGGATAAGCATTTTATAAATGACTCAAATGTTTAGAGCATGTTAAACCTTTAAAAACCAAATTTTTTCTTAAAAAACTTTGATTTTTTGCGTAATTAATCACAGAAAATTTTCGAATGAACTCATAAGCAAATGAATGCACAGATTTTTTAGAGATGATTATAGTGATCGTTTTGCAAAAAACTTTTTTTAAATTAGTGCAAAAATAAAAAGCCTTAGGGATTTTAAAAAATTAAAATTTTCCTCAATTTTTGAATTTTTAAAAAAGGTAAGCAATATTTTTTAATTTTGAAAATAAATTATTGATTACGAAATAAGTATGCATGTTATGGCTTCAAAAAAATATAAAATTTACTTAAATTTTAAAAAAATGTTTGAAAGGTACTATGACCCCTTAAAAATATATTAGAAAGATATACCTACACTTTCAAGACTCAAATTGCTATTTCTTGACTTCGATAATTTAGCCGGACTGTTTTCAGCTGCAAAAACCAAACCTTCAAGTTTATCTCTTGCTTGTGTGTTGGTTTCTTTGGATAATCTTTCACTTTGGGTTTTCGGTCGCAACCTTTTCTGCTTTCTCCGTGTACTTTCTGTATTTTGACTGACTATACAGCTAGTTTTTTGTTCATTTTTTCCACTTTCGCTCTCTGAAGCGTTTAGTTTCAGTTCAAAAGCTACTCTCGTTTCTTCTTGGTTTGGTTCTCCTGTAAAAATATTTTCCGTAAATCTGTGATAATCACGATCCTTTCTAAAACAGTATTTTTCCGTTCCTCGACTGTTTGATGGTTGATCAACGAGTAGATTTTGCTTATTCAAAGTAGGTGCGCATTCCATCGTGGTTGACAAGCAAAAGTGTTTTGTTTTCCTTACGCTCAGGAAATAGCCAGAACGTTGCAAAGTATTTCTTGGCGACTCTATTCTTTTCCCACAGTCTGCACCTGTATCGTCGATTTCAAATTCTACGCTATCCGAAAAACTTAACCAACGTCTTCGTTTATGGGAAACCTTACGGAAGGTTTCCTGAAGCGGATTGTTCGTTTTACTGCACCTTCTGCCATTGGAAAAGCTGCTTTCGTCATTGTTTGTTGAAGAGTACGCAAGAACAGCTTGTTTGAGTTCGTGAGTCATTTGATTTTTCTGATTTTGTTGCGTATTGCCACTGAAAGCCACTGCTGTGCAAGGAATATTTACGGAGCTTACCTCTTTAATTTCCTTTAAATTTCCTAAGAGTTCGGAATTCATGCCATCGGCATTTTCATTAGACAAAGGTTTGCGTGACGCTATATTGACCGAAGACAACGAGTTCGTTCCAGGCCAAAATGGCTTTTCGTTATCTCTCACTCCATTCCGAGAAGTACAAGAGCTCTTTACTTTAGACTTTTTGAAGAAATTAAAAGTTGACGGAAGTTCGTCTGAGAGCGGAGAAGAAATTCGTGGCTCACTTGTTTCTCGAAATTTTAAATTTTGATTGCTCGCATTGAATTCAGGACGACAGCATTCCTGTGACTTCCGGAACTGTGCTTCATTTGATGGAGTATGTACAAAAAAGCGCTTGTTTTTTGTTTCTAGGTCTTCTATGCTAAAACTGTCAAATTTGTTTTTGAATCTATTTTCAGGAACACCAATACTGTGCACTTTATTTTCTTCCAGCGAGCTTTGATTTTCAGAAAAGTTTTCTTCAAGTACTTCTGCTTCCCTCTCTGACGTTCCTGTCAGTTTTTCAGTATTATATCTTGCAGTTTTCGCATCATCTTCGTTTGATTTTCTGTCACCAGTATTTAAAAATATTTGTCGGCGCGTATCCTCACCACTTCTTCCTAACACACTCAGAACATGTTCGTCCATTTCATCTGCACCGAGACTGGATAATTCAGCTTCATTTTTTCTAAAGTTGAAAGCCATTTTTGGTACACTTTCAGTGAAGTCTTTAATTTTTCTCTGGATAACTGAGGGAATGGATAATGAAGCATTATTGCGTTTTTGATTTGTGGCGTGTCTATCCATCATACTTACGAAGGATGAAGAAGGAATGTCCGACATCTTACTTTCATCGTAATCGTTTATGTTATATCTTTGGTCTGTACCGGTACTGAAAGTCGTATTTGGGCTAGGTAAAGAAGGAAAATCTGGTATCTTACTTTGACCGCAACCACTCATTGAAGGGATAGAGTTTAGTGGTATGCTGGCAATGAAATCGTTAATTTTTCTTTGAATGGTTGGAGGAATGGATACTGAAGCAGCGTTGTTTTTAAGGTTTGTGCCGATACTACACATATTATCTTGGTCATGAAATATTTTATTCATTTTATAAACGTCTGATATCAATGGCCAACTCGAAGTTTCTTTTTCTGCTGTATCAAATAAGTAATTAACTGGGTTCATATCAGTCATAGGAGTTTTGTCAATCGTGTCTACTGAAAAGGATTGAGTGATGCTTTCGTTTCCATTTCCTTGTTTTTCAAACGCGCAAATGTCGTCCTTTTCACTGCCACTTGACTCATTCATTTCATTTATGTCAGTGGTGGATTTTGGTTTTGATAGAAGCGCATTTTTTCCACTCTTGCCAAACACGAAAACTTGATTTTTTTCCTTAAAATCATGTTGTCCAGAAAAATTAAAGTTCAAATGCTTGTTAACAAACTCATCGTCATTCTTTGAAAAATGAAATCTACAGTTTTTGTCGATGTCAGTTACGTTGAATCGAATGTCGGTGAGATCGAAATTTATCGCCTGAATTGATGAACTCTTTCCCAAATTTTCTGCAACTGGTACTGCATGCTTGATTGAGCTAATTTCTGAAAGAAAACTTTTATCTTTAAACGCTTCTTCTTGAAGATCAGCATTATGTTCAATTTTGGGTTTATGCTTGCTAAACACTAAACCAATATTCTCATTTTTGAGATTACAGTTCTTAGTCTCTTTCGATAAATTGAAATTTAAGTTGTCAGTTTCTGCAGTCATTGATGTATTGTCATTTGTTTCAGAATTCTGGCTTGGAATCAGTGCCAAATTTTGAATATTCTCTTTACTCGTACATTCATTTTGAAAGTTGCCCTTAGTTGCACTCTCATTTTTAATGTTGTCCTTAGTCCTACACTCATGTTGATCGTTGCAGTCCTCTGACCCAATTGTTGAAACTTTTCGTTTGAAATTTCTACTTATGCGTTTCAACCGAAGATCTCGAAATTGATTGATAATTTCGTCCATTTCTGTACTGACAGCTTTAAACTTGGAATTCGAAGTATTGTCAACCCTTTTTACGTTGTTTAATGTTGTTCGATCACTTTGCTTTTCATTTCGTTGTACTTTAAGGGGAAATTTATATTTTTCAGTTTTATTCAAAAATGGTGAACCATCACCGCTGTGTAGTTTTATTGCGCTAGTTTCCTCAAAGTTCTGAGTTGCCTTTTTAGAACTCTTCAAGAGATCCTCCGTTGATGATGTTTCCTTCATGTTTTCTTTCCTTTCGCACATTTGGTTTACGAAGCTGGTTGAAGTTTTTCCCTCGTGGTTTGTATCAAGCTTATTTTTTGGTACTTGCTCACTCATTCCTTCGCTTTCATCTTTTGTGCCAAACGAAACACTATAGTTTTCTTCAACTGCTGTTACTTGTTCCTTCACTCCTTTGCTTCCGTCTTCCTTGTTTAACGAAGCAGTTGAATCAACTGTTGTTACTTGTTCCTTCACTCCTTTGCTTCCGTCTTCCTTGTTTAACGAAGCAGTTGAATCAACTGTTGTTACTTGTTCCTTCACTCCTTTGCTTCCGTCTTCCTTGTTTAACGAAGCAGTTGAATCAACTGTTGTTACTTCCTTCACTCCTTTGCTTCCGTCTTCCTTGTTTAACGAAGCAGTTGAATCAACTGTTGTTACTTGTTCCTTCACTCCTTTGCTTCCGTCTTCCTTGTTTAACAAAGCAGTTGAATCAACTGTTGTTACTTGTTCTTTCATTCCTTCAGTTTTAATTTCTGTGTTTAGCGAAACAGTTGACTTTTCTTCAACTGTTGTTACTTGTTCCTTCACTCCTTTGCTTCCGTCTTCCTTGTTTAACGATGCAGTTGAATCAACTGTTGATACTTGTTCCTTCACTCCTTTGCTTCCGTCTTCCTTGTTTAACAAAGCAGTTGAATCAACTGCTGATACTTGTCCTTTCATTCCTTCAGTTTTAATTTCTGTGTTTAGCGAAACAGTTGACTTTTCTTCAACTGTTGTTGCCTTTTGTCTCGCGTCTTGACTTTCATCTTCTCTGCTTACAGAAACAATTGAATTTTGTTCAACTATTTTTACTTTTTCTTTGACTCTTCTGCTGCTAAAGTCTTTGTTATGACGTTCGTCAATAATGAGACTTTTAACATCTAGTTCCCCGTCGCATGAGTCTGTAATAATTTCATTTTGTTGAGTCTCATCATTGTCGTCAGGAATGAAATCAAAACCATCAGCCTTTTCGAGATCATCGCCAGTAAAGTCGCATTCGTAAACGCACGATTCATTTCCGAATAGTTTTTCGAATTTACATTTGAAATTGTTGTTTTCGGAATCAAAACTGATTTCGAACTCAACTGAATTCCCTGTCCGGATGTTGCTCTCGCTGTTTAACAGATCGGGATCGTGAAGTTCTTTTCTTGGTAGTGTGGAGGTGCATACCTGGTCCTGTTCACTGCCTTCTGTTCCTTTTTGGAAGAATATTTTTATCTCTTTAGATACATTGTCAGTTGAAAGATCACTTTGATGCGAGTTGTTATTACTATTTACATCACTTCCTTTTGGCGTTGAATCATTAGTAACAATTTCAATTAAATATTTCATTACTGTGTTTATAGTTGACTGTCCACTGGAAACGCATTCATATGGTGGAGAATTCAAATTTCCCCTTGATTCATTGCTGAAGCAGTTTTTGCTTTGCCTATTTTCTGCATCTGTATTCAAAATTATTTCAGCTTCATCATATGCCATCGCACCATCAAGTACAACTTCGTTAAAACTGCTACTAATTTGATTCAAATCTTCTCTGCAAACACTTTCCGTGTTGTCTGTTTGAAGACTCTTTGCTTTTTCATTTACTACGGTATTTAGCTCGGGTAGAGAGCAATGAATGGATTTTTCCATTTCCGAAATAGTATATAAGATAACATCGTCACTTTCCAAATTTTCTATATCGTCACTGCGTTTCTTTTGCTGCATAATACATGGCTCGCTTTTCACAGATTTATGAAACTGAAGTGGAGTTGAAATTCCTTCCCGAGAAGAAGCTGTGTCATTCCCGCTACGAATTGTTAATTTACCGAAAGTATTTAAATTCTTTTCAGGGATATCCTTGTACGAAAAACTCAAAGGTTCTGTTTGATCTTCGGTACTGTATTCCAACGATGGATAGTTCCCCGGATTTGCCTCATCTGTCATAACTATCTCTTGGCTATCAAAATAAAACTGCTTATCCTGTTTTTCCGTTTGATTTTCTGTATTGCATTCTAACGAGAACTCATTCCACACCCTTTCATAGCGTTTTTGATTTTGTTTTTCTCTGTTGAACTCTAATGATGACACATTCCAAAGATTTTCATCATGCTTTTGCTTCCGGTTTTCTGTATTGTATTCTAACGAGGGCTCATTCCATAACCTTTCATAGCGATTTTGATTTTGGTTTTCTCTGTTGAACTCTAATGATGACTCATTCCAAAGATTTTCATCATGCTTTTGCTTTTGGTTTGCTGTATTGCATTCTAGTGATGACTCATTCCACGGATTTTCATCAAGCTTTTCCTTCTGGATTTTTGTACTGAATTCCAGCGAAAGCTCATTTTGTACATTTTCTTCATACTTTTCTTTTTGGTTTTCTGTATATGATTTTGACGATGGATCATTTCGCTGATTTTCATCATTCCTTTCCTCTGGATTGCGTTCTAAAGACAGCTCATTCCATACAGTTTCCGCTTCAGTCAAAATCATCTCTTGGCTGTCTTCATAAAGCATTTCGGGATAAAACTGCACAGCTCTTATGTTTCGTGTGGGCAAATCAACTTCATGGTTTCCTTCGCAAAGAAGATAATGCAGGATCGCATTTTTGTTTTCGTAACTCTCCATACATTGGTATATTTCATGCACAAAAACTGAAAGAATTGTGTTGCTCAAAAAACGGCGATTCAAAACGAAATCTATATTTTGTTTTGTATTTTTACCAAAATCTAAAAGATCTGAAAAGCTTGACTCTTCCAAAATTAATCTTAAATTACACATATCTTCAAACCAAAAACTCAAGTCCTCTGTAAGTAGTTTCAAGCGCAGTGATATTGTTTTGAATTGTCTCATTGTATTTATTATGTGCACGCATATTGCCACAGAAACGAGAATCCACGGAAAAAATAAAAATATAGAAAAATAATCGCGTTTTTGTTCAACAGTGTTCGAAAAATATGCCAATAGCACAGTGTATATCAATCCAGATATGTTGTAGAATATCAAAAATACGCGCCAAGTTACATCAGACTGAACCGGTTCAAACGAAACTCGGAAATCATTCTTAAAGCCAAGAGTGTCAAATTCATCGTGTAGTCCAAATTTCCTTTTTGTTTCGTTAAATCTCAAATTGAGCTCTTCTAGTACAAGATTCAAATTTAATAAATATTCCTTCACGGAATCGAAGCATTTATTTTTTCGCACAGTACAAAAGAAAACGATTTCCAGAGCAGAAATATTTATGAGGAATATTGTCAGTGAAATAACATATTTCTGATTTTCGTATGGCATATTTTGTAATGTGAAAATCATCATGGGAAAAGTGATAAAGAATTTAACCAGCCACGACATAACTATTAGAAAACGATGACTCCTTATTCGATCATACTCGCTGTACTGCATCTGAAAACTTCTGATACAAGCAGTACAGCTGTCAACGAAATCTTGAATTTCCTTTTTATGTTCCGCAATTTTTTTCAAATTTCTCAGATATTTTTCAAATTTAGGACATTCACCATGGAGCATTTCTTTTCGATGCAAATTTTCTTTAATTTTAGGCATGTTGTACCTAGAAAGAAAACCGTTTTAAGAATAACTTCAAACTTTGTAGCAAGCATATACTAAACAGCTCGTCTGGCACCCAGAGACTGCAGTTTCTGGCTTTTTAGAGATCATCGATCTGGGACAGCCATAAGCAAGCTGGAGGCAGTTGTCCTCTCAATAAAGCTGATATTATTTCCACACTTATACACTGTTAAAAAAATTTCCGGAAAATTTCCGGTAATTGTTACTGGCATCCATGTTGCCAGTGACTATTACCGTAAAAATCAAATGTTACTGTAAAATTTTACGGTTTCCTCGGTAGGCCACAGCAACCAATTGGAGCTGGGATCGCTTATTTTTCCGGTATAAATTACCGTAAAAATCAGCGATGCGTTAAGTCCGCCATTTTACAGTAACAATTACCAGAAAATCTTCCTGAATTTTTAACAGTGTAGCTATTTTTTTAACCAGTGTGGAAATAATCTCAAGTCATCAAAGCCTAAGAGTATGTATTATCTTTACCAGGTTAAAACTCACACTGGAAATAACGAAGATGACCAGAGCTTTCAAACGGTACCGGTAAATGGAGCTAGGTGCCTGCCTACTAACAGGACAAAATGTCAGTTAAAAGATAAATTGCTTTGACGGAAACATGTCCCACCATGAAACAAGAAGTGCGATAAGGTTTTTGCGTTGGGAAGTATTAGACCGCCCTCCTTACAGTTCTGACCTCACACCAAGTGATTTCCATTTATTTTGACCTTAAAAGGAACACTTGGGAAGTCAGCAGTTTAGAAACGATGATGCGGTTCAGCAAGTCATCTGGATGCGCTTTCACATTCTTTACGATGATTTCTTACATGGAAGACTTCTAAGAGTTTTTATAAATGTCCAAAAAGATGGAAGTCATTTGGAGCGGGGTCGGGACTGTTGTGAGGGTGATCCAATGCCACCCAATGCGAAAACCTTTTTCCAATTTTATCCAATTCATGTCCGTCCACTCATTCACGCTTACATTTTCATTAAAAAAACTTTTTGAAAATACAGGCATCGAATTTTTGAAAATTCATTTTTTTCCTATCTATGCTATGAAAAAAATGGTAAAAGTACTTGTTGCCTGTACATTGTTATAAAACAAGTCAAACAAAGTTTGGCCGACCATAATCGGAAATTTTTATCGATTTTTTTTATTTTATTTGGAGAGGAGTTTTAACTACAAAACCCCACCTGTGGCTGCGTCACTGTCTACAACCTTTCGTAAACTTTCAGTTTTTTTGTTTGAAACGTTGCAACATTATCGCGAACATTCACTGAAAAAAAAAATCTATTAATGCTTACAGCTAAGAAATAAATCTTGTGCGCTTTGGATCTATTGTTACTCTATGGATTTAATGTGGCATATCGTTCGAAATAATACAGAAATTCGAGTGGAAAAGCGCAACGTTTGCAATTTTATGACTCCAAATTAAAATTTTGAACCTTTTGGATTTTTTTAAACTTTCAAAATTTCTCTATGAGTACCTGGCCATCAAGATTCTTTTCTCCCTAACTCGCGATGACCTGTGGATTTGTGTAAGAAGCATACATCACACAAATCTACTTGCATCCATTTATATTGTCTAACCACGGATTGTAGGGGAAAGGCAAACATCCGGTTTACATGCGGAAATGGAAGCATCTGTTAGTTTTTAGGGATTTCAGGTTTTGCAGATGTATGTTAGCCTCTAAATTAAGCAGAGTCACATTCAAATGAGCGGAATACGCGCATAAAATTTTTATTTTTCCCCTCATTCGGATGGAGTCGCCTTAGCTGGATGTTTGCCAATTCCATACAATCCGTGGTCAAGCAGTAGGGTCTGGTGGGGTAAAGTGGTCATAAAATCGTAGGTTTATTTAGGTGGATAATAAATACAATAAATCCTTTAAACGCTTCAACATTTTTTGTTGTTATTTTACATTGCATTATTAAAGAACACGGTACATTGAATTTCAGAAAAAAAATATTGGTTTAAGTAGCTTAATAACACTTTCATTTCCCTATGTATTTATGACTACTTTACCCCATGGAGTGGGGGAAAGTGGTCATAGCATGGGGTAAAGTGGTCATAGTTAAAAATAGATGCTAAACCGTTACAAATAACCGTAATATTTGTGTATTTCTGTTATTTTTATAGTTACAAGTATATGCACTCGGGTATATCACCGAAAATACATGCATGCTTACAGGCTGAATCCAAGTTCTAGGGCAAAAATCAAAGGGGTGTGCAAGGGGAGGATAACATGCAAAGAATCATAATGAACTTATGGTCGCCGACGCGCTACATGCACACTAAGCCTGAAACTGATGATGCAAAACAGGTCACAAATTTGTTACACAAAGATGATTTTACCCAACATTATAATTTTTAAGAAATATTTAGAGCAGATATTAAAAGTTACAGCCTGTTGTAGCTCTAACACATGCATCACAACAAAGGGCACAACGACTGATGAAAGTTTTTCAAAAGTCTCATTATTGCAACAGAGTGTGCTTTGTGATTACGACGCATGTATTACAGCAGCCGGCCACAAGTTTCATCAATCACATTTTTAAGACCTGAAATGTTGTGTAAAATTGTGTTTGTGTAATATAAATTTGTGACCTGTTTTGCATCCCTTAATTTCTGTCTTTGCGTGCATGTAGCGCGTCAGCGTTGTGCTTGTGACCACACGTTTCTTATGATTCTTCCTTCTTCTCCTCCCCTCTTACACC